>NW_022589732.1:20536290-20613480 GCF_004348235.1 Phoca vitulina | reverse complement strand
CTTTCTTTCTTTCTTTCTTTCTTTCTTTCTTTCTTTCTTTCTTTCTTTCTTTCTTTCTCTTTCTTTCTTCTTTCATTTTAATTTTAAAAATGTGTGTGTGAGAGAGACAGAGAGAAGATGAGACACCATGAAGTCATTCCCCCTTTTGTCTCCAGACATGGTGTCAGAAGTGTCATCCTGGAGAAAGAGAATGCTGCACATCAAAGTTGGTCCATCACACTGGGCTTTCAAAGAGGCCTTCAACTGAGCTGCAAAGACTTTGGTTAAGCTAATCCAAAGGTCACATATTATTTCTGAAAACACTGATATCAAATACTTGATGGATTTAGAAAAAATATGTGTCCACAAAGGTAGAGCTGATACCATCAGGTAGAGCTGATACTGTGACCAGTAAATTTTTTATTCTTTCACGTGATTAAGAAGATGAGCAGTGGAAAATGCACTGAACAAATAGGAAACAGAGGTTGGGATCCTTACTACTCCAATAATTTTATGAGACTCTGGATCTCAGTTATATTGGTCCATAAATGTGGGAAGCACTGCCTAACTCTAGGATGAGTATGATGCTAAAATGGAAAACAAATGTAAATACATTTTGCCAATTCTAAAACATTGTGCATATATTAAAAAGCACTTAAGTACCATCAATGGATGTGATAAGTGAAAAGTTACTATTTTCAATGGTAACTTTACATTGGATGATACAGAGGATATACGAATTTCATTCTTTAAAAAAAATTTTCAAACTGAAATATAGAAAAAATTTTTTTAACAAATTTAATAATTTGTTTTGGGCTTTATTCTTTAGTTATAGCTGGGTACCTCTCTCCCACCAGATGACAATTCATCTCTAGTATATATATACCCAGGAGTAGGGGCTAGGTCATTCCTTGAAAACTGTTGCCTCAGACAAGTTTATAAACAAGAAGAAGCCCTGTCTCCACTGTCATTCTTTGCCCTGAGGAATTGAGGAGGAAATTAGAAGACTGATTTTGATCCTGCCTTTGTCTTAGATTGCCTTTATTTAGCCCAAAACACTTTCCTTTTGGATCTTTTGTATAATATTTTCCACTCTTCTCAGTGCTGCTGGGTCAAGGGATTTTAAGCTCATGTCTTTTGTAGCCATGTTTCCAGTCCTTTCTGTAAGTGTTGGTGGCTTGGTCAACTGGATTGAAATAATGAATGTAATGAATGGGTGATAAATGGGTCCTGTGCAAACATGACCAATTGTTTATCAGCAGACTAAGGAAGACCATGCACATACATAGGGCTGTACACATATTCAGAGAAGACCTGACAAGGCTCTAAGTTTTCACCTCTGGCAGACCTTGAGGCTCTGTATAAGTAGGAAGTGAGGTGAAGGCAGTGTTACAAACTGCCAGAGCATTGAAGGTATGCCCCACAACACACAGAACCGTTTGGCAAAAACTGGGAGACTTCTTTTTTCAGAGGTTTAAGGAAACCTTTGTGAACTCATTAACTAATCACTAAGCTAACTGAGCAGACACTTCAGTGAGCACATATGACTTTACAGAGTTAGTCCAGAAAAGTCATTAAGCAAAACAGCAACAACTATTACTACAACAAACAACAATAACCACAAGCCATAGGGAAGGGGAAAATCTGATTTACAGAGTTGTTACAATATATTATATAAGATGTAAACTTTCAACCAAAAATTATGAGACATGCATAGAAACAAGGTAAAAAAGCAGGAAAAAGCAATCAAAAGACACTGTTCTTTAGGAAGTCCAGGTGTTAGACTTATTAGACAAAGACTTTCAGTGAGTTATTTTAAATATGTTCAAAGACATAAAGGAAACAGTGTCTAAAGAACTAAAGGACAGTACGAGATTTATGTCTCACTAAACAGAGAATATCAGTAAAGAAATATAAATGATAAAAAAGAATCGAATAAAAATTCTTGAGTTGGAAAGTATAAAAATGAAAATGAAAATCTCCCTAGCAGAGCTCCACAGCAGATTTAAGCCGGTGGAAGAAAAAATCAGCAAAGTTGAAATGGCATAAAGATGGATGTGTAGATCAATTGAAACAATCACATTTGAGGAACAGAAAAACAAAAAGGAAGAAAAATTAGCAGAGCCTCAGAGACCAGTGGGACAACATTGAATATACCAAATAAGCATAATGGGATTCCCAGAAGGACAAGATAGAAAGGGAGGAAGCAGAAAAAAATACTTGAAGGAATAAAGGCCAAAATCTTCCTATATTTGATGAAAAAACTTTGATCTACAAATCCAAGCTACTCAACAAGCTACAAATAGGATAAATTCGAAGAGATCCATAACTAGAAACACCATAATCAATCTATCAAAAAACAATGACAGAGAGAATCTTGAAAGAAGCAAAAGAAAGGTGATGCATCATATACCTACAAGCCTAATAAGAAAGATTAACAGCTGATTTCTCCTCAGAGATCATTAAGGTCAGAAGGCACTAAACCTAGGCCAAAGAACTGAACACATTTCAATTTCAAAGAAGGGAACATATTTCAATGAACACTTCATATGCAAAGAACTGAAAGAAAAAGACTGTCAGATAAAAACTCTAAATCCAGCAAAACTATACTTCAAAAATGAAGGAGAAATTGAGACATTTCTAGATTAAAACAAAAACAAAAGCAAAAAAACAGAATTTGTTGTTGGCATGGCTTCCTGACAAGAAATACTAAAGGGAAATCTTTAGACTGAAGTTAAAGGACACTAGGCAATAACTTCAACGCATGTGTATAAAAAGCACCAGTAAAGGTAACAAGAGGTAAATGGAAAAGACAATATAAATGTACTCATTGTTTATAACTCTTTTTTTCTATGTCATTTAAAAAAATGACATAAAGCAGTAATTATAAATCTGTATTGATGGGCATGCAGTATATAAAGATGTCATTTATATGACAATAACAGCTTCAAGGAATGGGACAGGAATAAAACTATATGGATACAAAGTTTTTCATGCTATTGAAATTATGTTGCTATTAGTAAGAACCAGATTGTTATAAATAAGATGATAACTATACTCTTCAGGGCAGTCATTAAGAATATAACTAAATATATATAAAGAATATATATAATATATAACATATATACATAAAGAATATTATATACTATATAACATATATACAGAAAAAAGAAAAATACAAGGGAATTAAAAGACTGCAAAATATCTATTTAACACAAAAGAAGGAAGTAATGGATGAAGAGAGGAACAAGAAGGACAGAAGACATATAGAAAACAAATAGCAATATGGCAGATGCAAATTCTACCTTATCAGTAATAATGTTAAATATAAATGAATTAATCACTCCAATTAAAAGGCAGAAATTGGCATAATAGATGCAAAAGAAAAGATCCAATTCTATGCTGTGTGTAAGAAACACACTTAAGTTTCAAAGGAACAAATAAGTTGAGAGTAAAGGAATATCAAAAGCTATACCTTGCTAACTAAAAGAGAGCTGGACTGAGTATACTAATACAAACAAAATTGACAAATTATATATTTTAATTTGAAAAAAATTGGATGTTTTAAGATAATAAAAGTACCAATTAATCAAGAAGTTATAAGAATTATAAACATTTACACACCTAAAAACAGAATCTCCAAAATACATAAGACAAAAACTAGAATTAAAGAGGAATCAACATTTGAACAATAATAGCTCAAGGCTATAATATACCAGTTTCAGTAACAAATGGAACAACTAGGCAGAAGTCAGTAAGGAAATATAAGACTTGTACAGCAATAAAAACCTATAGACATATATAGAACACTCTGTGCAATGATAACAGAATACATATTCTCAAATTCATATGAAACAATCTCTAGAATAGACCTTATGTTAGGCCTTAAACAATGGTCAATAAATTAAAAAAAATTTAAATCATTCAAAGTGTTCTCCAACCAAAATGAAATTAAATTAGAAATCAAGAACAAAAGGAAACTGAAAAACAGACATGTGGAAATTAAACATGTTCCTAAATAACCATTGTATCAAAGAAGGACTCACACAGAAATTTTAAAATATCTTGAGATTAACTAGAATGGAAAAACATAACACCAAAATTTATGTGATGCAGCTAAAACCGTGTTTAGAGAAAATTTATAGTTGCAAATGCCTATATTGAAAACTAATTTCTCAGATAAATAATCTAACTTTCTATCTTAAAACACTGAAAAAAAGAAGAACCCAAAGGAAGCAGAAGGAAAGAAGTAATAAAGATTAGAATGGAAATAAATGAAATAGAAAAATAGGAAAACGATAGAGAAAATCAATGAAGCAAAAAGTTACTTCTCAGAAAAAAAATCAATTAGATTGACAAACCTTTAGTCAGGTGAAGACAGAGAGAGGATTCAATTTACTAAAATCATGAATGAAAGAAAAGACATAACTATATATATAGTTTATGTGTGTGTGTATATATATATATATAGTATCATGTATATATATAGTTTGTGTGTGTGTAAGTGAATACCATGCCCAATTAGATGACAACAAATTAGATTATCTACATGAAATGAACACATTCCTAGAAACACACAAACTCCTAAAACTGACTCAAGAAGAAATAGAAAATTTGAATAGACTTAAAACAAATAAAGTATTAAATTGTAGTTAAAAAAAAAAAAAATGCCCCACAAAGAAAAGCCCAGGACTAGACAACTTCTCTGGTGCATTCTACCAAACATTTAAAGAAAAATTAACACAAATTCTTCACTAACCTTTCTAAAAAATTAAAAAGGATATACTTCCAAAGTTGTTTGAGATTATTATTATCCTGACACATCATAAAAAATGAAAACTACAGATCAATGTTTCTTATGAATGTGGATGCAGAAATCCTTAACAAACTATTAGTAAATGGAATCTAGCAACATGTAGAAAGGATTTTATATCATGTTTAGGTAAATTTATCCCAGGAGTAGAAAATCGGTTCAACTCTGAAAAATCAATCAATGTAATACATCATATTAATGGGATGAAAGACAAGAAACACAGGGTCATCTCAATAGATCCAGAAAAAACATTCCCAATATTCAATACTTCTTCATGATGAAGACACTCAACAAAGTAGGAATAGAACAGAAATAGCTCATCTTGATAAAGAATAGCTATGAAAAACCCACAGCTGACCTCATACTTAATGATAAAAGACTTAAATCTTTCCTCTGAAACTCAGTAGTAAGCAAGAATGTCTACTCTTGTCACTGATATTCAACATTCTGCTGGATGTTCGAGGCAAGGAAGGAAGACAAAAAAATGAAATAAAGGGCATCTCGATTGGTAAGGAGGAAGTAAAACTATAATTGCAGATGGTATGATCCTGTATATAGGAGGAATCCACAACAACAACAATTATAGCAAGTAAATTCAGCAGGTTGCAGGATAGAAAATCAATATTAAAAAATCAATTTTATTTCCATATACTTGCAAGGAAAACTCTGAAAATGTTTTTAAGGAAAAAAATCTGTTCAAAATAGCATCAAGAGTAAAATATTTAGGAATGAATTTTACATGAGAAGTATAAGACTAGTCTCCTGAATCATTGAAAGAAATTGAAGAAATCATTCTGTGCTGATGAATTGAAAAAATTGATATTGCTTAGATAGCAAGTTGATCTACAGGTTTTGATGCAAGTCCTATCAAAATCCTAGCTGGCTTTCTTTCTTTCTTTTTTTCCAGAACGTAACAGGCTGATCCTAAAATTATAAATTTAGGGGATATACACTAGTCAAAATGATCTTGAGAAAGAAGAACAAATTTGAAATACACTTCCTGGTTTATTTGTTTTTTGAAGTTTTTTTTATTGTTACGTTAATCCCCATACATTACATCATTAGTTTTAGATGTAGTGTTCCATGATTCATTGTTTGTGCATAACACCCACTGCTCCATGCAGAACATGCCCTCCTCAATACCCATCACCAGGCTAACCCATCCTCCCACCCCCCTCCCCTCTAGAACCCTCAGTTTGTTTTCCAGAGTCCATCATCTCTCATAGTTCGTCTCCCCCTCCGATTTCCCCCCTTCATTCTTCCCCTGCTGCTATCTTCTTGTTCTTTTTTTTTTTTCCTTAACATATATTGCATTATTTGTTTCAGAGGTACAGATCTGAGATTCAACAGTCTTGCACAATTCACAGCGCTTACCAGAGCACATACCCTCCCCAGTGTCCATCACCCAGTCACCCTACCCCTCCCACCCCACCCCCCACTCCAGCAACCCTCAGTTTGTTTCCTGAGATTAAGAATACCTCATATCAGTGAGGTCATATGATACATGTCTTTCTCTGTTTGACTTCTTTCACTCAGCATAATACCCTCCAGTTCCACCCACGTCGTTGCAAATGGCAAGATCTCATTCCTTTTGATGGCTGCATAATATTCCATTGTATATATATACCACCTCTTCTTTATCCATTCATCGGTCAATGGACATCTTGGCTCTTTCCACAGTTTGGCTATTGTGGATATTACTGCTATAAACATCGGGGTGCACATACCCTTCCTGATCCCTACTTTTGTATCTTTGGGGTAAATACCCAGTAGTGCAATTGCTGGTTTGTATGGTAGGTCTCTTTTCAACTTTTTGAGGAACCTCCATACTGTTTTCCAGAGTGGCTGCACCAGCTTGCATTCCCACCAACAGTGTAGGAGGGTTCCCCTTTCTCCGCATCCCCGCCAACATCTGTCATTTCCTGACTTGTTAATTTTAGCCATTCTGACTGGTGTGAGGTGGTATCTCATTGAGGTTTTGATTTGGATTTCCCTGATGCCGAGCGATGTTGAGCACTTTTTCATGTGTCTGTTGGCCACTTGGATGTCTTCTTTGGAAAAATGTCTGTTCATGTCTTCTGCCCATTTCTTGATTGGATTCTTTGTTCTTTGGGTGTTGAGTTTGGTAAGTTCTTTATAGATTTTGGATACTAGCCCTTTATCTGATATGTCATTTGCAAATATCTTCTCCCATTCTGTCAGTTGTCTTTTGGTTTTGTTGACTGTTTCCTTTGCTTTGCAAAAGCTTTTTATCTTGATGAAGTCCCAATAGTTCATTTTTGCCCTTGCTTCCCTTGCCTTTGGTGATGTTTCTAGGAAGAAGTTGCTGCGGCTGAGGTCGAAGAGGTTGCTGCCTGTGTTCTCCTTTAGGATTTTGATGGACTCCTGTCTCACATTGAGGTCTTTCAACCATTTGGAGTCTATTTTTGTGTGTGGTGTAAGGAAATGGTCCAGTTTCATTCTTCTGCATGTGGCTATCCAGTTTTCCCAACACCATTTGTTGAAGAGACTGTCTTTTTTCCATTGGACATTCTTTCCTGCTTTGTCAAAGATTAGTTGACCATATAGTTGAGGGTCCATTTCTGGGCTCTCTATTCTGTTCCATTGATCTATGTGTCTGTTTTTGTGCCAGTACCATACTGTCTTGATGATGACAGCTTTGTAATAGAGTTGGAAGTCCGGAATTGTGATGCCGCCAGCTTTGCTTTTCTTTTTCAACATTCCTCTGGCTATGCGGGGTCTTTTCTGGTTCCATACAAATTTTAGGATTATTTGCTCCATTTCTTTGAAAAAAGTGGATGGTATTTTGATGGGGATTGCATTGAATGTGTAGATTGCTCTAGGTAGCATTGACATCTTCACAATATTTGTTCTTCCAATCCATGAGCATGGAACGTTTTTCCATTTTTTTGTGTCTTCCTCAATTTCTTTCACGAGTATTTTACAGTTTTCTGAGCACAGATCCTTTGCCTCCTTGGTTAGATTTATGCCTAGGTATCTTATGGTTTTGGGTGCAATTGTAAATGGGATCGACTCCTTAATTTCTCTTTCTTCTGTCTTGTTGTTGGTGTATAGGAATGCCACTGACTTCTGTGCATTAATTTTATATCCTGCCACTTTACTGAATTCCTGTATGAGTTCTAGCAGTTTTGGGGTGGAGTCTTTGGGGTTTTCCACATAAAGTATATCATATCATCTGCAAAGAGTGAGAGTTTGACTTCTTCTTTGCCGATTTGGATGCCTTTTATTTCTTTTTGATGTCTGATTGCTGTGCCTAGGACTTCTAATACTATGTTGAATAGCAATGGTGATAGTGAACATCCCTGCTGTGTTCCTGACCTTAGGAGGAAAGCTCTCAGTTTTTCCCCATTGAGAATGATATTCGCTGTAGGTTTTTCATAGATGGCTTTTATGATATTGAGGTATGTACCCTCTATCCCTATACTCTGAAGAGTTTTGATCAAGAAAGGATGCTGTACTTTGTCAAATGCTTTTTCTGCATCTATTGAGAGGATCATATGGTTCTTGTTCTTTCTTTTGTTAATGTATTGTATCACGTTGATTGATTTGCGGATGTTGAACCAAGCTTGCAGCCCAGGGATAAATCCCACTTGGTCGTGGTGAATAATCCTTTTAATGTTCTGTTGGATCCTATTGGCTAGTATTTTGGTGAGAATTTTTGCATCCATGTTCATCAGGGATATTGGTCTGTAGTTTTCCTTTTTGATGGGGTCTTTGTCTGGTTTTGGGATCAAGGTAATGGTGGCCTCATAAAATGAGTTTGGAAGTTTTCCTTCCATTTCTATTTTTTGGAACAGTTTCAGAAGAATAGGTATTAATTCTTCTTTAAATGTTTGGTACAATTCCCCTGGGAAGCCATCTGGCCCTGGGCTTTTGTTTTTTTGGGAGATTTTTGATGACTGCTTCAATTTCCTTAGTGGTTATAGATCTGTTCAGGTTTTCTATTTCTTCCTGGTTCAGTTTTGGTAGTTGATACATCTCTAGGAATGCATCCATTTCCTCCAGGTTATCTAATTTGCTGGCATAGAGTTGCTCATAATATGTTCTTATAATTGTTTCTATTTCTTTGGTGTTGGTTGTGATCCCCCCTTTTCATTCATGACTTTGTTGATTTGGGTCATTTCTCTTCTCTTTTTGATAAGTCTGGCCAGGGGTTTATCAATCTTGTTAATTCTTTCAAAGAACCAGCTCCTAGTTTCGTTGATCTGTTCTACTGTTCTTTTGGTTTCTATTTCATTGATTTCTGCTCTGATCTTTATGATTTCTCTTCTCCTGCTGGGTTTAGGCTTTATTTGCTGTTCTTTCTCCAGCTCCTTTAGGAGTAGGGTTAGGTTGTGTACTTGAGACCTTTCTTGTCTCTTGAGAAAGGCTTGTATTGCTATATACTTTCCTCTTAGGACTGCCTTTGCTGCATCCCAAAGATTTTGAACAGTTGTGTTTTCATTTTCATTGGTTTCCATGAATTTTTTTAATTCTTCTTTAATTTCCTGGTTGACCCATTCATTCTTCAGTAGGATGCTCTTTAGCTTCCATGTATTTGAGTTCTTTCCAACTTTCCCCTTGTGATTGAGTTCTAGTTCAAAGCATTGTGGTCTGAAAATAGGCAGGGAATGATCCCAATCTTTTGGTACCGGTTGAGACCTGATTTATGACCTAGGATGTGATCTATTCTGGAGAATGTTCCATGGGCACTAGAGAAGAATGTGTATTCTGTTGCTTTGGGATGGAATGTTCTGAATATGTCTGTGAAGTCCATTTGGTCCAGTCTGTCATTTAAAGTCATTATTTCCTTGTTGATCTTTTGGTTAGACGATCTGTCCATTCAGTGAGGGGGGTGTTAAAGTACCCCACTATTATTGTATTGTTGTCGATGTGTTTCTTTGCTTTTGTTATTAATTGCCTTATATAATTGGCTGCTGCCATGTTAGGGGCATAGATATTTACAGTTGTTAGATCTTCTTGTTGGATAGACCCTTTGAGTAAGATATAGTGTCCTTCCTCATCTCTTATTACAGTCTTTGGTTTAAAATCTAATTTGTCTGATATAAGGATTGCCACCCCAGCTTTCTTTTGGTGTCCATTAGCATGGTAAATGGTTTTCCACCCCCTCACTTTCAATCTGGGGGTGTCTTTGGGTCTAAAATGAGTCTCTTGCAGACAGCATATCGATGGGTCTTGTTTTTTAATCCAATCTGATAGCCTGTGTCTTTTGATTGGGGCATTGAGCCCATTTACATTCCGGGTAACTATTGAAAGATAGGAATTTAGTGCCATTGTATCGCCTGTAAGGTGACTGTTACTGTATATTGTCTGTGTTCGTTTTTGGTCTATGTTGCTTTCAGGCTCTCTCTTTGCTTAGAGGACCCCTTTCAAGATTTCTTGTAGGGCTGGTTTCGTGTTTGCAAATTCCTTTAGTTTTTGTTTGTCCTGGAAGCTTTTGATCTCTCCTTCTATTTTCAATGACAGCCTAGCTGGATATAGTATTCTTGGCTGCATGTTTTTCTCATTTAGTGCTCTGAATATATCCTGCCAGTCCTTTCTGGCCTGTCAGGTCTCTGTGGATAGGTCTGTTGCCAATCTAATGTTTCTACCATTGTAGGTTACATATCTCTTCTCCCGAGCTGCTTTCAGGATTTTCTCTTTGTCTCTGAGACTTGTAAGTTTTACTATTAGATGTTGGGGTGTTGACCTATTTTTATTGATTTTGAGAGGGGTTCTCTGTGCCTCCTGGATTTTGATGCCTGTTTCCTTCCCCAAATTAGGGAGGTTCTCTGCTATAATTTGCTCCAATATAGCTCCTCCCTCTCTCTCTTTCTTCTTCTTCTGGGATCCCAATTATTCTAACGTTGTTTCGTCTTATGGTATCGCTTATCTCTCGAATTCTGCCCTCGTGATCCAGTAGTTGTTTATCTCTCTTTTTCTCAGCTTCTTTATTTTCCATCATTTGGTCTTCTATCTCACTGATTCTCTCTTCTGCCTCATTTATCCTAGCAGTTAGCGCCCCCATATTTGATTGCACCTCATTAATAGCCTTTTTGATTTTGACTTGGTTAGATTTTAGTTCTTTTACTTCTCCAGAAAGGGTTTCTCAAATAACTTCCATGCTTTTTTCAAGCCCAGCTAGTATCTTTAAGGTGATGATTCTGAACTCTAGATCTGACATCGTACTAATGTCCGTATTGAGTAGGTCCCTGGCAGTCGGTACTACCTCTTGTTCTTCTTGTTGTGATTTTTTCTGTCTTGTCATTTTATCCAGAGGGGAATAGATTAATGAGAGAACAAAATGCTAACATGGTAATAACGTCCCCAGAAAATATACTCTAAACAAATCAGAAAAGACCTGAAGCAGTGGGAAAAGAAAGGGAAAGAGAGAGAAAAAAAAAGGAAAAGATAAAGATAAAGATAAAAACAAACAAAAACAGAATAAAACAAAAAAAAAAAACAGAATGTGATCAAATATGATCAGGCTAGTATATAGATCAGTGCCACACACTAGATTTTGGGTGTATTTGGTCTGTTAGAAGAAAGTGCCTCCCAAAATTTTAAAGAAAGAAAAACTTATATATGTACAAAAATAAGGTTTGATATGATGAAGGGATGGAATATGACTGTAAAGATGGAAATTATAAAAAATTTTATAAAAGGAATTGATAAGAAGTTGTTTGAAAAAAGAAAGAAGAGGACTTAAAAAAAAAGGGAGAGAATGTGATCAGGCAGGGGAGTAGAAAAAAACCATACAATAGAGATTTAGGGTATATTTTGATCTGTTAGAAGAAACTATCTCAAAATTTTAAAGAGAGAACAACTCTTATATATATGCCAAAAATACGGGTAACTACTATGAAGGGATAGAATATGACTTTAAAAATGAAAAATAAAAATGTTTTTTTTAAAAAAGGGATTGATAAGATGTTGGTTGAAAAAGGGAAAAAGAAAAATTCAAAAAAAAAAAAAAGACAGTTAAAAAAAAAATTAACTTTAAAAGACTAAAGAATAATGGTAAAAAAAGCCATGAATTCTATGTGCATTAATCCCCTAGCGCTGGAGTTCTGCTGTTCTCATTGATCGGTAAACTTGGTCTTGTCTGGCTGTTCTCGCTGATCTTCTGGGGGAGGGGCCTGTTGCCGTGGTTTCCAAATGTCTTTGCCGTAGGCGGAATTGCCCCGCCCTTGCCCGGTCCGGACTAAGTCATCTGCTCGAGTTTGCTCTTAGGAGCTTTTGTTCCCTGCAAGCTTTCCGTACAGCTTTGGAGGCGGAGAGCGAAAATGGCGGCCTCCCAATCTCCGCCCCAGAGGAGCCGAGAACTCGGCCCCGCTCCTCAGCGAGCCCCCAGAGAAAAGCAGTGAGTCACTCCCGTCTCCCCGGTCTCCGGCCGCACTCTGCTCACCCGGCCTGTGACCGCGCCTTTCTATCTGGTACCTGACCCCGGGTGGAGTCTCCAGACCCAGCAGATCCCCGCGGTGTGCTCCCGCACCTCTCCTCCCGGGGGAAGAAGGTGAGTCTCCCCGGATCTGCCGCTTGTTGGGTCCCTGCTGGAGGAGCAGGGGCCCGACTGTGCCGCGGATCATGGTTTATGGCAACCCCGAGCTGAGAGCCCGCACCTGGGCTCTGTCTCTGCAGCCAGCTTCCCCGCTCCGATACCTGGGAGCTCTGCCACACTCAGGCACCCCCGGTCTTTCTGTGACCCCGAGGGTCCTGAGACCACACTGTCCCACGAGGGTTCCACCCCCCGCTTAGCCACCAGAGTGACGTCCCTCAGCGGAGGAGACTTCTAAAAGTTCTGATTTTATGCTCCGTGGTTCTATCACTTGCCAGAAGCGGCCGACTGAGGCCCCCCCCCGCCGTCTATCCTCCCGAATATCACCTCAGATTCACTTCTCCGCATGTCCTACCTTCCAGAAAGTGGTCGCTTTTCTGTTCAGAGAGTTGTTGCTCTTCTTTTCTTCGATCTCCTGTTGAGTTTGTAGGTGTTCAGAATGGTTTGATCCCTATCCAGCTGAATTCCTGAGAGGAGACAAAATCCAGGTCTCCTACTCCTCCACCATCTTGCTCTGCCCCCCTTGAAGATTTTATTTATTTATTTGACAGAGAGAGAGAGCACACAAGCACAAGTAGGGGGAGTGACAGGCAGAAAAAGAGCGAGAAGCAGGCTCCCTGCTGAGCAGAGCCTGACAACCCTGGGATCATGACCTGAGCCAAAGGCAGACACTTAACTGACTGAGCCACCCAGGTGCCCCAACACTTCCTGGTTTTAAAACTTATTACAAAGCTACACTAATCAAGACTTCTGTTTAGTGGTATAAGGATGGATATGTAAATCAATGGAATACAACTCAGAGTCCAGAAATACACCCCAAATTTATGGCCAATGATGTTCTCCAAGGGTGTCAGGACAATTCAATGAGGCAAGAATAGTCTTTTCAACAAATGGTGCTGGAAAAACTCAATAACCACAGGAAAGAGAATGAAGTAGATCACTTCATTCCATGACATATAAAAAGTAACTCAAAATGGATTAAGGACTTAAATATGAGGGCTAAAACTATTAAACTCTTTTTAAAAAACATACGTGTAAATCCTTATTACCATGGACTAGGCAATGGTTTTTTTGATATGACAATGAAAGCAGAAACAACAAAAGAAGTAGCATACAATTGCACTTCATTATAATTTAAAATTTTTGCTTTAAGTGACACTATCAAGAAAGTAATAAAAAATACAGAGAATGATAGAAAATACTTGTAATTAGATGTCCTATAAGGGTCTATGAATAAAACCCTTGAAAATATATAAAAAATAAGTAATATATAAAAAAAATAGAGAATTCTTACAACAATAAAAAAACAACTGATTCATAAAATGAGCAAAGATTTTGAATAGATATTTCTCAAAAAAAAAAATGTATACAAGTAGCCAAGAAGCACTTGAAAAGATGCTCAATTGTCATTAGAGAAATGCAAATCATACCCCCAATAAAATACCATTGTACACCCATTAGGATGGCTTTTTTTTTTTTTTTAAGAACAATAAGTGTTGGCAAGGATTTGGTGAAACTGGAAACCTCATGGTGGGAATTTAAATTCTGTAGCTTCTTTGGGAAACAGTCTGACAGTTCCTCAAAAGTTAAACATGGAATTATCTTATGATCTAGCAGTTCTAGTCATAGATATATATCTAAGAGAAATGAAAATGTGTCTATACAAAAACTTGTGCATGGATGTTCATCACACCATTATTAATAATGGCCAAAAAATAGAGATAATCCAAATATCCATCCATAACTTGATGACCACATGAACAATATATAGGAGATTTGTACAGTGTAACATTATTCAGCCATAAAAAGAAATGAACTACTAACATATGTTACATTATGTATGAATCCTGAAAACATTATACTAAATGGAAGAAGTCAAACTTTAAAGATCACATATTATTTGATTCCATTTATATGAAGTGTTCTGAAAAGCAAATACATTCAGATAGACTGTAAGTGAGTGGTTTCTAAGGTGTGGTGGAAGGAAGGAATAGGGAGTGAGTGCTAATGGGTACAGCATTTCTTGTTGAAGTAATGAAAATACTTTGGAATTACATAGTATTGATGGTTGTGCAATTTTATGAATATGCAAAATAAATTGTTATGGAGTGTTAATTATATCTGAAAAAAGAGAGGAACTTAAAAGGTCAAATATTCTTTTTTTTTTTTTAAATGTTATGTTAATCACCATACATTACATCATTAGTTTTTGATGTAGTGTTCCATGATTCATTGTTTGTGTATAACACACAGTGCTCCATTCAGGATGTGCCCTCTTCAATACCCATCACCCGGCTAACCCATCCCCCCAAACCCTCCCCTCTAGAACCTTCAGTTTGTTTCTCAGAGTCCATAGTTTCTCATGGTTCGTCTCCCCCTCCGATTTTCCCCTCTTCATTTTTCCCTTCCTACTATCTTCTTCTTTCTTTTTAACATATAATGTATTATTTGCTTCAGAGGTACAGGTGTGTGATTCAACAGTCTTATACAACAATTCACAGGGCTCACCATAGCACATACCCTCCTCAGTGTCTATCGCCCAGCCACCCCATCCCTCATAACCCCCACCACTCCAGCAACCCTCAGTTTGTTTCCTGAGATTAAGAATTCCTCATATCAGTGAGATCATATGGTACATGTCTTTCTCTGATTGACTTATTTTGCTCAGCATAATACCCTCTAGTTCCATCCATGTCGTTGCAAATGGCAAGATTTCATTCCTTTTGATGGCTGCATAATATTCCATTGTATATATATACCACTTCTTCTTTATCCATTCATCGGTCAATGGACATCTTGGCTCTTTCCACAGTTTGGCTAGTGTGGACATTGCTGCTATAAACATCGGGGTGCATGTACCCCTTCGGATCCCTACATTTGTATCTTTGGGGTAAATACCGAGTGGTGCAACTGCTGGGTCGTATGATAGCTCTATTTTCAACTTTTTGAGGAACCTCCATCCTCCATACTGTTTTCCAGAGTGGCTGCACCAGCTTGCACTCCCACCAACAGTGTAGGAGGGTTCCCCTTTCTCTGCATCCCTGCCAACATCTGTCGTTTCCTGACTTGTTAGTTTTAGCCATTCTGACTGGTGTGAGGTGGTATCTCATTGAGGTTTTGATTTGGATTTCCCTGATGCCAAGCGATGTTGAGCACTTTTTCATGTGTCTGTTGGCCATTTGGATGTCTTCTTTGGAAAAATGTCTGTTCATGTCTTCTGCCCATTTCTTGATTGGATCATTTGTTCTTTGGGTGTTGACTTTAGTAAGTTCATTATAGATTATGGATACTACCCTTTATCTGATATGTCATTTGCAAATATCTTCTCCCATTCTGTCAGTTGTCTTTTGGTTTTGTGACTGTTTCTTTCTGTGCAAAAGCTTTTTATCTTGATGAAGTCCCAATAGTTTATTTTTGCCCTTGCCTTTGGCGATGTTTCTAGGAAGAAGTTGCTGCAGCTGAGGTCAAAGAGGTTGCTGCCTGCGTTCTCCTTTAGGATTTCGATGGACTCCTGTCTCACACTGAGGTCTTTCAACCATTTTGTGTCTATTTTTGTGTTTGGTGTAAGGAAATGTTCCAGTTTCATTCTTCGGCATGTGGCTGTCCAATTTTCCCAACACCATTTGTTGAAGAGACTGTCTTTTTTCCATTGGACATTATTTCCTGCTTTGTTGAAGATGAGTTGACCATAGAGTTGAGGGTCCATTTCTGGGCTCTCTATTCTGTTCCATTGATCTATGTGTCTGTTTTTGTGCCAGTACCATACTGTCTTGATGATGACAGCTTTGTAATAGCGCTTGAAGTCCGGAATTGTGATGCCACCAGCTTTGCTTTTCTTTTTCAACATTCCTCTGCCTATTCGGGGCCTTTTCTGGTTCCATACAAATTTTAGGATTATTTGCTCCATTTCTTTGAAAAAAGTGGATGGTATTTTGATAGGGATTGCATTGAATGTGTAGATTGCTCCAGGTAGCATTGACATCTTCACAATATTTGTTCTTCCAATCCATGAGCATGGAACGTTTTTCCATTTCTTTGTGTCTTCCTCAACTTCTTTCATGAGTATTTTATAGTTTTCTGAGTACAGATCCTTTGCCTCTTTAGTTAGATTTATTCCTAGGTATCTTATGGTTTTAGGTGCAATTGTAAATGGGGTTGACTCCTTAATTTCTCTTTCTTCTGTCTTGTTGTTGGTGTATAGGAATGCCACTGACTTCTGTGCATTGATTTTATATCCTGCCACTTTACTGAATTCCTGTATGAGTTCTAGCAGTTTTGGAATGGAGTCTTTTGGGTTTTCCACATAAAGTATCATATCATCTGCAAAGAGTGAGAGTTTGACTTCTTCTTTGCTGATTTGGATGCCTTTTATTTCTTTTTGTTGTCTGATTGCTGTGGCTAGGACTTCTAATACTATGTTGAATAACAGTGGTGAAAGTGGACATCCCTGCCGCATTCCTGACCTTAGGGGGAAAGTTCTCAGTTTTTCCCCATTGAGAATGATATTCGCTGTAGGTTTTTCATAGATGGCTTTTATGATATTGAGGTATGTACCCTCTATCCCTATACTCTGAAGAGTTTTGGTCAAGAAAGGATGCTGTACTTTGTCAAATGCTTCTTCTGCATCTATGAGAGGATCATATATATGGTTATTGTTCTTTCTTTTATTAATGTATTGTATCACATTGATTGATTTGCGGATGTTGAACCAACCTTGCAGCCCAGGGATAAATTCCACTTGGTCGTGGTGAATAATCCTTTTAATGTACTGTTGGATCCTATTGGCTAGTATTTTGGTGAGAATTTTTGCATCCATGTTCATCAAGGACATTGGTCTGTAATTCTCCTTTTTGATGGGGTCTTTGTCTGCTTTGGGGATCAAGTTAATGGTGGCCTCATAAAACGAGTTTGGAAGTTTTCCTTCCATTTCTATTTTTTGGAACAGTTTCAGAAGAATAGGTATTAATTCTTCTTTAAATGTTTGGTACAATTCCCCTGGGAAGCCATCTGGCCCTGGGCTCTTGTTTGTTGGGAGATTTTTGATGACTGCTTCAATTTCCTTAGTGGTTATGGGTCTGTTCAGGTTTTCTATTTCTTCCTGGTTCAGTTTTGGTAGTTCATACATCTCTAGGAATGCATCCATTTCTTCCAGATTATCTAATTTGCTGACATATAGCAAAATTTGCTGGCTCATAATATGTTCTTATAAGTGTATTTCTTTGGTGCTGGTTGTGATCTCTCCTCTTTCATTCATGATTTTATTTATTTGGGTCATTTCTCTTTTCTTTTTGATAAGCCTGGCCAGGGGTATATCAATCTTATTAATTCTTTCAGAGAACCAGCTCCTACTTTCATTGCTCTGTTCTAGTGTTCTTTTGGTTTCTATTTCATTGATTTCTGCTCTGATCTTTATGATTTCTCTTCTCCTGCTGGGCTTAGGCTTTATTTGCTGTTGTTTCTCCAGCTCCTTTAAGTGTAGGGTTAGGTTGTGTATTTGAGACCTTTCTTGTCTCTTGAGAAGGGCTTGTATTGCTATATACTTTCCTCTTAACACTGCCTTTGCTGCATCCCAAAGATTTTGAACATTTGTGTTTTCATTTTCATTGGTTTCCATGAATTTTTTTAATTCTTCTTTAATTTCCTGGTTGACCCATTCATTCTTTAGTAGGATACTCTTTAGCCTTCATGTATTTGAGTTCTTTCCAACTTTCCTCTTGTGATTGAGTTCTAGTTTCAAAGCACTGTGGTCTGAAAATAGACAGGGAATGATCCCAATCTTTTGGTACCAGTTGAGACCTGATTTGTGACCTAGGATGTGATCGATTCTGGAGAATGTTCCATGGGCACTAGAGAAGAATGTGTATCCTGTTGCTTTGGGATGGAATGTTCTGAATATATCTGTGAAGTCCATTTGGTCCAGTGTGTCATTTAAAGGCTTTATTTCTTTATTGATCTTTTACTTAGATCATCTCTCCATTTCAGTGAGGTGGGTGTTAAAGTCTCCTACTATTATTGTATTGTTGTCGATGTGTTTCTTGGCTTTTGTTATTAATTGCCTTATATAATTGGCTGCTGCCATGTTAGGGGCATAGATATTTATAATTGTTAGATCTTCTTGTTGGGTAGACCCTTTAAGTAGGATATAGTATCCTTCCTCATCTCTTATTACAGTCTTTGGTTTAAAATCTAATTTGTCTGATATAAGGATTGCCACCCCAGCTTTCTTTTGGTGTCCATTAGCATGGTAAATGGTTTTTCACCCCCTCACTTTCAATATGGTGGTGTCTTTGGGTCTGAAATGAGTCTCTTGCAGACAGCATATCGATGGGTCTTGTTTTTTAATCCAATCTGATAGCCTGTGTCTTTTGATTGGGGCATTGAGCCCATTTACATTCAGGGTAACTATTGAAAGATAGGAATTTAGTGCCATTGTATCGCCTGTAAGGTGACTATTACTGTGTATTGTCTGTGTTCCTTTCTGGTCTATGTTACTTTTAGGCTCTCTCTTTGCTTAGAGGACCCCTTTCAGGATTTCTTGTAGGGTTGGTTTCGTGTTTGCAAATTCCTTTAGTTTTTGTTTGTCCTGGAAGCTTTTGATCTCTCCTTCTATTTTCAATGACAGCCTAGCTGGATATAGTATTCTTGGCTGCATATTTTTCTCATTTAGTGCTCTGAATATATCCTGCCAGTCCTTTCTGGCCTGCCAGGTCTCTGTGGATAGGTCTGTTGCCAATCTAATGTTTCTACCATTGTAGGTTACATATCTCTTCTCCCGAGCTGCTTTCAGGATTTTCTCTTTGTCTCTGAGATTTGTAAGTTTCACTACTAGATGTTGGGGTGTTGACCTATTTTTATTGATTTTGAGAGGGGTTCTCTGTGCCTCCCGGATTTTGATGCCTGTTTCCTTCCCCAAATTAGGGAAGTTCTCTGCTATAATTTGCTCCAATATAGCTCCTCCCTCTCTCTCTTTCTTCTTCTGGGATCCCAATTATTCTAATGTTGTTTCGTCTTATGGTATCGCTTATCTCTCGAATTCTGCCCTCGTGATCCAGTAGTTGTTTATCTCTCTTTTTCTCAGCTTCTTTATTTTCCATCATTTGGTCTTCTATCTCACTGATTCTCTCTTCTGCCTCATTTATCCTAGCAGTTAGAGCCTCCATTTTTTATTGCACCTCATTAATAGCCTTTTTGATTTCGACTTGGTTAGATTTTAGTTCTTTTATTTCTCCAGAAAGGGTTTCTCTAATATCTTCCATGCTTTTTTCAAGCCCAGCTAGTATCTTTAAAATCATCATTCTGAACTCTAGTTCTGACATCTTACTAATGTCCGTATTGATTAGGTCCCTGGCAGTCGGTACTGCCTCTTCTTCTTTTTGTTGAGGTGATTTTTTTCTCTTGTCATTTTGTCCAGAGGAGAATAGATGAATGAGAGAACAAAATGCTAACAGGGTAACAATGACCCCAGAAAAATATACACTAAAAAACTCAGAAGAGACCTGAATCTGGGGGAAAAGAAAGGGAAAGAAAGAAAAAAGAAAAAAAAAAAAAGAAAAAGATAAAAAAAAGGAATATGATCAAACATGATCAGGCTGGTGCATAGATCAGTGCCACACACTAGATTTTGGGCATATTTTCATCTATTAGAAGAAACTGCCTCCCAAAATTTTAAAGAAAAACTTATATATGTACAAAAGTAAGGGTAAATATGATGAAGGGATGGAATATGAGTATAACGATGAAAATATAAACAATTTTATAAAAGGAATTGATAAGATAAGAAGTTGGTTGAAAAAAGAAAGAAGAGGATTTAAAAAAAAAGGGGTGGAGAATGTGATCAGGCAGGAGACTAGAACAAAGCCATACACTAGAGATTTAGGGTATATTTTGGTCTGTTAGAAGAAACTGTATCCCAAAATTTTAAAGAGAGAACAACTTACACATATATACCAAAAATAAGGTTAACTACTATGAAGGGATAGAATATGACTCTAAAAATGAAAAATAAAAATGTTTTTTAAAAAAGGGATTGATAAGATGTTGGTTGAAAAAGGGAAAAAGAAAAATTCAAAAAAAAAAAGAAACAGAAAAAAAAGAAAATTAAAAAAATTAACTTTGAAAGACTAAAGAATCATGGGGGAAAAGCTATGAATTCTATGTGCAGTATTCCCCTAGCGCTGGAGTTCTGCCGTGGATGTGTTTCAGGAGGCTCATCAATGTGTTTTCACACACGAAAGTGCATCATAGCCGAAGGAAACCATTTTGCTATCTGTAAGAGTTATATGTGATTGCATTTGGCCGTGGCTTTAAGTAAATTCTTTCCCACCTTCACCTTAATGGATTTATCTTTTCAGAACATAAATACGTTGTATTTGTGAACCTAGAATATGAAAACAGAGTGTGACTAAAGAGCTCAAGGAGGTGAGAGCTTAAACAAGATTCAGATAACACTTATGCTAAGCAGACCAAGACACAGGGCTTTAGATATAGGCTGTGAACCAGGCAGTGTCCTTAAACTGTGGCTTCCTGGCACTGAAATGAGCTAAGCATAGATTTATTAATTAGAGAACACGCAGTACTAAGTAGGGTTGGTGCAGACATGCACAGAATTTTCCTTTTGTCCTTACTTCTTCCTCTGGTCCTTTTTCTAAGCATTTTTTCTTTTTTTTTTTTCTTTTTTTTTAAAGATTTTATTTATTTATTTGAGAGAGAGAATGAAACAGAGAGAGCTTGAGAGGGTCAGAGGGAGAAGCAGACTCCCTGCTGAGCAGGGAGCCCGATGTGGGACTCGATCCCGGGACTCCAGGATCATGACCTGAGCCGAAGGCAGTGGCTTAACCAACTGAGCCACCCAGGCGCCCCTCTAAGCATTTTTTCTTATTTTTTTTTTAAACAAGTAATCTGACAAAAGGAAGTCAAATTAGCCAAACATAAATCATAATGCCAAAGGTTTACTAAAATTGGAACAAGTCTCAACTCACTTATAGCATAATTCTTATAAAAAACTGTTTTTTGACATATAGTTGACACACAATGTTACATTAGTTTCTTATATAAAATGTTTAAAAAAGTTTTCTTTTGTTAGATTCCCAAGAAAGGAAAATATTGTTCTAGCCGTCACACTGTTACGAACAGTGGGTATTTTTATTTTCCCCCTCCCACCCACCTTCCCTCCTTTCCTTCCTTCCCTTCTTCCTTCCTTCTGTTGATCAAGAAGAAGCTGTAAAACAACCAAATGCATTTATTTGGGGTCTTAGGGATTGCAATCTGGCTGACAGAACAGACCAAAATTGAAAGTATGCTCCAGATTGCAAGTGGGGAGGACAGACTAATAAAGACAAGAAAATCCCACAAGGTTATATGAGTTCTTTTGAAAGAATTGTGATTGGTATGAGTATACACACACATATATACATTTGACCACTTAAAGGATCAGTATAACACCTTGATTCTGGAGCCATATTTCTTTGAATGAAGATCCTGGGCCTACTACTTCTAGTTTTATGATCTATGGCATTTCTTTCAGCCTCTCTGCTTCAACCACCTTGACTATAAAGCTATATCATATGGTTAAATTATTAAATGAAATAATACATATTAAGGGATTCGAACAGTTACTGACATGTAATCATTACTGAGAAAAAAATTACTTAATTCCATGTTCTTTATATATATCATGTAAACTTGAGCTAGTTTAAAATGTTATTGTAATCTTTTTTCACAAAGCTCTTCAATGTCACTTCCTTTTATTCTCACAAAACCTTTATATTTCTAAAGAGGAGGTTGAGGCTTCAAATAGAATCATCTGAATGTTTTGCAACCTGGTAGAGTTACCTTTCCCCTATCTCAGTTATGAATGATAACAAGGAAAAAAGAACACAAAAGGACCAAGATATAGAAGGCAAGCTACTTCTCCTGTGGCCGATCCTAAGACAGTCTTATTGATGCAACTTGGAGTATCAATAATGCTAAGTATAGGTCCGATAGGCCACTATAGCCCAAGCAATGGGCAACTGGGTGGTTGTGCTCAGAGAATTTATTGCAAAGCCCATGAGCTTCTCTTGCAAGGTGAAAGAAAACCTGGAATAATCTGACAACCGGATAATTCATTGTATGAGGGAGAAGGAACACTATGTGGATTTCTACATGTGTGAAAATATCTGTGAAGCCAAGCCTGATTAATTTTTAACAAGATTCAGTGGCTGCATCCTACATGCAACTTGATTATCTGATCATATAATCATATGATGGCCATTATAAAAAAAAAAAAGACAGTGTCATAGGAACTACAGAGTGGAAATAAATACACTTTCCTCAGATATTTTGTCAAGCCAAATTGAGGTTACTTTAACATTTGAAATCTGATTAAAACACCCAATAATAAACCTGTTAAGAGTACCTGATTGCCAGATCTCCATGTGAAGCCTCAGCAACTAAATGCTAGAATAAATTTTAACTCACAGCCAGAAACAAGACCAAAATGCCATTTTCAATGTTCAGGAAAGCCTAGCTCACATAAATTCCCAAAAAACAAATTTGCATGGAATTCACAAACTGTGTTGTATCATATAATTTTCCCCTTCCTTTCCCCTTTTTTTCTGCCTTTGTGTCAAAGATTTGGCTCATGAATATACTTAAACATGGAACAAAATTTTACCAGAAGACTTTTACTACCAAATAATGAAATCCCATTGAGAACTTTCAGGGTAGCTGAGGAAGAGATCATTCTCACAAACACACAATTTCAGGGCTGCCATATTCTAGGAGAAAGATGCTTTTCCGACTTCCTACTATTCAAAATTCATGTAATATAAAAATAATTCAGGCAAATATGGCAGGCAGATCTCTTCAGCGGCCATGTTGCAATTGTATAAGTGCAAGTTACACTTCATCCAGTTTTGTAGCTTTGTAATTATGCAATTCTCAACGAATTTTTAATTTTATTAAATTCACATTACTTTCCATTTTGTGTGTAAAGGCAGACTTTATTATTATTTTATATACTGTTATTTCAAATGTGCATAAAATGTACCCATCTCTTATAGATAAGTGTGGTAAGCATTAACCACAGAAGACAACTTTTGGAGAGACTCAAGGTTTTCCTCTCAAAATCTTGACCCTCCTTCTCCTGCCACAATAAAGAAATAGATTCTCATAGTTCAGAAATCAATTATAGGGGCACCTGGGTGGCTGAATTAATTAAACATCTGCCTTAGGATCAGGTCATGGTCCCAGGGTCCTGGGATTGAACTCCCCGTCGAGCTCCCTGCTCAGCAGGGAGTCTGCTTCTCCCTCTCCCTCTGCCTCTCCCCTCTGCTCGTGCTCTCTCTCTCTCTCTCAAATAAATAAAAAGAAAACAAATCAATTATGTCCCAAGGATAAGAAATCGGATATGAAAGATAAGGGAGAGACAGTGGCAAGGATGACTACTAGATTTCCAGTTTGGTTCTCTGGATGTATGATGGTGCCTTCCTTGAGAAAACGGATACTGGAGCAGACTACATTTGTGGAGTTCAGGAATTTGGTTTGGGGTATATTGAGTCGGAAGGCCTGTGGAGCAATATACTAGGCAGTTAGATGTAAAATTCTGTAGCTCGGGACACCTGGGTGGCTCAGTCGGTTAAGCATCTGGCTTCTGCTCAGGTCATGATCTCAGGGTCCTGGGATTGAGCCCCACGTCAGGCTCCTTGCTCAGCAGGGAGTCTGCTTCTCTCTCTGCCTGCCACTCCCCCTGCTTGTGTTCTCTCTCTCTGACAAATAAATAAAATCTTAAAAAAAAAAAAAAAATTCTGTACCTCACAGAAAGCGTAAATGTGTATATAAACTAAAAGTGCCAGATTTTTGTTTTACTTGTGTTTATTTTGTTTGGTATTATTTTTATACTCCTTGAAAAATAAAGGAATAAAAACTCTGAACATGCCATGGCCGATTCCACCTTTACTGATGCTCAAGATCCATGTGGAAATTTCTCTTAAGTATAAATCAAATATGACTTGCCCTGATGAGAAACAAATAGACTTTGATGGGCTGATATTCACCTCCAAATTCACAGGTATTAGAAGACAGACTCTCTTTTGGCTGAGGATTATGTACAATATGCACGATTCATCTGCAGGCACTGCATGCGTGCTGAGTTATGGAAAAAAAGTCTGAGGTACAAAAATTCTTATCATATATCCTGAGCCATATGGAAAACAAAAATAAAACCAAAGATTATTCCTCTGATAAAAAATGTTCTTATTATAGCTTAAATTAGATTCTGCCTATAGAAAACTTGGGAAATTTGAAGACAGTATTATACTTCGTAGTCATATGTTTTTGAGAACTGAAATTACAGTTTAAAGTATTTTATTTCTAAGCATTAGTCTGCGAAAAAAGAAAGTTACACTGTCTGAAAATTTTTCAACTTTGATAGAATAGCCATTATGATATTTGGGGTTTTCTTGAAGGATACCGATTAAATCATCCCATCTTAACCCTGTTCTCTCTATAGTGCCTTTTATTCCAACCCATATGAAAATCAAGCCACTTCATTTCTATTGATGTGTGATGCTAACTCAGCCCTTCCTAGCTGGGATTCTTTTTCTAGTATCAGCTCTGTTCTCTGCCAAGTGATTTAGAAGCATAAACCTAGAAATCTAGACTCAGATTATGACCATTTGCAAGGCTAGTAACTTCCGTGGTGGAACCAGTGCACTAAATCAAAGCACAGAAGTGCAAGTATTTGCCTGACTGGACAGGAAGTTTATAAATGCTGTATAATCACAGTGCCAAAAGATGAAGATAAATGATTCCATGTAAGCCAAACGTTATGTTTTGGTTTGTCTTGAACATAAATACATGTCTGGGAGAGTAAGAGAAGTCTGTTAGAAATAACTCCAAACAAAGGAGTGGGCTTGAATCCCAGCTCTGCGTCACATTAAGCGTGAAGCTGTAGACAAAGAAATTGCATGTCTGTGAGTTTAAGAGCATCTTCTCTAAAAGGGGGTAATAATGCTTTGTCCGCATGATCATTGAGAGGACCAAATATCATACAGTATGTGGGTGAGGCCTGCTCCCTTTGGCATATCTGTATGAAGATAAAATGTCATGAAAATAATGGTCCCAGGAAAGAAAATGTTTAGAACAAATTATTTTAGGTAAGTCATTCTGGGAGAAGAAATAGAGTCACAATAACCACTACAAAGGTGAGTCACCACTCACTTTTCTGAAACGGCAGCTCCTTTTAAATTCTTCCAGAGATATGGGACACATATACTTAGGCATGTGTCATCTTAGATTAAATGGCCTTCAGATCCAGGCACTGAGATGCTTCTGCCTACTTTCATGGATGAAGGTGCAAATGATATCAAAGTGACTCCCTCTTTAGGGCAACCCATTTCTGTAGGGATTCTTGTCTTTCATCCAAGGAGAATTTGTATGGAAACAGTCTAGGGGCTATCCACCATTCAGTTCTCAGTATGGCTCCTTCCCTCCAAAATTTGTCCATTACCTGTGCATGAAATTTGTGCATCTTGACTGTCTCCTCCCTGCTCTTCATAGTAGGACACTTGATCTCTTTTGTAAATGGACAGTTGGCAGAGTTATTTTTGTTTATTTGTTTGTTGTTTTTGTTTTTGTTTTGCTTCAGTGCTTGAGACCTGGTGTGAACAATGCTTAGTTTTCAAGCTGTATCTCCTGGTATGTACATAAGGCATTTATATCCATGCTGAAATTGTTAATTATAACATCACTTTAAGGACTTAGTTAAAAGACTTTCTGTGAAACCCCCTGCAACAAGAGCATTTTCTCTCCTCAGTCCATTCTTTATGAACAGTCATTTTTCACAAGAGACAGAGCCAAGATTTTTTCACTTTTCCTTATAGATTGGGAGAGAAAGGCTAATTTGTGGTTTGTTGGGTCTATAGTCTAGAAATAGTTATTTTTTCGTTGTCTCTCCTCTTCCTTATGTGCATATCAAGGCCAAATTTCTCAGAATTTCATCCTGTTGTCTTCTAAGAATTTGGTCTTCTCTGGAATCTATCATAATTCCTTCTTCTCCTTGACTACTAATAATTCATAGATAAATCTTGTCTTCAATTGCTGTAGCTTCCTATAGTTTTTATTTCCTGATAAATTTACCCCCTTATATTGTGCATGCTGACTTAAGCCATTAAACCAAATGATCCTACAAAGCACCATCAGTTGGAGTTTAGTATAAGCAAGCCAGAGTACCATGTCTTCATTGATGATAATGGCCTAAGGATTCTTCCTCTTTTCCTTCACCTTTTGTGCCTTCTTCTGTCCAAGTCTACTTGTCTCTGGACCCTTTGATTTTCATATATGCTCAATTCCACTTTTGCAATTTGTAATTGTTCCTTCTGCCACCTCTTCCCCCCTCCTCCTGCCCTCTTCTTCCCCCTCCTCCTCTTCCCCCTCCTCTTCTTCCCCCTTCTCCTCCTCTTCCTCCCCCTCCTCCTCCCCCTCCTCTTCCTCCCCCTCCTCCTCTCTTTCTTCTTCCCCCTCCTCCTCCTCCTCTTGTTCCTCCTCCTCCCCCTCCTGTTCCACCACCTCCTCTCCTCCCCCTCCTCCTCCTTCTTCTTCCTGACTTGATCTTGATCTTACCCCTACTCCTGAGATTTTCTTTTTGTAACTATCCCTACTGGCTCTGTTCACTTCTGATTTCTTTAAGCAACATCACCTGTCAGAGTATCAGCTCCCTGTATTTAAACCTTCACCTCGAGCAGTGTTCTAGCTGGTCTTGTTGGACATTATTGAATTCTTGTTCTGTTACTTTGTTTTAATAGTCTTATCTCATCTCTTTTTTTTATTGTATGCTGCCGAATTTTATTTTTTAGAACTAGGCACCAAATAAATAATAAAACATTTACTTTATATGTCAAATGCTGGAGCCCAAAACACCCATCTAAACTTTAATAAACTCTCTCAAATTCTACCAATCAACATGTAAACATAGAGAGATCACTAATGTAGAGAATGATTAAGGTTGGAGAATGAAATGTTCTTGATACCTCCCTCTTCTCCCCACTGAGTTCAAAGGACCATTATCTTTTGAATAGAACAACTTAAAGTCAAGTCTTTCCTTTCAGGCCAGGGAAAAAAACAAAACAAAACAGTGTTTAGTATGATAAAATCTCATGACAAAGAAACAATGAAAAGTCCACAGAACTTATTAACATGTGGTAATGAATTTGTGTACAGTGTATGCATGCAACTAAACATTATTAATTGGGAGTAATTGGAGGAGAGAGACACCATTCCACTTGAATTTCAAACTTTTAGATATTAGAAGAGTTTCAAAGAAATAGAATTTTATCATTATAAATACATCCACTAATACAAACTACTGGTAAATTACTTCTAAACTGATTTCCTGCCAGATCTGATTTAATAATTAAAGCATTCCTTATTCTTAAATGTTTCTTTAAAATGGCCAGGATGATGAATAAGACAGGATATTTTCCTCAAGCAACTTGTAGCCTAGAAAGCAAATAGATAGAATTCTATACAAGCACACAAACAGGGACAAAAGCTTGAGACCAACAGCAGCCCCCGGTGAGGAGCACACAGAGTTCTATGAACCCAAGAAAGTGACCTTGCAAGGGAGCCTTGAACTTATGCACTGTGCTTGCACAATAGATGTTTCATTTCAGCCACATGTTGTATTGTATGTCAGAGTATTATGGAAAATTTTAAGAAAAAGTTGGAAAAGACCTTAGAAACGTCCAGATCTAGAAACTCCTCATTTTAGAGATGAGAAAAGTTTTGAGATGAGCTCTGAAAACAGGAAGAGGTGAAGGAAAGGAAGAAAGGATTCCAAATAAATGAAAGAACACAATCACCCCAATGTTTATAGCAGCAACATCCACAATAGCCAAACTGTGGAGGGAGCCCAGATGTCCATCGACAGATGAATAGATAAAGGAGATGGTATATATATATATATATTCAGTAGAATATTACTCAGCCATCAGAAAGGATGAAATCTTACCATTTATATCGATGTAGATGGAATTGGAAGGTATTACGCTGAGCAAAATAAGTCAATCAGAGAAAGACAATTATCATATGGTTTCACTCATATGTGAAATATAAGAAATAGCACAAGAGATCATAGGGAAAGGGAGGGAAAACTGAATGGGAAGAAATCAGAGAGGACAACAAACCATAAGAGACCCGTAACTATAGGAAACAAACTGAGGGTTGCTAGAGGGGAGGTGGGTGGGGGGATGGGGTAACTAGGTGACAGGCATTAAGGAGGGTACATGATGTGATGAGCACTGGGTGTTATATGCAACTGATGAATTACTGAACTCTATATCTGAAACTAATGATGTACATATGTTGGCTAATTGAATTTAAATTTAAAAAAGAAGAAGACAATCATAAGTAAATAAGGAAAAAAGAGGTGGGAATTATTGGGTTTTTGAGGGAACAGGTCCTCTTGGAACAGACATATTTTAATTAATTAATTGATTAATTTGCTTAAGTAGGCTCCACACCCAGCATGAAGCCCAACACAGGGCTTAAACTCAGGACCCTGAGATCAAGACATAAGCTGAGATCAAGAGTCAGAGGCTTAACCTACTGAGCCACCCAGGTGCCCCTGGAACAGACATATTTTGAACACCTGTTATATTTAAACACCTCAACTTTCAGGGATTCCTTTGTCTTCTGATTCATCTTTGTGATCTAACATGCACAATTTCAGTGAACTGGGTAAAATAAGCCACCACTCACTTTATGTTAAACTGGATTGGTTTAAAAAGGTGAGTTGAGGTCACACTGTGGAATTCTGGTTTCATGGTCTGTTGTGACATCAGCTGTCACCACATTCTATAAATCACTCACATTGGCTGAATGGGTCCAACTGGAGCTCTGAGGATGGCAATTGAATATATTCATTCATTCAGAAGTGGTAATTGGACATCTATTATGTGGCAGGCCTTTAACTAGGTACCGGGATGAAAACCAGTCAAAATAATAATTAAAATAATTCCAATCTTTCACTTGTATCTGTCAAAAAAAATCTTAATCATATAACAATAAACTTGACAATAGTCATCTCTTCTCCTTTCTTCACAACCTCCTCTAGCCTAAGGCTGCTTGGGAGATAATGGCTCATCACCACTCTGAGGTTCTGCCTCCATCCACACAGCCCCTCCATGGTGGCCTCTTTATTCCTCTTTCTCCCACCTTCTCAGATCTGTACCATATAGATCAGCTTAGCCTCATTCTATTTCAACTCTGCCCTGCCCCCCCCCCCCCCCCCCCCCCCCCCCCCCCGGCCATTTCTCAGACCCAGCCATCCTCTGCAGTTTTTGGATACATCTGGAAGTCCTAAAATCCATTTTTGTAGGAAGTCACACACTTGAGAGGGTGGGGGAGGATGGAGAAGTCAAGCAGGCAAAGATAACCTTGTCCCAGGGAACTGGGAAGCGCATGGGGTGGGAGGTGGTTAGAACATCATAAATTCCCATTTTGTTCTCTCCTTTAACCGCTTTCCCTTCCTCTGTTTATGTTTCACCATGACACAGTGTTTTCCTGGTCAATCTTTGCAGACTCTCTCCTCTTTCACACACATGCATGCACACACACCCTCCCCCCAAGTATAATGTGACTCCTGAGAGTTACAATTATTTCTATGATAGCACACCTCCTTATTAGGATGCATGTAGATACTACCAGGTGTAGTCTGTTTATAACCTTCTAAATATCTTTCCTCCAGACTTGAAATTTGTGGGTGGATGGCTTCTCGGAGAACAGAGACAACACTATAGGTACCTCCCACTCAGATTCTCTATGTATTAAACTTGCTCAAGGGTATGTGTTTACCAGTTGACAACCCTCCTAGTTTCCAGCTGCCACGAGATGTCCCGCCTAGCCAATGCTGAAATGCAATCACACTTTCCATCCTTCTTGGGGTCTCTGAAGTGTAAAAGGCTATATGCTCGGGTACACCTGCCTAGCGCCACCAGTGTGAACAAATTAGAGGGGACTATTTCCAACCTGGTCTTGATTTTGCCTCTGGGTGTGTCTGTGTCACTCTGATGGGGATTGAGGGACTTGTTTATTCATACTAAATCAGACATGGCTTCTTGGTGGCATTTCTTTAAGAATCAGAGTTGTAGCTGCTTTATTTCAGCCTTGTTCTATTCTCAGAGTACCTCGGGTCTGAACTTCATTACTCATCCTTGCTTCCCAGTCACCACATTCCCCTTTGTCTTGTGTCTGGATTGATTTTGAGGCTATCTGTAATAATAATGTGGTCCAATATGTTTTATTAATCTTGTGGCAAATATACCCCATGGTATATTTGTGTCATCCCCTCCCTTGTCTGCTGTGAAAACCGTGACCTTCCTCTTACCAATCCAATATGGCAAAGGTGATGGGATGTCATTCCCATGGTTATGGTACATTGTGTGGTAAAGATGAAAGGATTTTACAGATATAATTAAGGTTCCTAATCTGTTGACTTTGAGTTAGTTAAAAGGCAGATTATCCTGGGTGGGCCTCACCATATCAAAAATTAAAGCTTATTAAAAATAAGCTTTTTAAAAAAGGATTCAGTCTATCCCTGAAGTTAGGAGCTCCTAATGGCAGAGACTGTCATTCATTCTCTCTCTCCCTCTCTCTCCCTCCCTCTCTCTCTTTCTCTCTCTCTCTTGCTGTCTTTGATGAATCAAGCTGCCATGAATTCTGTAGTTGTAAGAGCCCAAGCTCTGCCAACAATGTGAGAGAGCTTAGAAGTGAATCCTTTTCCATTCAAACCACCAAATAGAAGCACAGTCTACCCAACACCTTGATCTAAGCCTTGTGAAATTCTGAGCTCAGGAACAAGGTAACTTGTGCCCAGACTCCTGATCCACAGAAATGGTGTGATAAGAAATGAGGACTATTTTAGGCTGCTAAATTTGTGGTAATTTGTTATGCAGAATGTAATATCGCTACTCATATTAAATGCATTCAACTTAGCTGCTTAACCAGAAGTCTTTATTCTGCAACCCATCCAAATGTTACATACTCCTGTTTTTTTGTTTGTTTTTATTTTCTTGCTTTTGATCTAAATACAAAAATGGAGGGCACTTATCCTTGTTGCTGACATAAAGCTATTTTTTTTGGCATAAGAATTCTATTACTATCATGGATTCCTTTCAGTATTCTTTAAAAAAATGTCAGTTTAATGGTCTCTTAAGTGTTTTTGCATGTAATCAATAATATTTCTAACTCTCTGAGCCTGAGCCTCTTTACCATTGTTCTATGGATTATTTTTGCAACAACACCTAATCGCAACAATAAACTGCTTGTTTTCTTTGTAGCTTTGCAGTTTGGTTATCTCAGTCATGCTCCTAGTAGTGGATGGGGCTCAAGTTTTCTTGTTCTGGGACCATGTGTCTTACTGTTTTCTTCTCAAAGTGGACAGTGAGAGTGTGGGAGAGCAAATGGACACATGGATATCTCTTAACATTTCCACTCAGAGGTGACACAAGGTTATTTTTGCCCACATTCCATTTCTCAGAGCTCTATGGACTGAATTGTGTCCCATCTAAAATTTATATGTAGAAGCCTTAACCCCCAGTGTGACTATGTCTGGACATGGGTCTTTGGGAGGTGATTAGGTCATGAGGGTGGAGATCTAATGATGGGATTAGTGTCTCATAAGATCAAACATCATGAGATCTCTCCTTCCTCTCTCTTCCTCTCTCTCTCTCTCTCTCTGCCATGTGAGGATATAGCAAGAAGGCAGCCATCTGCAAGCCAGGAGGAGAGTCCTCACCAGAATCCAACCATTTTGGCACCTTGATCTCAGACTTCTAGCCTCCAGAGCTGTGAGAAATGAATTTCTGCTGTCTAAGTCACACATCTTTGGTATTTTGTTGTGGTAGTCCCAGCTGACTAAAACACAGAGCAAGACACTTGGCAAAACCCAAAGTAAGCAGACAGAGAAGTATATTTCAACCCACAGGTGTGGAAGGGAGGAGGAGTATATTTGTTAATAATACAATGAATGGTATTACAGGTGCCAAGATGATGTTTCAGCTCTTGGCATGCTACTACTACTAATGTCTCAACTTTAAATTTACTAGTAACCTGTATCATCATCATTCCAGAGTCTGTTTAACTGATAGATTATCTGATCTTGATCATGAAAGCAAAGCAAAAGTCTTAAACAAATAAAATAGATAAGACCTTTTCAGGATATCCATGTGATATCATTTGGTATCTAACAAGTTTGGAGGAAAAATAAAACAACACAGACCATAAGCTCCAGATGTATAGTTAATTCTGTATAAGGTACTTTCCTAAGTTTTGCTCGAGTTAGAGAACATATTGCATAAGTTTGTATTTCTGGTTAAAATTTTAAGAACTAAATAGAATCTTTTTCCAAACTATGAGCATATTACTTATATTACTTGGATATCATCTCAAGAACTCTTCAACATTTTTCATAATCCCTGATTTGATGGACCCTTCCTCATCAGTTCCATTGTTCCAACAGCCTAGCAGTCAGGATGAAAATACACTTGTTCTTCACATTCACAGTGACAACTTTCATCCTGATAGGTATAGCTGGGTGCTGGAGCTGAAATCCCAAATCCTGTATATTAGTCCTTCAGCATAGTACCTCAGGAAAATAGAAAGATGATTCGGCCCCGGAATGATGTTATTCTGAAGAAACCTAGTATTGACCACCCAAAAGTAAAGAAACATACAATTCTTTTGATTTGCTTCTCAAAAGATATTAGAGGGACTTCTTATATTAACTTTGGTCACAGAAACTTGGGTCAAACCATTTTCCTATCAATGCTCTGAACAACTCTTGTATGGGTTTTTTTCAGTTCTCTCTCACCTGTAGTACAGGTACCTCTATCACATTCTCATGGCTTGTCTGCTTTTTTTTTCTTAAAAGATCAATTAATTAATTAGTTAATTAATTAATTTACTTTTAGGGGTGGGGAGGGACAGAGGGAGAGGGAGAGAGAGTCCCAGGCAGACTCCGTGCTGAGTGTGGAGCCCCACGCAGGGCTCAATCTCACGACCCTGGAGATCATGACCTGAGCTGAAACCAAGAGTCCCAAGCTCCACCCACCATGGCACCCAGGCGCCCTGGCTTGCCTCCTCTTACGTATATTGACTTGTCCTCTCTTGTAAGATAGTAGCATCCTTGCCCTTGCAGAGGGGCAGAAATAGGAAACAAACAGGGCACAGACACATAATTCTTTTAGTTGATTTGGGATGGGGGGAGTCTGTGAACACACCCCTGTTTATTTCAACCCTCAGCATGGAGTTTTAAGGTCTAATTGATCATTTTTTAAAATTCAGAAACCAAATTCTGGAAAAGACTTTAAGGTCATAAGATAAAGAAATGATGCTCAACACGGCCAGGACACAGGACTCCATGTAGACACATCGAGTCAGACTGTTACATTATCTGTTTGGTTTGTTCTAAAGACAATTCCAGCATATATTCATTGCTGTAACTTCTACTGAACAACACTAAAAGTGTCTCTTAAGAATGTATTCCTATTTCTCTTCTATCTGACGGTCCTTTAAACATTTGTAGACCACTCATGCATATTATTTGACTGAATAAATATCGCTTCAAATGCTCCTATGTGATGTGGACTTAAGTGTCCTTATCATCCTGATTGTCCTACACCAAAGCAATATTTATCTGTAACTTTCATTGTTTGCCCTATCCTCCAGTGCTTTGATAAGCAAAGCGTAAAAGAGGATCCATTAAGTCCCTGTCCCATTAATTCAGTTTAAATTTTGGGAGTATTTTGGGAGGGAGAATAGCATAGTTTGTTTTTTTTTTTTTTTTTAATTGTGGATCTTTTTTTTTATTGTTATGTTAGTCACCATACATTACATTATTAGTTTTTGATGTAGTGTTCCATGATTCATTGTTTGCGTATAACACCCAGTGCTCCATGCAGTACGTGCCCTCCTTAATACCCATCACCAGGCTAACCATCCCCCCATCCCCCTGTCCTCTAGAACCGACAGTTTGTTTCTCAGAGTCCATAGTCTAGACGAAATAGCATAGTTTTGTAAGAGCTCCAACTTAGAATTGAACTACCTGGATTCATAGCCAGCTGTGTGCTAGATTTGTCAATAAATCTATACAATGCCAATGCCTTGGAGTTCTGCAGGATTCCAATGAGCTAATGCTCACAAAGAGCATCCGTGATATCTGGCATACAGTAAGAACTTAGCTAATATAAATTATTATTATTTTACTACTCTGAAAATAATAGAATAAAATTTCAGGGTAATGTCTGGTTCTGGCCATGACAAGATAACTAATATCAGAATTAAGCAATTATAACAGGTTGACAAAGAATAAAAAACAAAGCTTTGCAGACGCTGTACCTCCAACAATCCAGTTTTAGAACGTACAGGCAACTTAATTTCCTGGCATCAGATATTGCATTCAACATTTTAAAATACTGTTATTGCCTCTTTATCATATCCCTTGTGGTCAGTTCTACTTACTCAATGAATCCCATTGCCAAAACAAAGACCTCTCTTCCACACTGTCCATTGGCATTAAAAGGAACCTACTCAGACCCAGAGATTATTTTTGAAGAGCTACAATTTGACCTCTTTGAAGAACATCAAAACAGTAGTAGCAATAATGGCCCCATTTGAGTGTTTCCTCTGTGCCAGGCATCAGACTTACACATGCACACACTCCCTCACTCCCGTGATCTTGTTCCTGGTTTCTGCATCAATAATCTGAGCATAATGACTGTAACAGTGATAGAAATGGGCAGCAGCTGCTCAACTCCCTCAGCCACAGAGACATTGGAGGGATCAGAAGTCTCTGGATGTTTCTTTTTCAGGATCTGCCACATTTGCCAGCAGGATTTGCGTTTGTGATCAGGACGGTTTCATAAGCACTCTTTTCCCTCATCGACAGTGTTCCCACAAGGCCATTCCAAATTTCAGCTCAGCGTTCCTTTGGCAACTACATTACAACTCTTAAAGTTTCAATAGGATTTTAATACTAAAAGGTGCTTTCATAAACATTATCTCATTTAAGACTCACTAAAACCCTAGAGCAAAGAACCTTTAAAGAGCTTAGTAACCCTTTTGGGAAGAAGGCCTTGTGCTAGGTCACCCATCAGGTGAAGGAATCAAGGCTCAAGTTCATATCATTGTGTAGTGCAGTCCCTTCACATCCCACCACACAAGGCCACCTTCTCAGAGCCTTGGCCGGGGAGCCACCTTAGGAACCACCTAAATAGGAAATCTATTTCTACCACTGACTCTGTGTGTGGCCCTGGGAAAGTCATAGGACCCCTCTTAGTATCTGTTTCCACTTAAAAAATGGTCAAGAAACCCCCATCCCATAGAGTTGATGTTAAAGGCGACAGTGGGCATAAAAACACTTTTGCAAACTTGCAAGTGTTTAACGGAGGTTTGTGGGAGTTCATCACGCAAATATGGAATGTGAGCGTAATGTTTTCCAGAGATTTAGGACTCATTTCCATACTGTCAGAGTGATAGTTATTGCCTGATCATTGCTTTCCACAGTTTGACTCACCATCTCGAAGTATGAACCTAATAGAAATGTACAGACAACTTTTAGCCATTGGTAAATATTTAAACATAAGACCTGACTTTACTTTTCAGTTTGGGAAATCTTTTGCGGTATCTCTTGATTTCTTCTACTCATCTTAATTTCTTCTCCACATTCTTGCAGATGAAGAAAAGCTAATAAAATAAGAGCATTGATTCTGCTTCCTTAGAACCTTTTTTTTTCTTAGAAAGAGAGAGCATAAGCTGGGGGAGGGGCAGAGAATCCCAAGCAGATTCCACACGCAGTGTGGAGCCTGTCGTAGGGCCAGATCTCACGACCCAAGATCATGACATGGGCTGAACTCAAGAGTCAGCAGCCTAACTGACTGAGTCACCCAGGCACCCTTAGAAGTAAATTTTTTAAAAATTTTATTTTATTATGTTATGTTAATCACCATACAGTACATCATTAGTTTTTGATGTAGTGTTCCGTGATTCATTGTTTGTGCATGACACCCAGTGCTCCATGCAATACGTGCCCTCCTTAATACCCATCACAGAGCTAACCCATCCCCCCACCCCCCTCCCCTCTAAAACCCCCAGTTTGTTTCTTGGAGTCTATAGTCTCTCATGGTTCATCTCCTCCTCCGATTCCCCCCCTTCCTTTTTCCTTTCTTTCTCCTAATGTCCTCCATGCTATTTCTTATGTTCCACAAATAAGTGAAACCATATGATAATTGACTTTCTCTGCTTGACTTATTTCACTTAGCATAGTCTCTTCCAGTCCCATCCATGCTGATGTAAAAGTTAGATATTCATCCTTTCTGATGGCTGAGTAATATTCCATTGTATATATGGATCACATCTTCTTTATCTATTCATCTGTTGAAGGGCATCTCAACTCTTTCCACAGTTTGGCTATTGTGGACATTGCTGCTATGAACATTGGGGTGCATATGGCTCTTCTTTTCACTACATCTATGTCTTTGGGGTAAATACCCAGTAGTGCAATTGCTGGGTCATAAGGTAGCTCTATTTTTAATTTTTTGAGAAACCTCCACACTGTTTTCCAAAGTGGCTGTACCAGCTTGCATTCCCATCAACAGTGAAAGAGGGTTCCCCTATTAGAAATACATTTTTAATAAATATAGAAAGTTGCATAGTTGGGGTAGATGATTAGTGCTGTTCTGTATTTTCTCGATGCTCTGCCCAAGCTTAAAGGGCATTTTATCTATTTAAGCTTCATTTTCATTTTGTAGATCATGAAATAAATGTAACCATAGAATTGATGTAAATTATAAAGTGTCATAAGGTATTTTACATTATTATTATTATTGTTTCAAAGAGTACTTCCTAGTCTAATTGAACTTGCTTGGGAACCTCAGACTTAAAACAGAAGTTAACAAATGTCTTCTTCTGTAAAGTTCTTTAATTCATTTATTCACAGAACTTTATATGCTGGTGAAAAAAAAAATGTAAGCATCAACCAATCAGCTCAGTACTTTTGGTCAAGTGCTTCATCTACACAAAATAGTGCATAAAATAAAAAAAATTAAGAAGTGTTTTGCAATTTTCAACATGTCTTCACCATATACATATATTATCCACATACATAAATCATACACATATCAGGGAAAAATGATAAAATGTCGGTGTGAGAATTGGCTGGCTGTATTTGCTTTATATGGCAGTGCCATTGGTAAAGTGCTTAGGATTTGTCCGTTGTACATCTTCTTCCTAAATCACAGTAAATGAGGCAAAACCGTAAGTGAACTTTCCCAATTCCACTAATCCCATTCAAGTTCATAAGACAGGATTTCAAGATCTATCGCAACAAGAAGCATCAATTATAGCTAACCAAATATTGCTATTTTTAAAAAGTGCTTGTTATTCAGTTTCCCAGGCCTTTCTCTTTCTTTAGCTAATCAATCTATCCTCTTTCAGTATAATCCATCCCGTGGAATTAGAGCAAATTGGTTTAACACTTCAAGCAGATTATAGAGTCAATAGAGGAATTAGCAAAAAGAAAGTTAGTGCATTCACCTATAGGTGCTTGAAATTGTTTTTCTTTAATAACTAATGCTGGAAATGCAACGGGATATAAGGGAGTAAACCACTAGCTTTACATAAATTCAAGAATGAAAACAGTGTCTGCTTTCTTTCTGTTGGTATGCTGAAATATCCTCCACTTTTATAAATATTTTTCCTCAACCCTCATACTCTCTGGAGCTTTCTCTTTCTTCTTCCACCCCTTTACTCCTGAATCCAGCAGGTTTCCTACTGGCTGTCTCTGCATCCTCAGAATTTACTCATTCTCTGACTCCTTTTACAATCTAGCTTCCACTCCTTTTCTCTCATTAAAATCACTAGCTTTTAACAGGGCCACAAAAGGCTCCTTGAGGCCAAAAGCTATGATCTATTATCCATTCTTTTTCTCTTTGATCTCTGCAGAGTTCTAATTTATTTTTCACTTTTTCTTCCTTAGAATTCTCTACTCCTTTATATTCCTTAGCACTACCTTCTCTTTACACTCCTACCATCTTTTGATGTTCTTCTCCTGGGCTTCTGGCCTGGTCCCTACCCCTTATATATATCCCTCCACCAGAAACCAATTTTCAATTTTCTGCTCATAGAAGACTATACACTCTTCCTTTGAGAGTTCAGTCATCTATTAATGTTTTTTTCACTAAGCAATCATTTATTACATTTCTAACATGATTCAAGAAATGTGTTAAAAGCTACAGGATACAAAGATGAAAGTTGTTAAAAAAAGAGCTTAATTATCAAATTACCACCAACATGATTATATTCTTTCAAATATAAATATATTACTCTCACTTCTTTTGTGAGTGCCAACGTATTGCATCCCTGGGCATCAGTGCTATAGCTTCACACCCAAAATATACCTAAAAATGAACTCATTCTCTATTTCCCAACTTGCCTGATCCTCTGAACTTTGAGATCTCCAAGATATGGCATGGTCCCTGTTATTCAAGCGCCATGCCATTGCTGACTATGATTTCTCACATCACCACCCTACATAAGTAGTTAGTATTTCCCATCAATGTGTCTGAGTCACAACTATCGCATCTTTTCCTTCTTTTTCAACCTCTATTGCGTTTCCCTCACGTTAACTCAGAGCAACTGAACTGTCTTGGAGTATCTAGAAGTTGTGCCCAAACTCTGCTCACCCTCTACTTCCAACTTCTTTCCTTCTTTATTGCTAGGATCATTTAGAGAAATACTAATTGGAATCAATGTTCTCAAATCCTCAATGATTCTGCACTGTTTAAAGACACACAAAGTTGGGGGGCCCTCTACAAGTGAGTCCCAATCTGTGTTTCCAGCTTCAGCTCCAGTTGTTCTTTTCCATAAACTTGAAGCCCTTTATTGAAAGCATTCTAAATCATACCACTAAAAGTCCAGTCTCAGGTCCTTTTCATGTGCTGAAGCTCATATTTGGAATATGGCTTCGTCTTCTCTGTTCTATTAATCATTCTACTCTATCCAGATAGAGTAACTTACCTTTTACCAACTTATATATCACTTTTGCCAAATTGTACATCCTTTCTTTTATTACACTCCAGCCTTTGATCCCTTCCCATAACTGATATTATGCCCTACTTATTATCTTCACCATTTATTTGGCACTGCATTCATAGATTCTCTAACAATTCCTATATTTCACTCAAGAAATGTGAAATATAGAAAATTAAGAATATCTGGTAAGATAGATAGTACAGTAGTAGCCTAGCCTCTCAGAAACCAATTATCACCAATATTTTCTGGTCTGTTTAATTCTACTGTGTTTCCAAACAATGCAAATATGTGGTTCTCTGTCTCTAGTTGGGTCTTTGGACTCTCAAAGCCTGGTCTGAATTTTATTCCTTTTGTTTTCTCAGTGCTTGATATCTAGAATGCACTCAATTAAGGGTTCGTTAATATTGAATGTTGGATGTCAATTACGAACGTAGCAAAAATTAAAATTATATATTTATTTGTGTGTAATGATTTATATAATTAACATTTGTACTGTTAAAAAAACAAAATTAAACTGAGTAAATTCAAAGACCTAACTGGCTTTCTTCAACAATTCATGAATGGGCAGCATACCACTTAGCCTGTGGAAAGGAGTTCTGAGGAGTTGTACACCTGGAAGGTTTTATGGGAAGGGGGTGGGGGGGTAAAGACGTTATTAGCAAAAGAAAAGAAGGTATTGTTTCAGGCAGGACACCTTATTTTGGGGGGAAGGGAATGGCAGGGTTTTTATCATGCAGATTACCTCACTTGTTGATCAGGAAATTTCAGATTGACTGTTAAAAGGTCATATTCCTGGGCTAGGTTGAAACAAAGTCTTGGTTTGCTGTTGTTAGTGGCAAGTTATTCTGTTTTGGGCTTTTTTCCTTTTAAACTGTACCAATAGTTAGCATACATCATGATAGTTGGGGGTATATCAGTTCTGTTTAGTTCTGTCTACCTAACACCTATCGCAGTACTCAAAACAGTATAAACTTGTTGAATAAATGAATGTATTAAAATCAGGCCTGTACTAGGAGGCATGTACTATAGGGGGTTCATACGGAAACCTCTTGTGAATCATCCATTTATATCAAATTATCTCTTATACAGTCTTTAAATAGATATTTACTGTCAGCTGATCATGTAGTATGCAGCCAGTGTAATTTTTCCAATGATAGTAAATATTGTCACAAACAATATTTGGTTATGTGAGAGAGAAAGAGAAGAAAAGAAGCAAAATTTCCATTTGGGGACCTTCAAAATCCATCAAAGGGATGAATGCATTAAGTATTGGGGCACAATTGCATATAATTCACTGATAGAAATGTGTTAAGAGTGTATAAATCAGATATACCAAAAAAAGAATATTTATTTTCAATTCAGTTTAAAACAGTAAGAATAATTATGAAATGGAAGAAATTAACATTTAACCAAGCCATAACTTAACCCTTGTGTTAACAAGCTTATTTTGGTCCCCATCGTCCCAGACTATGTAATAGTAATGTCGTCCAAACTGCCTTCCACTCCCCACCTCTTGCAAAGGAATGGACAGAGCCCCAGGACAAGGACAGTCCCTGAGCTGCTGGTTTTCTTTTTGTTGTTGTTGTTGTTTGAGAGAGAGAGAGAGAGTGTATGCGCCCTGGTGCATGACGGGGGGGGGCGGTGGGGAGGAGCAGAGGGAGAGAATTTCAAGCAGATGCCACACCCAACAGGGAGGCCATCTTGGGGCTGGTTCCCAGGACCCTGAGATCATGACCTGAGCCAAGAGTCAGATGCTTAACTGACTGAGCCACCCAGGTGCCCCCTGAACTGCGGTTTTAAGGGGAACAAAATTGAGTGTGAAGAATGAAGGGTTAATGCTCTATCTACAGGTTTTATTTTCTCAAGGTCCATTACTTCATCCACTCAGTGTGGTCAGCCTCTCTTGGGATTCATTGTTTTGGGTTCTTTTCTTTCTCTTCATTGCTGGTAGAAGCTGACCATAGAGTCTACTTCACCTTTATTTAAAGTTGTAAGCCTTCCTACATTAGATAAAATGACACTTCGAGGCATAGAAGCAAAACTCAGATTTTTAGGGTAAGGTCTAGAGCTAATGGCCAGCAGTTCCTTCCTCCCGCCTGATTGGCCTGGCACAGTTGTCTTCATCTCTACTTCCTCTGGTGGTCCCGAGTCTCTGCGTCTGCCTATTGTCCACGTAGTTGGCTGGCCAGGTTGAGGACTGATTCAGAATTAATTTCTGAGAACTCCCATTTCTCAGTCTCCAGTTGAAAAAAGAAGATCATGAGGTACTAGTGGGATGAGAGCAGCTTGTGTAGGAAAACAGATGTCTGACTTCATCAGGCTTATTTGTGTGGGTGTCTGCGTGCATGTAATTGCATCTGCCAAAGAGGCTTGAAAACTGCCTATTATTTGATGCACACACCTCAGAACAGTGCCGATCAGCAAAGACGATTTGCTTTCCCAGAGCGACAGCAGCAACTGCAGCAGGAACAATCACAGAAAACCAACCAAATTATTGTTAAGCCACTCCTACATCGATGCATCTCAAACACTGTGATTACACATTTGTATGAAACCGATGTGAATTTTGGCCATGGCTGCTTTTTCTAGAATAATTACAGACCAGGGGTCCATAGGCGGAACAGGGCTAGGCTTCGTTTTAATTCAACCTCTTCATTTTGCTGGGGAAAAAAAAAATCCCAAGGTTTTAACTGGGCATGAGATCAGACCAAACATCCACAATTAAGTCAGTGAAAGTGCTAATATTACACCCTATCCCTTGTCTAAGTCCAGTGATCTATCCCCTCCACCAAATGGCCTTTTTCCCCTTCCCAAATTGTTCTAAGTTCTAGTGATCTTTCTCATTTAAATAACATAGCGATTTAGAGACACAACAAAAATATGATACCTTCTAAAAATTAATGTGGATGTCACAGTGCATATATGTATATAATATACCTATTTCTATCTTTACGCAGTGTTCAATTTTATGTCCTAAATGCAAATCAGATCCAGCCATTTTCTCATGTGGCAGAACAAACAAACAAGCAAATTACCTCAGAAACTGGTGCAAAGATATTTGGTTTTTCACTACTTAAAATCTCTCTCTTTCTCTCTTTCACACACACACACCAGGTTGTTTGGTTGAAATTAATCCTCATTTTAATTTTCCAGGTCACTGAATATTTGTCCATAGTTTCCTGCTATTTCTCCTTGATTAAAAACTTATTTCTCTGCTAGAATGTTATGTCAGTTTTTAGCATACATATGATTTGGATTTAGTCAAAGTTCCATTGCAGAGGTCTGGCAACTTGAATATAGTTATAAACAGAAGGTATATGTGAAATTTAAGGGTAAATTGTGTGCTAAACTCTTCTGAGGAGGTGAGACCTTCCCTTTTGCTCTGGCTTGAGTTAACAGTAGATTGTCCCCCACACTGCATTCCAAGTGAAGGCGGTTTTAGTTATTTCAGGCTTTTGTTTTGCTAAAAGATAGGAAACAGTAGATTGCTCTGTTATAGAAAGGATTTATATTAACTGAAAGGGAAAAGAAAGGAGAGATAAGGGGAGTTTTCTCATTTTAAGAACTTTGAAGATGAAAGACCAGATATGTCCAGTAAGAATTTTATTGTTTGTGCTACGTGTTACACCTTTTCTTCCCCATCTCCCCATGGGATAAATCTTCAGTGAAATATTGATATTTTAATGTGTTAAGGGGTTAGATCTATTTTTAAGTTGTGCCAAGTTCCATGTGTTGTTTCAAGGTGAATGAGGGGCAAGAATAGGGACAGCCTATGCTTGCTTTATCTCTCTTTTGCTCTCTTCCTCACTTGTGTGTGTGTGTGTGTGTGTGTGTGTGTGTGTGCGCGCGCGCTCAATGACCTGCAAACACCAGGGAAGATGGCTTCCCAGACATTGCCAGTCTGCAAAAGCCAGAGGAATTGGGAGATTCTAAGTGTGCCCCAAAGCCAGGATCTGACCTCAATATTTCAGGAAGTATAGGATCCCTTTGAACACATCCTTTATGAGGCTGGGACAGAGGGGAAAATAGTGACCACACTTTTGACTTTTGATGCCATATTTGCATGCCCACACCAAATTCACTCCCCTCTACTTCGACAAGTTAGTTTTCAGGGGTCTGAGCACTACTCTTCATTGAACGTTAACTCCATTGAACATCACCCACACAATCTGTTGATAAAGCAAACTGAATGAATTGCTTACCTTGATGAGAGAGAGCACCACTGATGTAGGAAAGAACGTTAGGGTTCAAAGCTGACAGCCAAGAAAGAATTCTTGAGACGTCTTTAGTGCAAAAAGGTGGTTTTATTAAAACACAGGGACAGGACCCATGGGCAGAAAGAGCAGCAAGGGGGTCATGAGGAGTGGCCCATTATATACTTTCAAGTTGGGAGGGGGTTAGGGATAGTGTAAGTCTCTAAGGAATTTTGGAAGCAAGGTTTCCAGGACCTTGAGGGGGCTAGCTATTGTTGGGAAAAGGTCATTTATTACCATCTAATAAAACCTTAGTCATGAGACCCTTCAGATGTATATCAGTGGGCCAAATGCTGGGGGATGATTGCCAACATGTATCTTGGGGGGTTTAGAGATAAAGAAAATTTCTAAAGGAATTTTTCTATTTTTATATGTTAAAGTAGACTTACAGGATCCTGGGGGTTGGGCTAAGGTGGCCTTTTGCCCTTAGCAAAGGCAGTTGAGTCCCTAGAGGAATGTCCCTCTGCCTGTTTCAAGGACTTGTCAGTGGACTGTAGGTAGTAAAGGAACTTAATAATTTTCTTCTGCCTTTGTTTCCCAAATCAACCACCTCCACAGAGCTCTGTAGTTCTCAGAGGAGAAAAGGCAAGGCCAATTTTGCTGAGAATAAGAGGTTTGGTTTAAGTTGCATCTTCCATCAGAGGGCTTAATTAAGATTGGGAAAAAAAATCATGATATAACAGTTTAGGATTGCTGGAAATAGCAAGGTAAAGATTTTGAGGTGAGGGATTCAAAAGTTCTGAAGACCCAAAGCATCTGCTGATACTTCCTAATGAAGCGTTGAAGGGAAATTTGCAAGTCTGGGAAAAGTCTCATAATGAAAAATCAAGTTATTTGCCTGGGCAAAAGTTTCCTGGAATAGTAAAGTTAAGCTAATGAGAACAATGGAATAGTAAAATTTTATTAGTACAGATTATAATGTAGATGTTAAACTGTTTGTGTGTTGGGGGCAGGTAGGTATTTTTTGGAGTTTGGACTTACATATCCTTATCCCGAAGAAGAGAGCCAACTTTAGGAAAAAGCTCAAGAACATCTTCTTGCGTCAGCTGTTTTGATATTGCATTCTCAATTTAAAAAACGTATTCAAGCCTTACACTCTTTTGTGTATCTTTATGGAAGGGAATATTCCCTGCCTATAAAATTTTATTAAGTGCCTTATGAAATCATATGTTTATGGTTCAATTTGCACAGATTAAGAACTGTGTAATAAGATGGTGACACAGCCTCAAGTCTCCTGGGCTCTCAAGGTCTTTTAAGGTCTCTTCTCAGGGCACCTGGGTGGCTCAGTCGTTAAGCGTCTGCCTTCGGCTCAGGTCATGATCCCAGGGTCCTGGGATCGAGCCCCACATCGGGCTCCCTGCTTGGTGGGAAGCCTGCTTCTCCCTCTCCCACTCCCCCTGCTTCTGATCCCTCTCTCACTGTGTCTCTCTCTGTCAAATAAAGAAATAAAATCTTAAAAAAAAAAAAAGATCTCTTCTCACTTAGGCCAAGGCTTGAGTGGAGATACCATCAGTCTTGAGTCCGAACCTTAGTCAAGATTTCTGCTTGTGAAGAATCTGATGGTGGTCAAATTAAGCATTTCTTTCTTGAGGCTGAGCATATTTATCCATGTTGTTAAATTTTAAGAATCAACATATCATGGGCAGTGTTATATCTCAAGAATCTCTGAAAATTCCAGATTGTGTGGAAATCTATTCATCAAAATCTGCTTTGGAGATTTATTCTGGAATGCTAAAGGATTTTATTTAAATCCTCTCTGTGTAGGGACCACTAACCCCCTTGCATCTATTAGGTATCTGATGTGTGTGGGAATAGACATTTTTCCTAGAGTCTCTGCAGACTTTGACAATATATTGAAGTGGCAAATGTCAGTGGGTGGGATGGTGTTCATGAAAGTCTCAAGTGATTTTCTTTTTATCATTAGGCTGGGTTTGGGAATTGAGACGTTATTTCATTTGAGATGGGATCAGAAACAAAAGGAGCTGAACAAAGATTTTTTCACTCAGTAACAAAGTTTACTCAAGGCGCAGGGAAATTAAATGTGGAGGAAGGACAAAGTTTTAGGGAGATGTCTGTGTAAGAGGAAGGGCATACTACTTTTTAGAGGGACCTGAAAACTCATTTAGCCCTTCATTTATTCAACTCTCAATAGCAGTGGCTTGGGCTAAAGGAACCATTGAATCCTGCTGTGTCAGAGAAATAAAAAGAAACCAGCTTGAGCTTGTGTTTGAGGAATGCAAGGCCATGAAATTGTTTGGGAATTTGCCTGTTGTAAATTTGGTATAGGGAATGTAGGCTGTATCCCTGGACATAGGCCACTCAATTTACAAGGAGGATGCTAGAAACACAAGCAACTAAAAGTCATGGTTTGGGATCAATAAGTCTGGCACAATAGAAAGAGAGATCATGTGACATTAGATTGAGTGATATATGGATTGAGTTTTGGTGAGACTAAGGGAAATTCAGAAGTTACCTGGGGACTGGGAAGTACCATCATTATAAAATTCTGCCTGAATATTTAATTTCATGAAAAGGAGTCATTCATGAAAAGGAGTCAGCCAGTTTGCATTAGTAATAAAAAATTTTTCCCCAAGGTATAGAAGTCATAGAACCACACTAGCTAGTCTGCAAAGATGGCTTCCATCAATTTCTTCCCTACATATTTGTGCATGCTGCCCCTCACATCAAGAGCTGAAATCTAATTTATCTTCCCTTAAATCTGAGATACCTTAATGATTTGCTTGACTGATTCTATTCAGTGAAAGTGGTATTATTATAGTTCCAAGGTAGAGTCAGAAAAACTTTGCAGCCTCTTCCTATTTCTATTACAATGCTTGATTTGGGGACAGTTCTTCTTGGAATCCAGCCACCAGGCTGTGAGAAGTCCAAGCCAGACGAAGAGATCACTTGCTTGTTAACAACCCCGGTTAAGCTCCCAGCCAGTAGCCAGCATTCAACTACCTGCCATCTGAATAAGCCATCTCTTCATCCATCCCAGTTGAGCGTCCAGATGAGACTGTCCCCAGCCACCATCTGACTGCAGTCTCATTAGATAACTCACGTGAAAGCTGCCAGCTAAGCTCAGTCAACCCACAGAAAATCGCAAATTGTTGTTTTAAGCCATACATTTTGATGTGGTTTATTACCCAGCAATAGATAACTGAAGTACTGCTCAATGCACTATTTATGCAAATTTCTGTCAGTTCACAGTAGGTGGATTCTAGACAATTAGAATGAATGAATAGATCCTGGAGATGCATAACAACTGAAAACAGAAAAAATTTCTCTTGTTCTTTCTTATGTTTCCCCTGCATACCCTGTTTCCTCAGATAACACCATGCTCTGGGGTATGCAGTAATGATTTCAGACCTGGGAAATCACAACTTGCTCTTTCACTATCCCCACTTCATGATGGAATTTGTACTGCAAATTATAAGTTGCTTCAGTAATCACATTCTATTTGGGGACCCTGATTGTATTATCTAAATAATGTCGGTGACATCTTGGAAGTTTAAATTTTTCTTATAGCTCCATGGAATTTGGTAAAGAGGCAAAAAGAAGGAAGTTTCAAGTGGGATTAATCCATTTTAACAGATTTTAAAGGAGCAGCATTAGTTTCTGTGCCACACCAGGTGGTAGCTGATGGGGAAGAGGCCTGGCCAGAAATAAGCTTCCACGTGGCTAGGAGAGAGTGGGAAGATAATACAAGCCAATTGATACTTTTTAAAACTTTCAGGATTAAGATGAAGGTATAATCACTTTGTTAGAATTTACTTACTGTGTGGTACCAAATGACCCAATTGGTAATGAGAGATTCGAAGTATGTTCTTTAGGGTTAGAGAAAATTTGGGTCATTTGACATCACTGGCCTTGTTATCTATTATTGTTTGATGCACATTTTATGCTCCAGATTGGTAACCCTCGCTAGACATATGGTTAAGTATGATTAGAAATGGGAAAGTGACAGGTCAGTAATGGCTTGACCTCCTATGCAATGTACTAGGAACTATTTTTTTTAATTTAATTTAATTTTATTATGTTATGTTAGTAGGAACTATTAACGAGTCCTCAGGGGTCCTAATGCCCATGCCATTTCCCCCAGGTGGCCATTCAAAACCTACTTAAAGGATTGGAATTATACAGGGAAAGGCTTTTTTCTCCCCCTGATATTATATTACCTTCTCTAGAGAAATAGCCTTCCTCTAACTGCCCAAGGATAAGCACAAGAAGGAAAAAAGATGTAGGGGAAATCACCTGCACACACCAACCTCTAGGGGGAACTCAAGGCTTTCTCTTATCCATCTCCTCTCCCTGCCCCACTCCTCCGCAAGTATTCTCATTTTGCTCACCATAAACTATCCCGTATGGAAAAAATGTTTATCACTTTCAGTGGAGGAAGAGCAAATTCATTATTCCTTATCATGCATTCTTACTTTTACCAGAAATCTATATACACCAGTATATATATACATATATATATATATATATATGTATATATAATACATATATGTGTATATATATGCCATATACATCAGTATATATAGTATACATATACGTGTATATATGTGTGTATGTATATATATATGTCCATATGTGTATGTGTTTGTATATAAACACACATATTGTCAATAAAGATGGGTTTCTCTTTTATAATTCAGTATTAAGTTACTGCATATTAAACAAAAAACACAGACAGAAACTTAGCTGAAAAGTCACCTATTTTTAACTGAGATGCCTTTGAAACAATTACAATCATGCATGGTAGAAACTGAGTAATTCAAAGAAAGTTGCAGATAATTCATGCTCCCTCCCTGAGTCACTGCCTGATCTACAAGTAGTCTGAAAAATGATATGGTCTGATGGATTATTTTTCCCTTCTGACAAATAAGAGTATATTATATTTCTATAATTATCCTGAAATATTTTAGCAGCACACCCGAAATCATGTCAAAAACTGAAATCAGGTTTACAACAGAATTCCAAAATAGCAGCAGTTTCTTTAAAAAGAATTTGACTGGCTATATCTGGAAAAAACAAATATTTAAAGGCTCAGATTTCTGTAGCTGGACCCAGAGAACACATACCAGAGAACTTTAAGAAAAGGTAACATGTATCCTATATGGGAAAGGATTCTTGACTAGCTATTTTTCTGCAGGATTTGATTCTAGGATTTCTGTCTCTAAAGCCAATGGTCTTTTCATTACAACAAATTATTTATTAACTGCCCAAGAATTTATGTTAGGATATTTTGATACTTATACAAACATAAGAATAAAATTAACATTTTATCTCTTTTTGTATAGGTTACATCTTTTAGGGTCAAAGTGATTAGACAAAGCGTCTCAGACAATGTCTATCTGACATTACTAGTAGTAATTTTGTAGGAACGATAACACAAATGAATATGAGCATACACAACCTATGCATTAGACTAGAGAGCTTTAAATCCTGAGAAGTCATCCCCTACATGTGGTGGAATCTCAATAATTTATTGGTGTTCACAATGATATTCGATATTTTATGTTTCTGGTATGCCCTAGGCTTAAAATAGCCATTGGGATATTATTTGATTAAACCTAGGAATTTATATCAGTTTTCCAGGTTTTTGGAGAGCAGGCTTTAGCACTCGCTTACCCCTTTGAAGAGGCAGAGAATATCTTGCCGCCTATGCAATTAGTCCTATACTAACCCAAAAAACCTTTCACTGGAAACATACAGAAACACAAGCTAAATTTAAACATACATGACTAAATGTATAGCTGAGATTGCCAGATGGAAAGAGAATTTATCAGGTTCTAGGAGAGAGAAGGAAGAGTGCCCTAAAGAACATTGGAAGGCTTCATGAGAAGCCACAGCAGCTCTACTTTGATGAAGAGAGGGGCTGGATGCAGGGGGAGCTGACATTTGGGAGGGATTGAGAAAAATAAGATAAGATGAAAACAGAGAGGGAGGCAAAGCATAAGAGACTCTTAACTCGGGATGCCTGGGTGGCTCAGTTGGTTAAGCGCTGCCTTCGACTCAGGTCATGATCCCAGGGTCCTTGGGATTGAGTCCCGCATTGGACTCCCTGCTCAGTGGGGAACCTGCTGCTCCCCCTGCCTGTGCTTGCTCTCTCTCTGACAAATAAATAAAATCTTAAAAGAAGAAAAAGAGACTCTTAACTCTAGGAAACAAACTGAGGGTTGTTGGAGGGGGGGGGGGATGGGGTAACTGGGTGATGGATATTATGGGGGGCACTTCATGCAGTGAGCACTGACTGTTATAGGCAACTGATGAATCACTAAATTCTACCCCTGAAACTAATAATACAATATATGTTAACTAAATTGAATTTAAATAAAATTTTTTTAAAAAAAGAATAGCTTCGAGCAGTGGTTCTCAATGGGAATGATTTTGCAATGCCCCCCTCTCCCCCTTCAGCCCTGCCTCCACCTGGAGACATTGGACAATATCTGGAGACATTTTTTGTTGCGTGGGGGAGTGGAGTAGTGTGGATAGTGTTAATGACATCTACTGGGTAGAACCCAGAAATTCTCTAAACATCCTATAATGCACGAAAGCCCTCCAGAACAAAAAATCAGGTGGCCTAAAAAGTCAACAGTGTTAAAGTTGAGATACTCTGGCCTGGAGATCATGGGTTTTACGCCTATAGGGACAGTGAAGAAAGTCTTTGGTCCAGAGATGTGGAAATTTAGAACTGAGACACCCCAAATGAAAGCTTTAATTCTAAAAGTGTTCTATCCTAAGTTGAAGGGAGAACCATAAAAGAAAAACAAATCACATGATTTGTCAGGGAAATATTTTGTTCTTTTCCTTTCTGCTTGGAATGTGGGTTAGAAAAATTGCCCACGAGCCTAAGCAATCTCTTAGTTTGTAGCTCCTATTTACCAACCACATTATCTTAGATTCCAAATATTTAGAAAATAAAATGAACACCAATTCTGGGTGTGTGATACCAGTAGGCTTTCTGGCAGAAGTCAACACAAAATCTCTGGCAGGACAGTTTCAAAGAATCTTCACAGAAAGAAAAGGGGAAAAAGGAAAAAGGATAAAGATTAGCTCACAATAAAAATTTTAAAAGTTAAACAATGCACCAAAAGAGAGTTAGTATTTTGCCTTTGTCTTTGTCTTTATGTCTCCTTTTATTGTTATTCTAACAAATTTTTACTTACTTTGAAACAGTAAAGTGTTTTAATTTTTTCTAGTAGTACATAGTTCTATGTTGCAACTCACGGCTGTTTTATAGAGAGAGAGGTTGCTTTCCTCCTGTCATTTGCATATATTTGACAGTCAGCCTTCATGGAGCAGGTTTTCTTGCTTTTTTTAAAATTTAAATTCAATTTAATTAACATATAATGTTTCATCAGTTTCAGAGGTAGAATTTAGTGATTCATCAACTGCGTATAACACCCAGGGTGGAACATGTTTTCTATTGGTGTTCCGATACCTTCAATTGTGGAGGGGTCCCTCTGGGGACCAGGGGATTACTTTTCCTCTCTGTCAAGTTTTCATTATGCTGGACACACGCGTATGTTAACTTGTTAGCTAAGATTTGCATTCGTAGTAGATACTGTAAATTTAGACAGCACCATCAGACCTGATATTCTTGATAGGTCACTATCTTTTTAGGACTCCAGTCTCATGGCAAATTTCTTTGCTCTTTCTTGGGCTGCTGAATAGAGTATTCTACTTCCCATCTCATAATGAGAATGACCTTCGATGGTGCCTAATTTTATGTAAGGAACTCAGTTCCAATTTCCTGCTTCTGTGGTCTGAGACATTATGACTTGTTCCTGTAAGGGCAAAGTCAAGTTCCAAGCCCACTAAATCCATTACCTGGTTTAATATTTCTTAAGTCACAAGGCTAACTATGCTGACTTTAAGTATTCTCCATGAAAGGAAAACAAAACACTCAAGGATTTCTTTAGCCATCAAAGAGACAAATCAAATTAAATTAATAATTGTATTATAACTGAACTGAATATTAATGTGAACTTAGAACGCATTGGAGCCTTACAATAACACAGGTGCTGTAAATATGGAATCAATTTTAAAAGGTGTCAAAAGAAATGTTTGTTTAAAAAAGATCTTGGTTATGATGAAATTCTTTGCAAACATTATTTTAAATAGCTTTTAAGATGAAATATTTTGCAATATTTTTCATCTCTACTTCAGAAGTGAGGAAATCAAGTTTAAAATAAAGAATCTTGTCAAAAGCCATATGACTAGTAAGTGTTTAGATTCTGAAGCCAGTGAGACTAATCGCTACCCGTGTTGGTCACAAACATCAGTGTGCCTAAATATTACCTATTTGTTCAAAATGTTTATTTTGGGGCCCAACAATAAAGATTCTGATCCTGAGTTTCCATGAGAGGGGCCTGGATTATGTATTATAAAAACATGTCTAATGAAGTGACAAGTGTATGAAACTGAAAGATCATATGCTATACTGTGATTCGATGTTACTCAGACATCAAAACTAGACAAAGGTAAAGATCATAACAGAAACTATATATTCATCTTACAAAAGGAAATAGTTGCCAGTACCTAGAGTAGAGTCAGTTACAGAAATACAACACTTAAAAGGAATCTGTCCTCCTATTTCTATTTCTAGCCTCTGTCTCAGTAATCATTATTTTGGAGAGGTGGAATAACATCATATTGGAAATCTTGTTGGCCACATGATGTCATTCTTGCTATGGAAGTAAAGAGACTAGCCCAAGGCTTTCTCAAAAATAGATCGTTCCCGAAAGATTTTTAATTACAGAATTAGAGTTATTTTCTTTGTAGCTTACCAAAGTCTGTTTTTCTCCCATATGCATAGGGTAAGGGATATGTATTTTTATCCTATTTTGTCCAGTAGCCTTGTCTTCTACCTTAGCTTTATGACTTAAAAAAATAATACATGGTTCTGTGTACAATTTAATTTGTTCCTCAATTCTTTTTATCCATTTATTTTTGTATCCATTTATTTTAACAAATTGTTTTTCCTTTCATAACATTTAACACAATCTGTAAATAATATGCATATATTTGTTTGATGATCACCTCCCATTCTGACTATTTGGAAGATCTAGCCAAGTGAATGACACACATAGTAAACGACCCTAGATAATTTCAAGAGTGAAGGAGAGGATGAATTCTGGCCACTGAAAGTCAACAGATAAGATTTCTGGCTTTTTGAAGTGACAATATTACAAAAGTTTAGGCAGAGATTAAGTGAAGGACAGCACATTTGAGAATGTCAATATGAGTTCATTTCTAGTTTTATTTTAATAATATGAGAATGCAATTGTACAATATCAATAAAATGAATGTTTAAGTGGCTTTGAAAATTAGAGTTTATTGGTGAATTGCCAGAATTTCCATTAAAATCAAGACCAAGAAAAATATACCTGCTATTACCTGTATTCTTTATTTTTCTTGAAGTTATACCCAAAAAATTAGACAGGAAAAATAAATGAAAGATTTAACTCCTGAAAGGGAGTTGAATTGCCAATATTTCTAGTTGCTTCAATTATCCAGCTAGAAAATCATTGAATAAAATAAAAATTTGCTTTGACTCCTCTAAGTATTGGGCGTTATAGTAGGCTGGATTTGGCTCCAAAGATGTCTGGGTGCTAATCTTCGGAGCCTGTGAGTGTTGCCTTATATAACAAAAAGGATTTTGCCGATGAAACTAAATTAAGAATATTGAGATGGGGGGATTTTCCTAGATTATCTGCATAGGCCCTTAATATAATCACAAATGTCCTAATAAGAGGGAGATTTTACTACATAAGATGTTGTAATGACGGGAGGAGAGGAACACAGAAGAGATAGAATTGAAGATGCTATGTTGCTGACTTTGAAGACAAAGGAGATGCCATAAGACAAAAGATGCAAAGAAAGCAGCTAGAGAACCTGGAAAAGGAAAGGGATTCTTCCCTAGAGTCTGGAGACAGAGCATGGCTGGCCATTTTGGACTTCTGACTTCCAGAACTGTAAGAGAATAAATTTGTGTTGTTTTAAGTCCCTATGTTTACGGTAATTTGTTACAACAGCAATAGGAAATTAATGCAGGAGAAAAGATGCTCTTTTCATTAGGTCTACAGAAAATACCCCATATTTTGGAATAAACCTTACCAGGTATATGCTCTAAATAACTTTATAAAGCGTATCTAGGAATACAAAAAGAGATATACACAGAAATGTAATGGTGTTATTTTTTTTTATTCCATTTAAAGACTTTATTTCATTCCAATCAATATTTTCTATGGTATTTTTTTTTGCTTTAAAATTTCAAAAAAATATTCTATATTTCATATAGAAGAAATAAATCTGGGAACATAGGTAAGAAAAAATTAAAAGAGAAGAATAAATGAGGAAGAGGGGTGAGAAGCGAGAACGTAACTTAATTGTCAAATAATAAGGACGTACTGTTAAGATAAAATAATCTTTTTCTCAAGCCCTGAATTCTTATAGTGCTATGTTGAGGCAGAAATATCTTTCTCAATGAAGCCAAATTTTTATAGGCCAGAAACAACCTCATATATATATATAAACACTTTAGAATCTGATAAATGTGACATTTCAAATAAAGGAGAAATTATGAATTATTCAATAAATCATGCTGGGACAATTAGTTATCTCTGTGGAGAAATTATATACTCTATGCCAAAATAAATTCCAGAAAGATTAAAAGATGAAATCTAAAAATGAAACAACAAGTAAATAAGAAAACCTTTCTATAAATATAGGCAAAAGCAGAAATCATATTAAAAATATTGATATATTTGACTACTAGCAGTTAAAAATATTTTTACCTCAAAAACTGGGCAAAAATAATCATAAGTAGAATATAAAGTGAGCTTGAAAAATATATTTGAAAATTTGACAGAAAAAGGTATTTTTTTTTTATAAGAAGAGTTTTGTTATATTAATAAGCAACAGCTTTAATACTCCAATAAAAATGGGTAAAGGACAGAAGTAGATTGCTCAGTAGAAAACACGGATGACTTAAACTTTAGGAAAAATAGTTCAATCTTACTTATAATGAACATGTAAATTTAAACAATGAGGTACTCTTTTGCCTTCCAAATTGATAAAGATGGTGGAAGGGAGTTATATAGACAGTGTAGTAATTACCATTTTTTAATATAATGGACATATATTTGTGTTGTAATAAGAACATAAAGCAAAAACCAACACTGAAGATAAAATTTCAAGAAATCTTTGCTTTCTTTTCTTGACTGGGCTATTCATTCATTTATTGGATTTATTCACATTGGCAACTACTCCTTTCCAGACAATGTTCTAGAACTTGTAGTCAAGAACCTAAAATCATTTTAGGAGAGGATGTGTACGTATGGTTGGAGGGTGGAAGGTGAGGGTAAAGAGGCAAACAAGGTCATGTTTACAACCCAGTATGATAAGTACTGGGGGGATTGCATGGGGAACATAGTTTGTGGAGATGGAGACACACTATCACAAGAGGACCAGGGAAGAGTCAATGTGAGAAGGTGCATGAGTTTAGCAAAATAGGCAAACAGACGCTTACCAGTTAAGAAAGAGGGATGGGGAAGGATGGCGCAATGAGGGAAGTGTAATATTTTAGTGCCACTGACACACAGATTACCAGGCAGGATGAGTGGGGACCGAGAATGATGAGTTTGGCTGGGGCTGTCATGAAATTCCTGTTTGCCAAGTTTAGGAGATGTGGCTTTATTCTGTAACTCTGGGAGTTTCTTTGAAAGTTTTCAACAGAAGGGTAGTAAGAGCTTGTAATGTAAACAGAGGAGCAGAAATTTGATGAATGTGGGGTTTGTTCCATCTGCAAGAAAAAGTTAACAAACAGAAGAACGCACCTTTTCCTTTGCTGCTATATAGCCTTCTATTTGTTTATTCATGGATTCCTTTCTAAACAAGGATTTTGGAGCTCTCACAGCATTCTCCTTGAGCTCATGGGCCCATAAGGAGGACTCTAAGGGGAGATTCAGCTCAGTCACTGCCTGGGGGAAACAGATTGTGAGAAGGAAGCAGGTAAGCAGACAGGTCTCGGTAGAGGTGGACAGGCAATATAACAAATGTACTCAGCTAAGAAGGAGGCATCAGGCAAGGTTTCTTTTAGGTGCTGACATGGCTATTGCACATCCTTTGACCTGATGCCTCCATGTGTAGAGCAACCAATCCAAAGGTAGCGTCCGCACAAGGAAAAGACCTCACCACAGTTGTGGATCTTGAACTTCTTTGAGCGTGGGATGATGGCACATTCCACCCAACTTCATGTGCTCTGATGTTTTAGGGCTTCAGCAACTCAAACCCACATAGGGCTGCCCTGACATTTTGAATTTTATTGAGGCATTCAACTATTTTGTTCTTTTACTTCCAATATCTTATTGGAAAGAATTCTAGCTGTGAATCCCATTCAAGGTTCAATTTAAACAATGATTATAATTTCCCTCCCCCCACAAATAAACAGACTGAAAAAGGTAAAGAAGGAAGCAGGGATGGAAAGAGAGTGGAAAAGGGAGGAGAAGAGAGAGAGAGAAATATGCGAAGGAAAGAAGAAAAGAGAGAGTAAGGGCCAGACTCTCCTGTGAACAGTGATCTGAGACTTTTACTCCTTGCTTTCCCTCCCGATGGATATAGAATTGCTATGACTGCAGTGCTGAAGGGGGCTCAGCCCCGGAGCTTGCCCCAGCTGGGAAATCTAAATAGGATGCCTGAACAATGGTTCACACGACTCTCTGGCATGATGCAGTTCTTCCTGACCATTGTGCGGAATCTTTGTAAAGATCCTTTTAATACCTCTTAGCAGAAGCAAAATATCTTGGTCTTTAAAAAGAAAAAAAAGTCGTCTCCCAGCCTCCTCCCACTTGCCAAGTGTGTTGTGTATGCGGGGGGATATAGGGGAACAGGGGACATGAGAGTGAGGGGACAAGGAGAAGGGAAGAAGGGCACATTAGCTTCTCTCTGGAGCTCACTGTGGCTCGCCTCTGCACTATGATACCACTGCAGCCAAGAGCACTTCCCAGCTGACTTCCTGCCAGCTCACTCTGAACAGGGCTGGCCCTGTGACATTTCAACAGGAGCATTCAGATCAGGCTCACATAGAGACACTGACATTTTGAAGTTCATCAGACAGGCAAACTGTAACCCCCGGTGGTTCTTTCCAGGAAAAATATTCAGTTTTCTCTGAATAGACCAAATCTAAGAGAGACAGGGGTGGTGTGGTGTGTGGAAATTGAGAGAAAATGAACCAATATTTCTCGTTAGAAAGGTGAAGAATTAACCCATGCCTTTATTGACTGCCTCTCATCCATGAAGCCTTCTCTAATCGGCTAGCTGAAAAGGATGTCTTACTCCATTGAACCGAAGGAGTCCTCTAACCAGTATGCCATTTATCACTTCCTTTCCAATTTTGTGCTACAGGTGTAATCCCAGCTGTACAAATCAGGTCCTAACAAAGAACAGAAAGCACATTTAGCCAGGATGTGGAAAACAGTGTGATGAAGGGACTGCTGCAGACGTATGGACAAGGTTAAGGAAACCAGCAAGTGGTACTGAGGTACCTAGGGACTAACCGCAGCAAGAAGCCATTACCACTCTCTACCTGAAAGGCAAGAGTAGGAAATAGAGTTATTAGATTCAGGTGAGAGCTAGAGCTGTGGAAAGGGGGCTGCCCATATCTAATTGTCGTCATAGAGCGGCATAATCATTGCTGGAAACATAGTGCTTAGACAGGAAGGAAGGGATGTGTGTGGGTGGTGGGGGATATGGAAGAGGTGGGGTGGTGAACACCTGAAATCTTTCTCTTCATAACCTTTGATCTCTTGCTGGTGCCTCCTATTTTCTTCTATTACTTGAACTCAATCAGAAGCCACAGGGATAAAAGCCTAGAGATGTAACTTCCTCAAAGTCAGCCCCTGGTGGGTACAGAGCAGAGCAAAGATAGATAGAGAGTGGGTCAGGCATGGGGGCAGGCAGACATAATTACCAGACCATCAGGTGTATTTCCTTAATGCATGGAATTGGTTAAAAAATCTATAAAAATTCTCTTTTCTGCTAATGAGTCAAGCACACTTGTGCAGTCCATAGGGGAAGTACCAGAGGTAGAGAGAAATGGGGAAACAGGCTTTGTGTAGCTATTGAGAATTATGATTACATTATTGTAATTATATAGTTATGATCATTACTCCACAATTAAAATGTGAGTTAATTAAGGAACAGATCCTTTCTTGGTTTATTTCTTTTTTTTTTTTTTTAAGATTTTATTTATTTAGTTGAGAGAGAGAGAGAGAGACAGAGCACAAGTAGGGGGAGGGGCAGAGGGAGAGGGAGAAGCAGGCTCCCCGCTGATCAGGGAGCCTAATATTGGGCTCGATCCCAGGACTCCAGGATCATGACCTGAGCCGAAGCAGACGCTTAATCAACTGAGCCACCCAGGCTCCCCTCTTGGTTTATTTCTATATCTAATCCCTATACCCCTGTCTCCTACCAATGCTGGCATCAGAGTGAGAATTTTTAATATTTATCAAAGAAAACACAGAGAAGAAATTCCTAATTTAGCATCATTAAGACCACCTATTAATGAGTACATCCCCTTGGAAATATTTCTCTAGTACATAATATTTCTCTAAGTTCATATTCAACAGAATTTTGTAGGAACACTTTGATGGTAGAGCCACGTTTGTTAAAGAAGACTCTGAAGGACACTTGAATCCTTGCAAGTATGAAGACACTTTATAGCAGAGTAAAACATAATGTATACAAAGTTAGAAAAATAAAAATCTCACTATGGAAACTATTTAAATAGACACACAGGAAATATAGATTTGAATATTTCATTATGAGGACAAATGCCATATTTGTATCAGAGAAACAATCTTACTAATGCTGCATTATAAACAGTTTCAAATCACTTTCATAGAGAATAACTTAATTGGAAAAGAAAGTTAATCTAGATGTCTGTCAACAAACTTTCCTGACATCTCTGAGAGTTGGGGAACACCCTTATTTTGATTGTTTTGTAGAGAAAAGAAATCATGAAATAATTTCAATCAGAGAGGGGACAGTAGGGGACAGGGGGAGATGCTAATAATAAGTTTGAATATTGTTACACTCATAATCACTGGTAAAGAGAGTTCATAAATATAAGATTGTCCACTGATCAGTGGGTGTTAGGTCATGGGACATGGGAGTCTTTTGACCTGACCTCCAACAAGCAGTTAGAAGAATGATACTTCACTGACAAATAGGTTGACAGGAATTGCTATGGTTGGAAGCCAAGTTCCACCTGGGTAAACACATCTATGCCAGTTTCATCCGGGTAAACGCATCTTTGGTCATGAGGATTACAGTGTGTCCCTGTGAAAAATGATTAGGCAGAATATACTGTGTATTACTAGTGAGACATTCTAGTATCAGGATATGGTCTCAAAGCAGACCTCCAATGAGTACTGTTGTCACAGGTGGTGATGTCTTATTGGATGCCATTGTTTTTTTTTTAATTTTTATTGTTATGTTAATCACCATACATTACATCATTAGTTTTTGATGTAGTGTTCCATGATTCATAGTTTGTGCATAACACCCAGTGCTCCATGCAGAATGTGCCCTCTTTAATACCCATTACCAGGCTAACCCATCCTCCCACCCCCCTCCCCTCTAGAACCCTCAGTTTGTTTTTCAGAGTCCATCGTCTCTCATGGTTCGTCTCCCCCTTTATCCATTCATCTGTCAATGGACATCTTGGCTCTTTCCATAGTTTGGCTATTGTGGACATTGCTGCTATAAACATCGGGGTGCACGTACCCCTTCGGATCCCTACATTTGTATCTTTGGGGTAAATTCCCAGTAGTGCAATTGCTGGATCATATGGTAGCTCTATTTTCAACTTTTGAGGAACCTCCATACTGTTTTCCAGAGTGGCTGCACCAGCTTGCATTCCCACCAACAGTGTAGGAGGGTTCCCCTTTCTCTGCATCCCCTCCAACATCTGTCGCTTCCTGACTTGTTAATTTTAGCCATTCTGACTGGTGTGAGGTGTATCTCATTGAGGTTTTGATTTGGATTTCCCTGATGCCGAGCGATGTTGAGCACTTTTTCATGTGTCTGTTGGCCATTTGGATGTCTTCTTTGGAAAAATGTCTGTTCATGTCTTCTGCCCATTTCTTGATTGGATTCTTTGTTCTTTGGGTGTTGAGTTTGATAAGTTCTTTATAGATTTTGGATACTAGCCCTTTATCTGATATGTCATTTGCAAATATCTTCTCCCATTCTGTCAGTTGTCTTTTGGTTTTGTTGACTGTTTCCTTTGCTGTGCAAAAGCTTTTTCTCTTGATGAAGTCCCAATAGTTCATTTTCGCCCTTGCTTCCCTTGCCTTTGGCGATGTTTCTAGGAAGAAGTTGCTGCGGCTGAGGTCGAAGAGGTTGTTGCCTGCGTTCTCCTTTAGGATTTTGATGGACTCCTATCTCACATTTAGATTTTTCAACAATTTTGAGTCTATTTTTGTGTGTGGGGTAAGGAAATGGTCCAGTTTCATTCTTCTGCATGTGGCTGTCCAATTTTCTCCTCCAGCTTTCATGTGACCCGACTATCGGCGACATTTGATTTTGTCCACTTATTCTACCCTGGTATACTCTTTCACTTTTGAGGCTGAATTTTATGATCTCCAAGTTCAAGTTGCTAATGCTGAAATGAGCCATGCAGGCATTAGAACCATTATTGAAGCTCAGTCTGCTAAACTCATAGGATTGCGCCTGCTAGACTGAGAGAGGTTAATTTGGTCAGCCCCAGAGGACAAACCTTTAATCATTTACTGATACACCATTGGCTAAACCTAGGGAGTTTACCAGTCCAGATCTGATAGGGACAGTCCCAGTTTGCCCAAGTTTCTCCTTTAAGCTCAAAATTGTCCTACTTTGGATACCTAATTATGTGGTCACCCTAACTAACATTAGGGCAGTGTGGAAAGGCCATCCACAAAAGCACTTCAGTTCCAGTCAAGCCTGAAGTATATGGTGTGGCCTGGCAGGGCTTTGGTTCTGCTCTCTGCCATGGCCAATGACATAGCCTTCTGCTCAGGCTACAGTGGTTCTTCAGGAACTAAATAAAAGAACCTCTCATTTACAAGCCAGTACAAGGTTCAGCCAAGTATGTTCCAGCCAAGAATGTCTGTATTTGATAGTGACAGGTCCTTACCAAGCACAATTCTTTTCTCCAGGGGTTTACCCTGATTAGTTTGTAGGGTTTCCAATCTTGGGTAAACTGAAAGCCCAAGATGTTTAATTGGATTTCCATTCTCATGCACTTTATAACATCAAATTTAGGGGAAAACCTTCATGTGTTGAAGGGAAAAATATAGTAACTGCTCACCTGAATGTGGTCCTTTTAGAGGGAGAAGTTCAACTTAAACAGTACCCAACATATAATACTCATTTCAGGGAATGAGAACTGATAAAAATGTAGTATTTTTTTCCTCTCTCAAGGTAATGACTGAGTCATAGTCTGAACATTTGTAAATGACATCTTTCAGGCTGACTCAGTTATATTTTATTATCTAGAAGACATGTATTTTTGATTTTGAAATGAATATTTCTGACCTTGTTTTGTTCCCTTTTGTAGATAAAATACTTGAATCTTTTTTAAGGTATAACCCTAAAACCTAAAACCAATGTTTTCTGATTTTTTTTTGAAGGAACTATATTTATTTATTATTTTTTAAATTTTTTATTGTTATGTTAATCACCAAACATAAAGGAACTATATTTAATTGGGCTTACTTCTCTGAACATGTTTTAATACCTTGTTTTCCTGAATCTTTTCATGGATCTGGTGATTTTACACAATTTCTATTTACAAATTTCGAATCTATTTTCACAATTTACAAGCATAGTGTAATACTGAGACTTGAGACGAGTTCTCTCATGTTATGTTTAGATCCTGTTGGATAGAGAAGGACAACGTTTAGACCATTCAAGTTATACTTGGCTAAGTTAGGACCCCAGTTGCTTTTGGGAAATAGGGAGAAGTGAGAGCTGGGGAAAGCCTCCTTGAGGAGCTCCAAAACCATGTGATAGAAGTTCCGTATGAGTAATTTGTTGGGGTCCTTGTAGTCAATTGATGAAGTGCCCACTTGTCTAATGACATTAGAGGTCTCATTATGCAGCAAGCCTTCACAGTTAAATATCTGTATCAGCTGCTCTGGGAAGCCCCAGTTGTTGGTACATTTGATTAAGGTTTTCATAGGATCATGACACCACCTGGCTGATGATCCTCCCTCACCTCAACTCCTGTTGTTTGAGCTAGGAACATCAGCTGCCTTCCTCTGGCTGATGGGTCTATTTATTCAGTGTTTGATAAATTTTTCCTTTGTATGTAGTCAGTAGGTTAGCCTTTTCTTTGGTGGTCTTTGGCCACCAAACTGTTTAGTTAACTGTTTAATTTAATTAAACAGTTTAATTTGGTATTAATAATAATATAATAATAATTGTTTAATTTGGCATTAATAATAACACATAATATAATAATATAACACATTTTTATTATTATTAAAAATACCAGCTTTCATATATTGTTATAGGTAAGTGCTAAGCAGTGTATTACCAGGATCTTGATGAAGTAGAGGCAAGTATCTAAGTTTTACAGACAAGGAAAGTGAGATACCAAATGATCTTTTGCATTTGCACCACTATTAAATGACAGAGCATGGGTTTAAATTGAAGACAATTCGGAACTAAAATCCATGCATATAACCACCAGCATGTTGAGGACTTTCCTGGTTTACAAGGGAAAAGCATTACCTTTAATTTTTACAAACTGTTGTCCATGTCAATGGGAAATTGGTTGTGTCAGTTAAGTTAAACATGTTATGTAAGGGCAACAATTTGATTTTAACCCTACCTTTCCCTTTTTACAATTCTCTCTCAAATATCATTCAGTGAGACTGTTAAAGGCAGATCCTCCATTCAAGACACAGAGTGCCTTGAATACTGAGTGACGCGTATCAGATAAGGACTTCATCACATTTTTGTCTGTCCCTGCCAGACCCAGTCCAACATGTACCTGCTGGATAGCCCAGCATAATACTCCATACCAAATGGTGAATGAGAAGAGAAATCAGCTTGTATCAGCCCCACACCATGAACCAAGCAGTGGATTGAGTCTTGGATACTCTTTAAATAACTACATAAGGGTCTCCCCACTTAAAATAAAGTCAGATTGCCCAGAGGCAAAGAAGGACTTTTGAGCCAGTCCATCATGCCTCCATGCCTTCCTTGGTTCTTGGCATTATCTGTCTCCATAATTGGACTCTGAATTTAAGATACTTTTCTTGTGTCTGACCTCCTGCATTCTTTGGGTGTTACTAGTTCTCTCCTTGTCAGGAATCTTCATCACAAATAAATGATGCTGGTTCTTGATAAAAAAAAGTGTTCTTGGACAGCATAGTTGCTAATAGATTGAATTTAAGTATGTAAGTGGAAGGAAGATACCTTGCCCAATTTTGAGCTGTACATAATTTTTTAACTTAGTTTATCCCTTGCCAAAATATCATTTCCATTGTACTTTTTGATTACTAACTTTACATTGCTTGTGATTGATACAAAGACTATGCAGTATAAATCTAAACTGGATGACATGCTCAAGAAAAGATCCTGGAACTTGACACATGTGACCACGTGATCGCCAGGTTCTCTGTATAGTCAACCCATGAAATGGGCTTTAGTTTTGTCTCCACCTTCATATGCCCCAACTTGAAATACAAAATGAGCATCTTATTCCTCTGACTTATTAGAATTACTTTTTTATGAGGGGGAGGAATCTCTTATATAACCTCCAGATTAAATGATATAACTACCCTCTCCCCCCAGCATTTAGGAGCTTCCTACTTGCCCTCCACTCCCAATCAGATAGCATCATCCTCCAGAAATAATTGCCTGCTGTATTTGTGCACATCCTTCTTTCACTTTTCATTATGATGTGACCCTACAGAATCACCTGGACAGTCATAGAAAGGAAACTGAGAGTCAAAGCTGGAGAGGACAAGTTTAAGTGTAAGTGGTAGAGCATATAAAAGCAAAGTTTGGGCATTAACCTTGGTGTTGCCTACTATGGGTATGTTCATAGGTAAGAAACTTCACTCTGTGAGCCCCATGACACGTAGAACTGACATACTGAGAACAACAACTCAGGGTATTGTGAAAGAGCAATGCAGATGAACCTGGAGCATGTAGCAGTGTGTGACTCAATTTCTAGTTACTACTGGTCTGTTATCCTGTCTGTTACTTGGACATTCACATGTATCTGAAAGCCAAAGATATTTTGTGACTCATTTGGTAGAAATCTTGATATAAACATATTTGAAGATATTTATAATCTTTATTTATCACTCTTCATGTGAATATACATATATTACCCTGCAGAAATATTAATATGTCTGATTATGGTTTGTTACTTGAGGTACTTGTGAGACTAATGTCATATACAGTGTTTATACCATGAGAGGTCTCTAAAACCTATGAGCCTCCAAATTCTGAAACAGATTTGGGTTTTGATAAGGAATATTGATTAGTATTCACTCTCTACATAATTCTTATGGGTGAAGGGAAGGAGGGTACTGAAAAAAAATGAAGTCAAGGGCTAGGTTGAGAGAGGTAATTATGAGAAATCAATCAAGAATGAAGAAGAGAAGCCTTCTGAATGTTCAGAACTTGCTTTAATACACCCTTTGCTGCACCGTGGTCAGAGTATTGGAATGGCTTGAAAGAATTTGGGAAGGGAGCTCTTGACATGTGTGCTTGTGATCTCAGGCATTGCTTAAATATAACTGATAGACATGTGAAGTCACTTGGATTTCATCTTTTGAAAGTAGTTGAATCTGATTTTTACATTGAACTAGGTCTAGTTAATGGCAAAATTCTATGGCAAATGTCTAAAGTTAAGCAACACAATGTCTTCACATTATTTGTTTCTCTTCTGAATCAAAGTAAATCACTTCTTCTGAATAATAATAATTTTGTACTGGTGTTGTTTTCTTTATTCTAGGCTTCTGGAGGTTTCTATGTCTGTATACATGTTGTAATATAGTCCTGAAAGTATTACTAAGGAGAATCACTCTAGATACTTTTTGCAATCCCAGCAATTGCATTTTTCATTTAACTTCTGGGATCTCATGGGAAAAATGAGATGCCAAACAGACTCATGTAAATATTTGTAATTTGATATGGTGGTGATTCACCGAGGACACTAGAAGAAGGATCTGGCTTATACTGTACTGGTAGCCTATGGACTCGCCATTTAGGAGGCTAGGAATGAACTCTCCACCCCACCATTCTGCCAGGAGGTCTTGGAGAACTTGCTTCTCAAACTCCTCTCCTGGGGGCTAAGATGAACTATGTATTGCTCTCTGAAATGCTCAAAAGACAATGAAAAATCGAAAATAATTATACAAATATGAAATAGCTAGCTGAGAGAAGTGTAGAACTGAAGGACTGGGGGCTGGATTTAAGGGCCTCAGACATTTGATGGTTAATAAATGACATCTGGATACTGAGTGGATCTTTGCCAGGACCACAGAATGTTTTATTCTTCTTGGATACACCCTACAAAATGCTTAATTCCCATCTTTTTGAACTCCATCAACAGCAGGGAGCTTACCAACTCACAGGCAGCCTTATCCAAATTGGAACAGTTCTGGCAACTGAACAGTCTTTCTCTATATAAAGATAGAATAAACATCCCTAAGTTTCAGGATTTTATCTTAGTTTTGTTGTTTGAGGGCATGCATTACGCCTGGTTTATATTGTGATTTTCTGTGAAGTTTCCTTCCTCGGGCAGGCTGTGTCCTGTAGTTTTTAAGAACGGTGGCATGAACTGTGTATAAACTGCCTCTACCACTTCCTGGCATTACCACCTTCAGTAATCCACTTCAGTACTCTCAGCCTGAACAGTAATAATGCTAATCTTATGGAACCATGTGAATATTAAATGGAATAACACACACAAAATGTATCAAGTACATAATGTAGATAAAGTACCTGGAGCATAGTAATCAATATCTGAGAGCTCTTCATACTGCAATCACATAATCACACTATCCCCTTTCTTCATATAAGTCTCTTCTGCAAGAAGATAAACCCTCTTACAGTGGTAAGAGATGCTTCTTCTCTTAAACATTTTTCTCATCCCACCCCTGCAGAGAGACTTCTTGTATGGGGTCAGGCTCCCAGAATACAGCTGTTGGCTGATAATTCCATGGGCCCAGTGAGAGGGCTGGAAAGAAGCAGAGGCAGTTTTAGAGACAGGCAAAGTCAACGTGTTTCAGGAACTTGTGGCATACAGAGCAAGACCTGTATTTCTTTTATTTCATATATAAGGAAAATAATGGAGTTTGATTTCCTTAGCTACAAGAAATCTAGACCTGTGGAAGAACATATTCACTGTCTGTAGATCGTTTAACAATGGGAACTTGAGAGAGTCTGAAAACAAAACCAAATGAAAGTCCTCAAGGTAATAGCCTGCAGGAATTTGTGATACTGTTTAGGGAAGGCTGCTGCTTAAAGGTCATGATCACTGGAGGGGAACATCAGCTGTGTATGAAATTTCACAGTGGGTTTGTCCCCATTGTCATCACCATGAAGGAAAGTTGTTTTATGTCATTTGTTACTCTTGAAGGACTTCCAGGACAGAATGTACAAAGTCCCTGGTCAAATATGCAGAAAGAAACCAAATTTAGTAAACCAATGTTGCTAAAAATTGATACCAATCATATGTGCCACTGGTCCAGGAATCATCAGTTTACAAAGTACATCACTGGTTAGGATCTAATTTCCTCTATTTGCCTCTAAATTCATATTCATAGCCATGGCTGTTAGATTGGATGATATGGGGGTGGGGAGGAAGAAAAGTCATGTGAGTGTGATTGAAGACCTGAGTCTTCACAGGCATATTTCCCTTTAGTGAGTTTCACTGGGTAAAGACTTTTTACCCCTAACTTGAATTTCACTTTTATTCACTAATTATATTCTTTGTGATAATCCTGCAAAATATTTTATTCCCATTTTAGAGATGAGAAAATTGAGTTCATTCAGAGAGTTTTGGTAATTTGTTAAAAGGAAAAATTGGCTAGAATAGACCTGGATTTCAAATCTCAGTGCTCTAACTCTTATTGCTGAGCCTTAAAGTTTGGTTCCTCTTTCATTATTATATATTTCCACTTATGTCACTAGATTGTGTTGCTCAGATGTGAGACTTATTAATAGATGTATTTATAGAGTGCTTCTGTGACTTTACAGAGAATATCACTGCCTCTTAATTCATAATCCTCCTCCTCCTCCTCCTCCTTTTAGTTTAGGGTTGAAATAACAGAGGTACATTTTAGATACTCAATCGTATGTCCAGGTATTGTATAACAAAAGAATCTGGCTGGCCTTTATCCATAGCTCCTGGGAGGGATACCCTAAACCCTTGGAATTTCTTGTGTGAAAGGAGTGTCTTTGTTATTCATGCTGGGCCCCTCAGACCACATCTGAATTTATCCTAAGGAGATGATCCAGGATGGAGCATGGTTGTGCCAGAAAGTCCAAGTGATTAGAGGTTTGGAGCTTTCAGCCGCTGATGTCAACTCAACCTCCAGGGAGGGAAGAGGGCTGGAGACTGAGTTCAATCTCATGGCCAGTCCTTCAATCAGTGGTGCCTACATGAATGCATCCTCCCCCTCAGAAAAAAAAAAAAAAAAAAAAAAAGAAAAAGAAAAAAAGAAACACCAGATAACTAGGCTTGGGTGAGATTCCTGGTTGGTAACATACTTCAATGTGTGGGGCAGGTGACATGACTCCACAGTGAGAAGACACAGAATCTTCTCATTGGCTACCTTCCCAGACCTTGCCCTTTGCATCTCTTCTTTTAGCTGGTCCTCATTTGCATCCTTTTTTGGTATAGTCAAACTGTGATTATAGACAGAGTTGACCCTTGAACAACACGTGTTTCAACTGTGTGGGTCCACTTATACATAGATTTTTTTGGAAAAATATACACTACAGTACTGCACATGTATTTTCTCTTCCTTAAATTTTCATAACATTTCCTTTTGTCTAGCTTACTTTTTTGTAAAAATACAGTATCTAGTGCCTATGACCTACAAACTATGTGTTGACTGCTTACGTTGTTGGTAAGGCTTCCAGTCAACCATAGGTTATGAGTAGTTAAGTTTTGGGGGAGTCAAAAATCAAAAGTGGATTTTGTACTGTGTGAGGCGTCAGTGCCCCAATGCTCACACTGTCCAGAGGTCAACTATATAGCATCTTGTGAATCCTGTGAGTCATTCTAGCAAATCAGTAAACCAGACGATGTAATGGGAACCCCCAAATTTGTAGCTGGTTGGTCAGAAGTGTAAGCAGTCTGGGAACCCCCAAGATTCTGTGTTGTGTCTGAAATGAGGGCAATCTTGTGGAGGACTGCATTTTTAATTTGTGAAGTTTGGTTGAGTGCCGAGCAGTTAGTGTCAGATTTGCATTGCACATGGGTATCATTTTCCCCTTCCCTTGTTTCTTTTCATTGAAGTATGGTTGACATACCATGTTACATTAGATTCAGGTGTACAATACAGTGATTCAACAATGCTTTATACATCGTACTATGCTCACCTCGATAAGTGGAGTTACCATTTGTCACCATACAACATTATTACAATATTATTGACTATACATGGCTTTTCTCATTTTGAACATGATGCTATGATGGTTTTGAGAAGCCTCAGGATTCAGATACACCCAGTGAATAGAAAAACTATGGCAAAAGCAAGATGTGGCAGCCACTATGGCACTCAGCTCAAAACCACTGAATACCTTCCCTGGATTGTAACAGCTGCAGCTGCTTTAAAATGCATTTGACAGGGGAACCTGGGTGGCTCAGTCATTAAGTGTCTGCCTTTGGCTTAGGTCATGATCCCAGGGTCCTGGGATCGAGTCCCGCATCAGGCTCTCTACTCAGTGGGAAGCCTGCTTCTCCCTCTCCCACTCCCCCTGCTCGTGTTCCTTCTCACGCTGTCTCTCTCTCTCTATCAAATAAATAAATAAAAAATCTTTAAAAAAATGCATTTGACAGAAAGAGAAGAAACAATGAATTCCTTACACAATGGATTAGCTTACATGGAAACTATCAGTAAAAGCTGCTTTTCCACCGGAACAAGAATGTGATGTGGCTTGGGTTATGATTTAGATTTTGTAGGAGAAAAAATAACCAAAAAAGGAAGACTTGAAGACCTCATCTTCATGAGGAAGTATCAGGTCCTTGATTATGCTAAACTGTTTTCTGTAGGTACCTAAGTGTAGTAGGTGTAAAAACTCGATCCCATAAAGCTTATATATTTCAGAGGGTTTTTAGATACCCGTCATGAGAAACATTTCTCCTTGTTTTTTATTGTTTTTATGTTTTTTTAAATAAAATTTTTTCCAAAAAATTTCTTTTTTTTTTTTTAAAGATTTTATTTATTTATTTGAGAGAGAGAGAATGAGAGACAGAGAGCATGAGAGGGAGGAGGGTCAGAGGGAGAAGCAGACTCCCTGCTGAGCAGGGAGCCCGATGCGGGACTCGATCCCGGGACTCCAGGATCATGACCTGAGCCGAAGGCAGTCACTTAACCAACTGAGCCACCCAGGCGTCCTTTTCCAAAAAATTTCTAAGATTTGTCATGAATTTAATACTTCTATGATTGAAATTTGTGGAAAAGGGACAATATACAAGGAAAAGTTATTCTCTGATACTAGGGACAGTACATGATACAATATGATACTGATGATTGATAGAGACTAAGTTACACTGGTAATTAAGATCAATCAACCTTTCTTTCTGTACTAGGTCATTTTGTTGCCGGTTTTCTACCCATGTGGAGGCAGCATACCTAATAGAACAAGCATTTACACTGGCATTTCCTGAAGAAGAATGAGAGACATATGGAGAAGAGTCATCCCTGCTACCAGAATCTGAAGCAGAGATACTCCAACTACCTGCAAATGAACAGTGAGAAGCAAAGCTGTCTACCAATCTCAGCCTACATTAGCTAATTCCCAGATGAACCACAGATACTTGAGATGATTGCTATTCTTGGTCACTATTTTGGGGAAGTTTATTACACAGCAATTGTTGATTGATATGTACCCTGAACACTTGAAGCAGGTTGTTTATTTCACTGATATTCCAATTTGCAGTAACTTAGAATCTTACACTGGATTCACTTAATATTTTTAAAATTTAAAATTATATGTCATCCATTAATGATTTATTTATTTATTTTCAATTACTGAAGACATGTCATGGGTGAAAGAGATAATAAAAAAATCAATATATACTATTTAGAAAATGAAAAAAAAATGTACTCTCCATATCTTATGAAAAGTGGTTAAAGGTCGGCGTCGCGGGCCAAAGGGGATTGTGAGAATTAGAAATGGCATGAACAGGGCCTAATATGGAGCTGCTGCATAGTGTTGGAGAAAAAATTACTCATATGCTCGTTAAAGACGTTTCGAGGCAGAGCAAGATGGCGGAGGAGTAGGAGACCTGGATTTCGTCTGGTCTCAGGAATTCAGCTGGATAGGGATCAAACCATTCTGAACACCTACAAACTCAACAGGAGATCGAAGAAAAGAATAGCAACAACTCTCTGAACAGAAAAGCGACCACTTTCTGGAAGGTAGGACGTGCGGAGAAGTGAATCCGAGGCGATATTCGGGAGGATAGACGGTGGGGGAGGGGCCTCCGTCAGCCGCTTCTGGCAAGTGATAGAGCCGCAGAGCACAAAATCGGAACTTTTAGAAGTCGGCTCCGCTGAGGGACGTCACTCCGGTGGCTAAGCGGGGGGTGGAACCCTCGCGAGACAGTGTGGTCTCAGGACCCTCGGGGTCACAGAAAGACCGGGGGTGCCTGAGTGTGGCAGAGCTCCCAGGTATCGGAGCGGGGAAGCCGGCTGCAGAGATGGAGCTGAGGTGTGGGCTCTCAGCTCGGGGTTGCCATAGACCGTGATCCGGGGCACAGTCAGGCCACTGCTCCTCCAGCAGGGACCCGACAAGCGGCAGATCCGGGGAGACTCACCTTCTTCCCCCAGGAGGAGAGGTGCGGGAGCGCACCGCAGGGATCTGCTGGGTTTGGAGACTCCGCACAGGGTCGGGTGCCAGATAGAAAGGTGCGGTCACAGGCTGGGTGAGCACAGAGTGCAGCTGGAGACCGGGGAGACAGGAGTGACTGACTGCTTTTCTCTGGGGGCTCGCTGAGGAGCGGGGCCCCGAGTTCTCGGCTCCTCCGGGGCAGAGATTGAGAGGCCGCCATTTTCACTCTCAGCCTCCAAAGCTGTACAGAAAGCTTGCAGGGAACAAAAGCTCCGGAGAGCAAACCCGAGCAGATTACTTAGCCCGGACCGGGCAAGGGCGGGGCAATGCCGCCTCCGGCAAAGACATTTGGGAACCACGGCAACAGGCCCCTCCCCCAGAAGATCAGCGAGAACAGCCAGCCAAGACCAAGTTTACCGATCAATGAGAACGGCAGAACTCCAGCGGTAGGAGAATACTGCACATAGAATCCATGGCTTTTTTACCATGATTCTGTAGTCTTTCAAAGTTAATTTTTTTTTAACTGTCTTTTTTTTTTTTTAATTTTTCTTTTTCCCTTTTTCAACCAACATCTTATCAATCCCTTTTTTAAAAAACATTTTTATTTTTCATTTTTAGAGTCATATTCTATCCCTTCATAGTAGTTACCTGTATTTTTGGCATATATATATAAGTTGTTCTCTCTTTAAAATTTTGAGATAGTTTCTTCTAACAGATCAAAATATACCCTAAATCTCTAGTGTACGGTTTTTTTCTACTCCCCTGCCTGATCACATTCTCTCCTTTTTCTTTTTTTTTTTTAATCCTCTTCTTTCTCTTTTCAAACAACTTCTTATCAATTCCTTTTAAATAATTTTTTATAATTTCCATTTTTACAGTCATATTCCATCCCTTCATCACATCAACCCTTACTTTTGTATGTATATAAGTTTTTCTTTCTTTAAAATTTTGGGAGGCACTTTCTTCTAACAGACCAAAACACACCCAAAATCTAGTGTGTGGCACTGATCTATACCAGCCTGATCATATTTGATCATATTCTGTTTTTTTTGTTTTGTTCTGTTTTTGTTTGTTTTTATCTTTATCTTTTTCTTTTTTTTTTCTTTTTCTTTTTTCTCTCTTTCCCTTTCTTTTCCCACTGCTTCAGGTCTTTTCTGACTTGTTTAGAGTATATTTTCTGGGAACGTTGTTACCCTGTTAGCATTTTGTTCTCTCATTAATCTATTCTCCTCTGGGCAAAATGACAAGATGGAAAAAATCACCTCAACAAAAAGAACAAGAGGTAGTACTGACTGCCAGGGACCTACTCAATATGGACATTAGTACGATGTCAGATCTAGAGTTCAGAATCATCACTTTAAAGATACTAGCTGGGCTTGAAAAAAATATGGAAGTTATTAGAGAAACCCTTTCTGGAGAAATAAAAGAACTAAAATCTAACCAAGTAGAAATCAAAAAGGCTATTAATGAGGTGCAATCAAATATGGGGGCGCTAACTGCTAGGATAAATGAGGCAGAAGAAAGAATCAGTGAGATAGAAGACCAAATGATGGAAAATAAAGAAGCTGAGAAAAAGAGAGATAAACAACTACTGGATCACGAGGGCAAATTCGAGAGATAAGCGATACCATAAGACGAAACAACATTAGAATAATTAGGATCCCAGAAGAAGAAGAAAGAGAGAGAGGGGCAAAAGGTATAATGGAGCAAATTATGGCAGAGAACTTCCCTAATTTGGGGAAGGAAACAGGCATCAAAACCCAGGAGGCACAGAGAACCCCTCTCAAAATCAATAAAAATAGGTCAACACCCCAACATCTAATAGTAAAACTTATGAGTCTCAGAGATAAAGAGAAAATCCTGAAAGCAGCTCGGGAGAAGAGAAATGTAACCTACAATGGTAGAAATATTAGATTGGCAACAGACCTATCCACAGAGACCTGGCAGGCCAGAAAGGACTGGCAGGATATATTCAGAGCACTAAATGAGAAAAATATGCAGCCAAGAATACTATATCCAGCTAGGCTGTCATTGAAAATAGAAGGAGAGATAAAAAGCTTCCAGGACAAACAAAAACTAAAGGAATTTGCAAACACAAAACCAGCCCTACAAGAAATCCTGAAAGGGGTCCTCTAAGCAAAGAGAGAGCCTGAAAGCAACATAGACCAGAAAGGAACACAGACAATATACAGTAAGGGTCACCTTACAGGCAATACAATGGCACTAAATTCCTATCTTTCAATAGTTACCCTGAATGTAAATGGGCTCAATGCCCCAATCAAAAGACACAGGCTATCAGATTGGACTAAAAAATAAGACCCATCGATATGCTGTCTGCAAGAGACTCATTTCAGACCCAAAGACACCCCCAGGTTGAAAGTGAGGGGGTGGAAAACCATTTACCATGCTAATGGACACCAAAAGAAAGCTGGGGTGGCAATCCCTATATCAGACAAATTAGATTTTAAACCAAAGACTGTAATAAGAGATGAGGAAGGACACTATATCCTACTTAAAGGGTCTATCCAACAAGAAGATCTAACAATTGTAAATATCTATGCCCCTAACATGGGAGCAGCCAATTATATAAGGCAATTAATAACAAAAGCAAAGAAACACATTGACAACAATACAATAATAGTGGGGACTTTAACACCCCCCTCACTGAAATGGACAGATCGTCTAAGCAAAAGATCAACAAGGAAATAAAGACTTTAAATGACACACTGGACCAAATGGACTTCACAGACATATTCAGAACATTTCATCCCAAAGCAATGGAATACACATTCTTCTCTAGTGCCCATGGAACATTCTCCAGAATAGATCACATCCTAGGTCATAAATCAGGTCTCAACCAGTACCAAAAGATTGGGATCATCCCCTGCCTATTTTCAGACCACAATGCTTTGAAACTAGAACTCAATCACAAGAGGAAAGTCGGAAAGAACTCAAATACATGGAGGCTAAAGAGCATCCTACTAAAGAATGAATGGGTCAACTAAGAAATTAAAGAAGAATTAAAAAAATTTATGGAAACCAATGAAAATGAAAACACAACTGTTCAAAATCTTTGGGATGCAACAAAGGCAGTCCTAAGAGGCAGGTATATAGCAATACAAGCCTTTCTCAAAAAACAAGAAAGGTCTCAAATACACAACCTAACCCTACACCTAAAGGAGCTGGAGAAAGAACAGCAAATAAAGCCTAAACCCAGCAGGAGAAGAGAAATAATAAAGATCAGAGCAGAAATCAATGAAATAGAAACTAAAAGAACAGTAGAACAGATCAACAAAACTAGGAGCTGGTTCTTTGAAAGAATTAACAAGATTGATAAACCCCTGGCTAGACTTATCAAAAAGAGAAGAGAAATGACCCAAATCAACAAAATCATGAATGAAAGAGGAGAGATCACAACCAACACCAAAGAAATACAAACAATTATAAGAACATATTATAAGCAACTCTATGCCAGCAAACTTGATAACCTGGAAGAAATGGATGCATTCCTAGAGATGTATCAACTACCAAAACTGAACCAGGAAGAAATAGAAAACCTGAACAGACTTATAACCACTAAGGAAATTGAAGCAGTCATCAAAAATCTCCCAAAAAACAAAAGCCCAGGACCAGATGGCTTCCCAGGGGAATTCTACCAAAAATTTAAAGAAGAATTAATACCTATTCTTCTGAAACTGTTCCAAAAAATAGAAATGGAAGGAAAACTTCCAAACTCATTTTATGAGGCCACCATTACCTTGATCCCAAAACCAGACAAAGACCCCATCAAAAAGGAGAAGTACAGACCAATATCCCTGATGAACATGGATGCAAAAATTCTCACCAAAATACTAGCCAATAGGATCCAACAGTACATTAAAAGGATTATTCACCATGACCAAGTGGGATTTATCCCTGGGCTGCAAGGTTGGTTCAACATCTGCAAATCAATCAATGTGATACAATACATTAACAAAAGAAAGAACAAGAACCATATGATCCTCTCAATAGATGCAGAAAAAGCATTTGACAAAGTACAGCATCCTTTCTTGATCAAAACTCTTCAGAGTATAGGCATAGAGGGTACATACCTCAATATCATAAAAGCCATCTATGAAAAACCTACAGCGAATATCATTCTCAATGGGGAAAAATTGAGAGCTTTCCTCCTAAGGTCAGGAACATGGCAGGGATGTCCACTATCACCATTGCTATTCAACATAGTATTAGAAGTCCTAGCCACAGCAATCAGACATCAAAAAGAAATCAAAGGCATCCAAATTGGCAAAGAAGAAGTCAAACTCTCACTCTTTGCAGATGATATGATACTTTATGTGGAAAACCCCAAAGACTCCACCCCAAAACTGCTAGAACTCATACAGGAATTCAGTAAAGTGGCAGGATATAAAATCAATGCACAGAAGTCAGTGGCATTCCTATACACCAACAACAAGACAGAAGAAAGAGAAATTAAGGAGTCGATCCCATTTACAATTGCACCCAAAACCATAAGATACCTAGGCATAAATCTAAGCAAAGAGGCAAAGGATCTGTACTCAGAAAACTGTAAAATACTCATGAAAGAAATTGAGGAAGACACAAAGAATTGGAAAAACGTTCCATGCTCATGGATTGGAAGAACAAATATTGTGAAGATGTCAATGCTACCTAGAACAATCTACACATTCAATGCAATCCCCATCAAAATACCATCCACTTTTTTCAAAGAAATGGAACAAATAATCCTAAAATTTGTGTGGAACCAGAAAAGACCCCGAATAGCCAGAGGAATGTTGAAAAAGAAAAGCAAAGCTGGTGGCATCACAATTCCGGACTTCAAGCGCTATTACAAAGCTGTCATCATCAAGACAGTATGGTACTGGCACAAAAACAGACACATAGATCAATGCAACAGAATAGAGAACCCAGAACTGGACCCTCAACTCTATGGTCAACTAATCTTTGACAAAGCAGGAAAGAATGTCTAATGGAAAAAAGACAGTCTCTTCAACAAATGGTGTTGGGAAAACTGGATGGCCACATGCAGAAGAATGAAACTGGACCATTTCCTTACACCACACACAAAAATAGACTCCAAATGGTTGAAAGACCTCAATGTGAGACAGGAGTCCATCAAAATCCTAAAGGAGAACACAGGCAGCAACCTCTTCGACCTCAGCCGCAGCAACTTCTTCCTAGAAACATCGCCAAAGGCAAGGGAAGCAAGGGCGAAAATGAACTATTGGGACTTCATCAAAAGAAAAAGCTTTTTCAAAGCAAAGGAAACAGTCAACAAAACCAAAAGACAACCGACAGAATGGGAGAAGATATTTGCAAATGACATCTCAGATAAAGGGCTAGTATCCAAAATCTATAAAGAACTTACCAAACTCGGGCGCCTGGGTGGCTCAGATGGTTAAGCGTCTGCCTTCGGCTCAGGTCATGATCCCAGGGTCCTGGGATCGAGTCCCGCATCGGGCTCCTTGCTCAGCAGGGAGCCTGCTTCTCGCTCTCCCTCTGCCTCTCCCTCTGCTTGTTCTCTCTCCGTCTCTCTCACAAATGAATAAATAATAATCTTTAAAAAAAAAGAAAAAAAGAACTTACCAAACTCAACACCCAAAGAACAAAGAATCCAATCAAGAAATGGGCAGAAGACATGAACAGACATTTTTCCAAAGAAGACATCCAAGTGGCCAACAGACACATGAAAAAGTGCTCAACATCGCTCGGCATCAGGGAAATCCAAATCAAAACCTCAATGAGATACCACCTCACACCAGTCAGAATGGCTAAAATTAACAAGTCAGGAAATGACAGATGTTGGCGGGGATGCGGAGAAAAGGGAACCCTCCTACACTGTTGGTGGGAATGCAAGCTGGTGCAGCCACTTTGGAAAACAGTATGGAGGTTCCTCAAAAAGTTGAAAATAGAGCTACCATACAAACCAGCAATTGCACTACTGGGTATTTACCCCAAAGATACAAAAGTAGGGATCCGAAAGGGTACGTGCACCCCGATGTTTATAGCAGCAATGTCCACACTAGCCAAACTGTGGAAAGAGCCAAGATGTCCATCGACAGATGAATGGATAAAGAAGAGGTGGTATATATATACAATGGAATATTATGCAGCCATCAAAAGGAATGAGACCTTGCCATTTGCAGCGATGTGGATGGAACTGGAGGGTATTATGCTGAGCGAAATAAGTCAAACAGAGAAAGACATGTATCATATGACCTCACTGATATGAGGAATTCTTAATCTCAGGAAACAAACTGAGGGTTGCTGGAGTGGGGGGTGGGGTGGGAGGGATGGGGTGACTGGGTGATAGACACTGGGGAGGGTATGTGCTCTGGTAAGCACTGTGAATTGTGCAAGACTGTTGAATCTCAGATCTGTACCTCTGAAACAAATAATGCAATATATGTTAAGAAAAA
>NW_022589732.1:20510619-20536190 GCF_004348235.1 Phoca vitulina | reverse complement strand
AAGCTCAGATCTGTACCTCTGAAAAAAATAATGCAATATATGTTAAGAAAAAAAAAAAGAAGATAGCAGGAGGGGAAGAATGAAGGGGGGAAAATCGGAGGTGTAGACAAACCATGAGAGTTGATGGACTCTGAAAAACAAACTGAGGGTTTTAGAGGGGAGGGGGGTGGGAGGATGGGTTAGCCTGGTGATGGGTATTAAAGAGGGCACGTTCTGCACGGAGCACTGGGTGTTACGCACAAACAATGAATCATGGAACACTACATCTAAAACTAATGATGTAATGTATGGGGATTAACATAACAATAAAAAAATTTAAAAAAAAAGAAAAGTGTTTAAAGATATAAAGAAAAAGATGCAGTTGTAAATGCTCTTAATATTAACCAAATAAGAGAAAGTGTATATATACACTTATATGTATAAAAGTCAATAAAAATATGACAGAAAAAACTCATATCAAGCTTTAATAGGACTTCCTGATTTGGAGGCAGAGTAGTTGAATATGTGGTTGGTAGAAATAGGGAAGAAGATATAATTTGGTAATATTTGAATTGTTCTCAAACATAGTATTTTATTTATCATATAGTTTTAAAAAGAAGCCGAGGGGCACCTTGGTGGCTTGGTCAGTTAGACAGCTGACTCTTGATTTCAGTTCAGGTCATGATCTCGGGGTGGGGAGATCAAGCCCTACGACAGGCTCTGCGCTGAGCGTAGAGTCTGCTTCAGATTCTCTCTCTCCATTTCCCTCTGTCCCTCCCCCTGCTCTCTCTCTCTCAAAAACACAATAAAACAAAAACAAAAAACCCCCAAAATGTTAAGGTTTGTTATCTTTAGGTATTTTAACCACAGTTATATATATATTTTTTATTTTTATATGATTTAGTTTGGGTTGTCCTGAAAGCATAGTCTGAGAAAAAGACTTGCAATTGGATAGTGTTTTTGGGAAATGAAACTAAGAGCCAGACTGAGGGCAGAGCAAGATAGAAAAGGCAAATAGGCTGAATATAGATACCACTGTGGGCAACAGGTGCTCTATTCCACTGGAACCACCTGGAAAGTATTCAGAATGTCTTCCAGATGGATTGGAGGCTGGAACCTGTAACTACTTTGGATGAGGGGTGACTGCTGGGGTATTAACTTCTTTGGATGAGGGGTGACTGCTGCGGTATTAACTTCCCTATGTTCTAGGTCATGGTTACACAAGAGCTAAGTGGATTCTTCCAACTTTGGAGAAGTTCTAGGGCCAAAATCAAAGAAATGCACCTTGGATACTTGAGGGATGATGATAACACAATGTGAATCTGAGCTTGAATGGAAGTGTCAAGGACAGCTATGACTATAATCAATAATCGTACAAGGGGATGTGATGCAGCACTCCATTCTGTTACAATTTTCTTTTGTTTGCTTATTCTTTGTAAAGGGAAATAAAATCTATTCTAAAAGCATCTTGGCAAAATACACTTTCCCTCCCAGTTACAGGAAGGAAGGATTATTGGAAGGATTTTTAGTATTTACATTCACAGCATCATACATTTAAATACCCTACTGCAAACATTAGAATTGCCTCAAATATCTACATATTTTATAAATTGGTTGTAGAGTCATTAATTAAATACACTGACAAGGAAACATAGGCTTGCCAAGATACAGCGCCTAATGATGGATCATTTTGAAAACTGCTACAAAATACAAATACTAAATCTAAAATGTTAAGAAACACATGATTAAAATAGGCCTTTTGTTGTTTGTATTCTATTATTTTACTCAGTAATTCTTCACTGGTTAGAACTATTTTCATTTTTTGCTGTATAGCTCTCCAAATGGGAATAACCAACCCAGCAACCTATCTTGCCCTTGATCTGAAAAGAAAGCTATAAGATTGAACATCTTTTCATGACCTCAGTAATAAACAAGTCTTCCAGCACTGACTTTTTTCTGTTTCCCCATCCCCCAATAACCAGTCTTGTTGTTCATGTTTTCATTTTCTTTTTTTATTTTCATTTAGATATAGTCATTTAACTGATCTATTTATTTACTCAACCAACTGATGTCTATTGAATTCTTGCCGTGTTCCCAATATTCTAAGAGGTGGGGTTAAATGAGATAGACATGGCCACTATCTTCACAGACCTGGAAGATTTTAATACGTGGAACAATCTTATGAATCACCTTTCAGGTTTGACACAGCACCGTTTATCTAACTTACCACCTTGGCTCTTCTTGACTAAAAGTTCTTTTTGCCAAGACTTGGTTAACTCAGGTTGTCTTGAGGAAATAACCCTCTCTATTTGGGACAGTTATGGCCTTGGGATTTTCCTACTGCAGTAAAATAACTTAATTTTCCATAAGGTTCTGTAACAGGTAGGGAATTTAACCTCTCTACCTGTTGGAAGTTGTACAGTTATAGCTATACATTTACCTGGATAACATAAATATTTACTCTAATGGTGAATCATCTTGTTTAATGGATGCCTCATAAAAAGGAGAATGATAAAACATTTTTTTCATTCTAACAAAGAACTTGTTTGAGGAACACCCCACATTTATTTTCTCTATGTTTGTATGACTACTGTTTATTCTACTAACCAATGTTGTTTCAACTTACCTCAGAGACTATTAACTGTGGAGAATCATGCCAGGGCCTCCTTTGCCATATTTCTTTCAAGAAATGCCTTTCCTCAACTGGGCCTATCTTCAAAGGGCCAGTGGGGACATTTTCTCCGGATTCCAGCCTGAATTTTTAAATGCATGTTTGCATCCTTATCTAGAGTCTTTTCAATAGCAGAATATCCCCTGTCTGCTTGCATTTGGCACCATGGCTCCCTTCTTAAGTACTAAGATCTTTGATCTATATTTATTTCATGCTGGAACAAGTCTTCTAAATGAATCTCTTGGGTTATGCTATTTACCCTACCTTTGCTTAAACTGCCTGAAATAGAAACTAATTTTCTTTAATGGTTCAGAAACATGTAAATCTCCTTGCTTGAAACTAAATCTTAACTGCAATAAAGGGTTTTGCCTTAAAATGCTGATAAATTTTAAACTTTTCACAAAATAAAACAGTGTGGTGTCAGATTTACCTTACATACTAATTATTTGTTTAAGAAACATACACACAATTTTCAATACATTTTAATAGGCTACTGAATGCCATTTTCTTGGCTTACATATGCTAAATAACTAACCCACAATAGACATCATGTCTGTATTCTTTAAGCTCACTAAGAAAAAGAAAATTGTAAAGGAATTTATAAAGAAATTAAAACAGCCCTAAGAATTACCTAAAATGTATAATTCACTGTTTGAAGTCTTGTTTTTGGCTGTGAACTCTCTTATTTGTCAGCTCTTCATTTAACATTTAATTTTCCCAACATTCATTCATCCAGTCTTTAAATAAACATTTAAGTACTTACTGCTCTGAGTCACTGATTTAGGTACTTCAGTAAAAGTTACAATCACAGTCATTTAGGAACTTAGAGGATGGAAAGCAAGACAGTATATACATCAGAAATTGAAATATGATAAAATAATGATGATATCAAGTCACTTATCCATTTCATTCATTTATTCATTGACTTTTTATTTCATTATTTGATTCTTTAGTTAATATTTTGAAATTTACACCATATATCATATGTTGTAATAGAAAGACAGATAAGACACAGTTTATAACATTAAGGAACTAAACAGTCTATAGGGAAATATAGGCACAAAAATAAAAGATAAAATCATGTATCAAATATATTAATAATAGAGACATGCATGAGTCCTTATGAGAGAAAGAGAAGGGGAACTTATCCTTGTATAGGAAAGAGTCAAAGAAAATTTTCTCAGTAATACCAAAAACAGAAAGGAGAAGAACTTTCAGGACCTGATGTACCACCTAAGTAAAGGCAGAGGCATAGAAATACATGGGAAGTGGGAGGAATTACAAGCATTTTTGTTTTTTGGAAAGTTATTCACAAAAGAGGGAGTAGCGAATGAGGCTAGACATGTGAAGGGTCTGGCTCATGTAGGGGAAATATGTTGCTTTATAGATCTTAAAATCTAATTTATAAAAATGAGGAACCATTGAAAGTTCTTAAGGGAGGAAGTGATGTCATCACGTTTTGTTTTAGAAAAGCCACGTTAGTGGCTAGTGTGTAGGAGGGAATGTGGCTCTTGCAGCACAGTCATTGTAAGAGGTTAAACCAAGCTCCAGGGATGATGAGAGAAGGGTTGGTTTGAAAAATATTGAGGAGATAGTTTGGTTTACCAGTTGGATGGCAGAGGTTATTGAACATGAAGAGTTAAAGTTGGGTGGATGATGGTGCCACTAATAGAGATGTCATCTGAATGAAGAGCAGCCAGTTGAAGATGGGCTATTTCAGTTTGAGTAGGTTCTGAATTTGAGGTTCGGTGGAGACTTTCAACAACAGGTGGTGGAATATATTAGTAGCCATGAGATTTACAATCATGAATTCTAAAGGTGGATGGAATCACCTAGGGACAGTATGTACAGAGAAAGAGTACTGGGAATGGGGTCAGCCCTGGAACAATCACCAGTACATGAGGAATGGGAGGAAGGAGAACCCTTGTAGGAGGAATGAAAAGGTTGGTGAGTGAGAGGGGGGTGTGTGGGAGTGAGGAGGTGTATGGAGGATCAGGGAAGCCTAGGTCATAGAGAATTTACCCATCTCGTCAGTTTCAGTTGCACCAATATATTCGATTAGATAAAAGCTGACAAATGGCTGATTAGTGTTTCACTGGTGATCAGGGTTTAATCAATTTCAGTAGCATTCTGGAAACATGAGTCACATTTTGAGGGAAGCAGAAGAGACTCGGAAATGTGGAATGTGAAGACAGATAACAGATTGTGTTATTCTGAGAAGTTTGAGTTAAGAAGGGCAGGGAGAACATAGATAGTATTTAGAGAAAGACATAGATTTAAGGAAGAGTTGTTTTTCTGGAAATGAGAAGCAGACATTTGCTAATACACTGGTGAGCCAGCAGAGGAATGCGTAATGAAGATACAAGCTAGCATGTCTGGTAAGATAGGAGAAGACATGAAGACATGAACAGCTGAAATGGACCTACCTCCTCTCCTAAAAGGAAAGCTGTATTGGGTATATATATATATATATATGCAGTGTGACAGTAAGAACTGAGGAGGATCCTGCCTGAGGGATTATACCAGGTAGGCACCAGCACTGTGACTGTACTTAGAGAGCAATGGGTCCATCGGCAATACTTTCACAGACAAAATACACTGGATATGGGTCTTAAGGAAGATGAGAAATAACTTTTTTGTTAATGCAACATATATCTATTGAGAATTTACAGTATGCTCAATATAGCTTTTACCCTCAATGTGGTCACATTTAGGTGAGATGAAGAGCATTCTAGGAAAAGGATACAACATATATAAAGAGGCAGAGGCATATTAAATCTTGGCCTCTTATGGTGTCCCTAAATTCTGTAATATCACTTAAGGGAAGAGTTAGATCTTTCCTGTAGCTAGGACAGAGTAAAGTAACTGTAACTGTACATATTTGTGTTTTAGTATGATGACTTTGGTAAAAACATAGGGAATGTATTGGAGGGGAGCTAAAACTGGAGACAGACCTACTATCAAACGGTGTATTGCAATATCCAGAAAGAAGATGATGAAGATCTGAAATAAGACAGACAGTATTAACTGGGATACATTAATTTTACAAACATTTTTATAGGCCTATTTTTAAGGCATTGTGTTAATCATTTTAGAAAAGAATCAGATATATATGTGTGTACACATATACATTTTTATGCATATAGATGCAAATAGGGAAAGCATTTATAATGTTAGATGTATCTCTAACTTTGCTGCAGCAACAAATTAATCATGGTTTGCCTTCAGACTGCAGTTCTATTCCATGTGTCTTCTCATTCTAGGTCCCATAGCCATGACAACGCAGAGGGGATGTGATCTTCCTCAATTCCTATTCTCATCCTCCACATATGTACTAAATACAGCCTTCCTTTAGTCTCAGAGCCTTTCAGCTATACTTTTCTTCATATCTCCTCCTTCTCCTTTCTGCAGAAGCAGGAAAGGACAGAAGCATGAAAGCTGGCAGAATCTCATGATTCCCCTTGAAGTTTCTGCTTGGATGTGAAGTGTACCACATCATCTCACATTCCATTGGCCGAGGCAGCCTTCCACATGTGTGTATGTATGAATTATACAGCAGTGATAATCAAAACTCATAACACCTGGTACGGTGTGGGCACAGACCAATTAGAATTGATGCATTGGAGTGTGGTGGCAGTGGTCCCTTGTTAGCACGTTATTACATTAGCTACTGATGTGGACAAGATACTAGTGGATCCAGAGGAGAGGCTGGGATAGCTAAGGTGATATAGGATCTGGGAGACTGAAGAATGTGGGTATTTACCAATCAGTAGAAAAGGATTCAGTATTTCAACAATCACTTAAGCTACATTGGTGTATACTGGATGGTCATCAGCCGTGTGTGTATGTGTGTGTGTGTGAGGCATGTGTGTGTGTGTGTGTGTGTGTGTGTGTGTAGGCAGGTTCAATATGGCTTGGGTGATGACGTAATGAGGTGATGCAAAATGGGAAAGACAATGAAGGAGAAAACTGATCAGGGGAGAGATAGTACATTAGCTTTGGTTACATATTAAGTATATATGAGCTAAAAAGTTCATTAGAGGTCAGTTATGTCAGTCAGACCTCAGAGGAGAGTTTTTGCTGTAGCTAATGTATAATTGTCAGCTTGTAGATCACTAAGACACAAAATGTAGAAGGCATTAAAAAAAGATTGATATGTTTATACAAATCAAAATATACAACTTCTGAGTATCAAACATTTAACAAACCTTATAATAAAAGCCTCACAACACTTGCAGAATGTAATTTACATGGCAGGCAAACATTTAATTATTTTAATAGACAGAGAACATACAACCTAATAAACAAAATGTCACAAACCCAACATAAAAAAAGTAGGTAAGAATAACTATAAATGGCTTATAAACCTACAGGATGAATCCAACTCTCATAATTACATAATTATGACTTTTAAAATATTTAACTTAACTGACAAGTACAAAAATATTTCAACATAAATAGTTCTGAATGGGAGGAAAGAAAATGCACACCCCTGTGTGCTGCTTATAGAAGTGTTAATTAGTGTACACTTTTTGGCAACCAGTTTGTTAATATCTATAAAAAATAAGTTAAAAGAAACCTATGAGCAGAGTATGCTTTGATTTTTGCAGGTAAAAAATGCACACAACATAGACACATGCACAAACATATGCACATTTTCTGATAGACCATTCAAGAAACTTTTTGTTGTATTGCCTCTTTGGAGAGCAAATAAGATACTCCTGAAAGTGGGAGGGTTCTTTTATGCTGACATAAAACATTGTGATGTTTGAAGTTTGATCATTTGCTTATGCTATTTTTATCATTTTAAAAAGAAAAACATTTTACACATATGAATACATGTAAATATTTAGTAAAACACTTGTTTATGGGTGTTTAGACCAGAGATAATCATGCAGATTTATGAAAAATCTTCAGAAATATCCTTAAAACATCAAGTAATTTTCAAAAACAATGTTTTTAATGGTTGAGTGCAAACAACTCAAGTGCAGATGAGCCTAACTTCTCTGGATTTTGAGAATTTAAAGAAAGAAAACAACTTGTAGTAAAACTTTTGGATTTTAAAAGTCATAGGTACACTTTAAAATGGAAACATTGAAATGATTTGTTTCTCCGTTTTCACTCAGTTTATTATGTGCCTAAACCAACAGCAAATCTGGTGATTCTACACATTATCTGTATGCACAGACTACAATGGAATTATGTAAAAAAAAGTAAAAAATTAATCTCCCTGACTTTTCTGCCACAAAAACTTAAATATTTACTCTTTCCCTTTGGAATATGTTTGCATAATAAAGATTTTATTTCTTCTAGATGTATTTTTTTATGGAATTGGGAGAAAAGTAATAATTATATCAGCTGTGACATTTGCATGTCAATATTGAATGGGACAGGGCAAAAAGGGCATGTTTAAGACAGAAATTTGGGGAAAGACAATCTAACATGATCTGGATTTGGTTTTTGGTCTCCCCTGACTGAGGCAATAAAGTGAAATTAAAATACATCTCACACTTCTTAAGTTCCTCTTCAAAATTTGATATAGCAGAAATTTGGCCTAAAATTTCCTTTCTCTAGAAGGCTTGTTACCGTATATTAAATGTTCTTATTCACCAGATAGGTTGTGCTTTGAAAGGAATGTTTCAAAATCCCTCCTACTGTTCGTGATCCTGTGCTCTAATGCTCAACCCATTTGCAGGTTTCCACAAACTCTGCAGATGATTGTCAGACAAGGGTTATATTATTTTACCATATATGATGTCAGACTACCATATAAGATTATCGGACTATTATTTCATCACGTGTGATGCAAATCCATGTGTGATTTCCTGGGAATATCTGAATAAATAAATTATTCCAAACACAACTAAGGGATGGTATTGGCAAATTTTTAAAAGCAAAACAATCAACTTTTAAAGTTATAACATACTGGGCGCCTGGGTGGCTCAGTTGGTTAAGCGACTGCCTTCGGCTCAGATCATGATCCTGGAGTCCCAGGATCGAGTCCCACATCGGGCTCCCTGCTCGGCAGGGAGTCTGCTTCTCCCTCTGACCCTCCTCCCTCTCATGCTCTCTGTCTCTCATTCTCTCTCTCTCAAATAAATAAATAAATAAATCTTTAAAAAAAAAAATAAAGTTATAACATACTTCTGCTTCTAGGAGGTATGGTTATTTTGCTGTTATATTGCTTCTTCAAGTGATTCAAGGCAAATTACCTAAATCTTCTTTGTAATGCCACATGTGAATCTCATTTTCTATAATCTTGTATCTATGTGTTAATCTGCAAGATATATAAAAATAATAAATAAAAATAATAACCAATAATCTAAAACTTGAAATTATTTTAATTTTATTGAATTAAAATAATTAGAAATTAAAACTTTACACTTACAAATGCATAGGTTTTGAAATAAAGTCTAAATATAAAAAAAATTACATATATTAAGCTTGCTAAAATTGTTTCCAAGATAATTGTTCTCAATTTTCAGATGATGAAGTTAAGAGTAAAGTAACTCGCCTAAGGATGCAAAGTTATTAAGAGACAGAAGTAAATATGATCTCTAAGCTGCTGAGTTGAAATTCCAGGCTATTTTCAGCACTGTGCAATTCTTATAATAGCTCTGGATTTTGTCTTTTTCTCCTTACTTTTAAAAGGAAGCTGCACAATGTTCACTAAGTATCTTCATCATTTGGATAGAGACTGTGTAAGGACTTCCCAAAACAGATCCATTGGGTTCACAGTAAGCTGTAATGAAATCCTGGAAATTAGTGTCCAATAGAACTTAACAGGTATCAGCCCTCTGCCTGCCTTGAGGCCACACAATGCACACAGGCTTGTCTACTCAGTGTCCTCCTTTTGAACACTGTTGTAGCTACAAGGCTATGCTCTTGGGTACAAGCTGTGGCCATGAAATTGAAAGAAGTTAAATGACCTACAAGGAACTGTTTCAGAGCCAGCTCCATTAAACCGTGGCACTGAATAAAATTAATCTATTTTCTGAGGCTGTTCCTATCAGGGTTGCCAAGGAAGTTTCTGCAATCTTTTGGCCTGGAAGAAAGGAGGAAACTGAATCTATGGTCCTAATGTCAATCTTCAACCTTGGTCTGGTGCTGGAACAGTTTCTCCTTATTTATTCTTTTTAGTGTGGAGATTTCACAATCATTTCACCTGGAATGCAATACCATTGAAATATCAATCTGGATTCGGTAGGTGGAGAAATGCTTACAATTAAAATGTTATATGATTAGAAAGTCTTATTTTACATAAGCATACCATGAAAGATGGGTTTCATTGATCTGTATAATGGTGTTCTGACTACTTCCTACTCACCCCACTGGTGGAGGAATCTTGTGCTGTAAGTAGTACAGGGTGTTCAAATATATGGTGCCTGACACTGGACTCAGGAGATTGGCAACAGTTTATTAGTCACATATAGTCTTAGCCCATGAAGGGGCCACACTGCAACATGAACCAGAAATGGCTGTGGGTATCAGGCTTTGTAGTAATACAAGGATAGGATGCCCCAGGTTCTTATGGGAGGATGTGATTGGCTTGTTTGAATAATTTGATGGGTTGTTAAGAGGTAAAACCTATTAGGTTGCAAAGGAACCATTGAGGATGCGGATGGGGGGATGGGTCAGGGGATGGGTGAGAAGGTATAACTAAGCTGTTAATGGGGGAAATGGCAGTGTAGGGAGCCTTTCCCACTGGTAGGAGAAGGCTCCTTGAAATTTTATGTCTTATGTTACAATGTCTATAATAATTTCCTACCACACAGAGCTCTGAGGGAAATAAATGAAATAAATATGTGAAAATAATCAGTAAAATGAAATGAGTTTTAAAATCCTTAGTTATTTATGTAAGCCTTATTAGAAAAACTTGAAAGTTTAATTCTTAGTTTATATATATGACCCCTTATCTATATAGTATTTTTAAATAAGAAGTATAGAATGTACTTTAAATCTTATTCATAAGTTTACCACTACTATACTCTTTGCCACTAATGAAGAGGACAGTGCATAGAGCATTTGCTATTATAATGGCTATCCTCCATCAGACTAAGTTGAAAATGGATTGTGTGGTTATGCATAATAAAAAGAGAAAAGGACCAAGGAAGTCAAGATAGTAACAGCCTACAATGTTCAGGAGTTCCTGAGACCACTCTAAGGTTCAAAATTTGCCAGAAGGATTCACAGAACTCAGAAAAGCCACTATACTCATGGTTATGGTTTATTACACCAAAAGGATAGGGGCTAAAATCAGTCAAAAGACCGGAACAAAGAAGCAGCATCTTAGAGTTATCAGGAGTGAACTTTCACTTGTCCTCTCCATATGGTGTTGTGTAAGCAGCACCTATTTCTCCAGGAACCACATGTGAACATATACATGGAGTATTGCCAACACGAGAAGGTCACTCCAGCTTTGGTGTACAGAGTTTTTATCAGGGCATGGTCATGTACATATGGGTGACCACTTGCATTGTTGACCTCAGTCTCCTGCCCCTTCTTCAGTCAAGTGTTCCAAGCCCCCTCACTATAAATCACCTTATTAACATTGACAATCTCTATGTCCCAAAGCTGCCAGGCCAACAAAGCCACTATTGTTGAGCAGGTGATGTTCCAAGGGCCTACAGATTACCTTCCAGGAGCCAAGGGCAAAGAACACATCATCTTTGGGCAAAGTTAATCCTTTACTCCACATGACATTTTCTTTCTATTCTAACACTAATTCACCATCTTTGAAAGCATTGGGCATGGGTGTCCTCACCTGAAAAGTAAAAGGACTGGGCTGGATTAATCTTTTTCACTCTTAACTTTGAGGAGGATTAGGAGATTTTTAGAATTGACTGAGATATTATTGAATGTAGAGAAAGAGGGAGCTACTAGAAAGGTGTCTCAACCAAAGCAATTCAAAGCAGTTTTATGTAGTGGATTTTGCTTAAGGTTTAATCAAAAGAAAGTACTTTTCTAATCACTTAGAAGTAGGAAATCTCTGGAAATACATTATTTCTGAGGTTTCTTCCAAGTCTAGTGTTAAAGGATAATACAGTTTTAAGAAAAGACAACCTATGGTCATATAATTAGATACTTTGTATTTTAATGTAGTAGTCTGAAGATGCAATTTTTTTTTTCAATTCTACAGTTATTATGGCCACTTATAGTTTCTTCCAGAGCTGCATATGATTACCCATGATTATATTAATAACATTCTTTGTTGATGGTAGTTTTTGTAACATAAACTGCTTTCTCTATAGATATTATCTTAAACCCGATTATGTGTTATTTTTCCATTTTCCAGATGAGTATTTGGTTAAGTGGGTAAAAATCCTCCACAGTCAAATTACTGTAAACAAATGTGAGTATTGAATACTTTTATAAGAGAAATATTACATTCTAGCAAATTACTAGAAAATATCAAATGAATTTTAGCTGGGTACTTTGGCATAGACCAAAGAATAAGAAGACAGAAGATAAATTTGGTAAATTTTGTATTATCTATTCCAGCCTCATTCATGCAACTACTTCAGTGGACAAGTTGGGTCTAGGTCCTTGCTCTATCAGCTCCTGAATTTTTGCACATAATTCAGATAAGTTAAAATCCCAAAATGTTTTATTTGTAAATGAAGATTTTGACCTATTTCTCTTAGTCAAATTTGCAAGCTCCAGTACCAAAATTAAACAAATGATGAATTCCTTGATCCAAAATTTGAAAGATATCCTGAGGATGCCTAGGCTACGAGTTAGTTGACTTGGCTGTTAGTTCCAGCTCTGCGACTCACAAATTCCATAACTTTGGGCACATAACCCCTTTTCTCATTGATTCCTCATGTGTCTAAAGAGCATATGAAACTGAGTCCTCTGATTTGTGCAGTGCTTTATGTTGATTTCCTAGGCTTTTATAGTCTAGCTGTGTTAGGCACTTGCAACCAAAAAAAAAAAAAAACCCGCAGGATGTTTTTTTTCCTTATTTTATGAAAAATCATTTCACCGTATCTTAATCACTTGTCAGTGATTGCTTCACACAGGGAGGCCAGGTAGGTTCAAGGTCTGCTAGAACTCCACTTGTATGATTCTGTATATTTTATGCAGTTCTCAAGTTTCTTTGCTTCCATCATAAAAATCTATTTTACTGTATAAAAAGCTCAGCATTTATTTTCCAACACATCTGACCTTTAGGAACAACAAGCACACCCCCAGTTTCACCACTTCTATTAAATTACCAGCTATAAAGGGCGTGCATTTACTACTGTGTCAATGATTACTAAGAAACTATGCTGTAGGTTCCAAGGCCACGCAGTGTTACTGTGTATTTAATGTAATCTGTGCCATCACTCCGTGCCATGCTCAAGTGTCAGTCCTATTTTGTTCCATAGCCGGTGGAAGTGTGGAGGCAATGCCTCTGGTGTAACCTGATCTAGTGGTGACTATTACAGAACCATACCACTATTACGTTTTACAAAATGGATCATCTCACTCTAACGAGATACCATTCTGTGTAACAGTCACTCCCAAACTCTTCATCCATCTTGTTTGTAAGCAGATGGGATGGCACATATGGATCAAATCACTAATTAAGTTTTAATCTGCAAAGCACATCACCCATTCCAACCCTTCTGCAATAAGTAAAATTTAACTTAAAACAGGAATGTAAAAAAGCAACATGCTCAAGTGAAAATGTTTCTTTGAAAGCAAAATAGTTACAGCCATCTCTGAATATATTAGCTAATAACCAATAAAAAACCCCACAATTCTGCAAGAATAGCTGCAGTTGGTAGCCAATACTTTAATTTCCACCAAGTTATTCTACATTAACAAGAAGTTCTGTATGTTCTCCAAGCTGTATTATAAAAAGCTATATTGAAGCTAAAATCACCACAGTGATTAAAATTCAAAGTACATTTTGGGTTCATTTTGAGTGAGTGAGATTTTTCAACCAACCTAAAGTAAAACAAACTAATTAGGAAGCCATCTGAGTAAAATTAAATCTCAGGAAATGGCAAGTAAAAATGTGGACCCTTAACACTGCTGTGGCTTCCAGTGGTTTTCAGAAAGATCTACTATCAGAGTTAGGTAACACTTAAACTTGTAAGTAGATTAGGATTTCACAAACCTGGATAAGTCTTATTACCACCTGAGCAAATTAAAATAAATACTGCTGCCAAAGCTCCATCATAGAAACCTCGTTTTAATTGATCTGTTGTGGGGCCCAGGCATTGGCATTTTTAAAATGTTCTTCAGGTAATTTTAATGTATAGTTAGGACTCAGGACCCCTAACTAGATGAACTTACTGTGATCAAATTTCCATTTCTCCCATTATGCAGTAAGTGACAAATTACATCTTCCATTTCCCTTGATGCTGGAAATTATGTTACCGTAATCATGTCACCAGTTAATTTACATGTTGCATGTGGACTTTTGGAATATATTGATAAAATATTATAAAATATTTTCTTAATGTCTCTCTAAAAATGTCACCGAAATGTTAACATTCTCAAGTATTCTTGTACACTAACAATGGGTGCTTTCTTTTTTTAGATTTTTCCTTATGGATCTTGGTCTTGGACTCTACAAAATCAAAGAGAGAGAAGCATACAAGATTTTCCACCAAATAGACGTTTTTAGTGTTGCACTGTATAATTAAATTCTCATAGGAAGTTTTAGAGTTTAGGGATGGGGCAGGAATAGAAGAAATAATGAATAGGAAGGGCAGATTCAGTGGCATCAGTAAAACATGGGAGGAAGTAATTTTGTTGAATAAATAAATAAATGAGTGGATGGATAACTGAACAGTAAGCCTTGAGAGTTGGTCAGAGAACAAAATTTGAGTTTATGGAAGCTCAGATGTAGGAAACTTCTGGTGAGGGAAATGTTGAGATAGAACTGTGCCTCCACACAGATATGAACTAGTGGGATTGTTGGGAAGTTAGAAGGGACCTCACCCAAATGACTGGTACCACCATGGGGGACAGTGATAGGTTAGAAAGAAAAGGTGGGAGACAGGTGCTGAAGTCCTTGAGGGAAAATGAGGGGTGTTTCATGTAATGGAACAAAGATGTGTAGAGTGTGAGGAACATGACATAGGCTTCAAAAGGAGGCACCATTAAGCAGTGGCCCAAAAAGGCACATTGCAGAGAGAGAGGAAGAGAGAGAGAGAGGGAGATTCTTAAGCATCAATGAGTAATACATATGAAAACAGTCTGAAAACTATAAAGGGCAAAGCTAGGCAGACACTTGCTAAGGAGCTCATATCTGCACTAATGAAAGTGAACTAATTTTATTTCTTTATACACTGATACAGATGATTTTTTTTTTAAGAGCGATCAAGATGGTAACTATTTTAATTAGAGATCTTAGAGCAATTTCAGTTAGAGAACAATTTAGTTTTTCCTGATGTATGGCATGGATAGCTAAAGTCCACCTTTAACAATAAACCTGGAATGATTTTTTCCACAAACTTCCAGTTGAAGAAAGGGTGTTTTAGACTTGGGCTGTGGGTGGGGAGAGAACAGTGATGCAAAGATAGATGTGAATACAAAAAACATCTTGTAGGAAAATTGGTCCATAGTCTGTGTAGAATGAATTGAGAGAATTCTAAGGGCCAAACCTCAGATACAGGGATATAAGAAAAAATAGCATTTATATTTGTAAGAATTGAAAGCTGTAAACCAACATTCTCACACACCAGTATGGGTAAGGGGTGCCATTTCTATTATTTAAGTAGAAATGGCTCCCTGGACTGATGAAAGATGAGATCGAAGAAAAGTGTAGCTATTAGTATTTTATATTCTAATACATTGTATACTTCTACTTTTATTTTTCTCTTTCAAGGAAAGAGGAAGGCATTGACATTCATCCATCCAATATATAAGCCTTTCATTCAGTCATCTAGACAGGCTCCCAGCATCTTCAACATCCCTGTAGTCTTGTGTTCATAAGTTTACTGCTGTCCCACTCCCCTCAGGGGAACCCCTGTCCAGAGGAAGCTAGTTTTCTTCCTAAGCTCCTTGAATCTGTCTGCAAAAATGGGAAAAATGATTCTTTCCTCATTAAGACATAGCGAGAATTAAGAAGGAAATCGTTGATAGTACTGTCAATACCACTAGGTTATATTTATTAAACATTTATTATCAGAAAAAAGTGATAGGTTTAGGCAACAAGACCAGCTACTCTAATTCTAGAGCCTTCCTTAGCTCTGATTAGGCCAACTAGTTGCTTCTACACCTCCTATGTAATGATGCTTGCTTGCCTGCCCTGTTGGTGCTCAGTATATGATGAGCTAAATGAAGGCATGAATCAGTGTGTGAGCACGGCCTCTGTGAATGTTGCTCGTTGCTGCTTTGCTCTCTGCTGTGGCCCAGAATATTACCTTTTTTAACTGATGCTGTAGCCATGCTGTAGGAACAGGATGGGACCCTCATCCCCAAATACGTTCAAATGTCAACACTGATGATGTCACACACACACCAAAAAAGTAGAAAGAGATTTGTGTAAGTAATTATATAGTGAGACTCTGTGAAGAGAGCAGGGCAACTCTTCAAAAATTGGCTGAAAATGGTTTGAAACAGAAAGGAAGGGAGACTGCTTTTTTTTTGGTGGTTCAGGGGTGTGGCTGGGCTGAAAGTTTCCATACTGGAGAGGGTTTTTATAGTTTGAAACTCTCACAAATGCCAAAGGAGGGCGCATTGGAGCTTTCTTAGTTCGCCCAGATGTGTGCACAAAAAGAAGACTAAGCTGTGAGGTTTTAAAGATGTTAGTAATAATTAAAAAAAAGTGGAGTCAGATTTTATTAGAGCCAGAAACTGATGTTCTGCCTAAATCAGTGCACTCCCTTTTCACCACAATCTCTCTCTCTCTCTCTTTTTAAAAAATATCTGATTTATTTATTTGACACAGAGAGAGAGAGACACCAAGAGAGGGAATACAAGCAGGGGGAGTGGGAGAGGGAGAAGGAGGCTTCCTGCTGAGCAGGGATCCCGATGCAGGGCTCGAACCCAGGACCCTGGGATCATGGCCTGAGCCTAAGGCAGAGGCTTAATGACTGAGCCACCCAGGCGCCCCTTCACCATAATCTCTTGACTTAGTCTAGTGACTGGATTTCTGCAGACCTCCTTCATCTGGGATTATAATTCCATGTACACACTGCACTGGTTGTCTAGATTAACCCTTAGGTTATAGGTCTCCTTGGTATGGTTGTTTCCACTTGCAACTAAAGTGGAAGAATTACCAAGTACCAAGGCTATGATGTCATGGAAGGTATCAGTGATGTTTGAGAAGGAAACAAATTTACAAATCATTTAAAGAGCATTATGTTTGTGACAAGATTCAGGAATGAGAGCCTAGTGCTCAGAAAACCAGGTGGGAGTCTACTGACAAATTCTGAACATGAGGCTGCAAGCCTCGAATGAGTCACATGATGGTGTATCAGAAAGAAAAAAAGGAATGTGAGAGGGATCATGTACGAATGACCAAGAGCAGGTCTGGGTAGATTTCATCCCTCTTTAGAAAAAAATAATTTCCTTTTTCCAACAGTGATTTAGACTGTGCAATCAAGCTCTTTCTCTCTGATGACTAAAGAAATATTAAAGTAGGAAACAAACTCTATCACCCCATAAAATATGGAAGGTTGACACCTATGAGTCAGGAACTTGGCAGATTTCCTGCAAAATATATTGTCGAGGAGACTGGATACTGAGAAACAGAAGTGGGCTGTCTACATTCAGCACACGCAAAGGAAACTTTTACCCAGGGTAGGCAGGAGTGAACACCCAGAAAAATTTTCAGTTCCCTATCTTAGCTCATCTTGGCCCTTTGATGAGAGGTGGCAGTCAGGAGTTGGAAGCAAGGGTCAACTATGGAGTGGTTGGTAAGGGGGGAATCTCAAACTTATATAGGCTTTGAGAAGTATAGTAAGTATTGGCATTGAACTTGCTTGTCTCCTTAATTTCCCTCTAAACTTTTATTGATGTGGATGCATGTCAAGTAAGGCAGGGATATTGACAATGTAGAACCTTGTCAGTAAGAATCCATGCAATTTATTTAAAATTTATGTGAATTCTACGCTCTTGCCAAGATATACATGAATTCCTAGAAATGCAAGCTCAGATGGTTACCTCTGATTCTGCTTTCCTGTGTCTGTGAATTTTAGATCACACATCTTTCTGTTTTATAACCCGAAGGAAGAATATGGACTGACATCTTTGATTTCCTTATAGGGCCACTCACTATAGACTGTTGCAGGTAGCTGATTTTAATGAAGCTTCAGTGGAACTGAAAGGAATTGTACGACAGAAAAATACAACAACAGGACAATTTTCAAGATTAAGTATTTGACACCCCTGCTTTTAAAAATTCTAAGGCTATTCTAAAATTTTCAGATGCTGATGTTTCTCATGAAGCCTCTTTACATTCTTTGTTCCTTCTCTCCTTCCTTTTTAGCTGACTCCCCTCACTTCTCTTCTCTGCTCTCCTACATTGCAAGAGTCTCTGTTTATTTTTTGAGCTAAGCATTTTAATTATTTCTGTGCTTTGACATCTCCTTCTACACCACACTCTATGGACCTCATCTTTTACATTCATGGCACAGTTTCAAAGTATTTTTTTTAATAAGACAGGCTGACACATTGAGAGAAATTTATAATTCCATTAGGAGCAGAAAGAATTACAATCACCTGTGGTTTAAAAGAGCAGATTTTAAGACATCTGTTACACAGAAAAAGTACCTCATAAACTTTTCTTCTACAAGCTGTATCCAAATTCAAGTCCTTTTCAACAATTGATAGGCTTACTAGAATGTCTAACTATCATAATAAAAATCTTTAGATATTATTAAATCTTGCCATATCTCTGATTTACACTAAATATTTGAAGTGTAACCTGTAAAATCTTGGACAAAATCCATTTCAAATCAGAAAATACATAAATTTAATTCTGTGAGGTACAGTAACAAAAACTTTTTAATAGACTTACCCCAAGAAACTTAAGGGAAAAAAAGCATTCTCAATGATATTTGAGAAGATATATTACTTAAGGAATGGGGGGTGGGAATCTAAGATGAGGAAAAAAATAGCTTTATTTAAGGAACACTCTATTAGAAAATTTCTATTTTTTTCCTGCATAACTGTTAGGTCAAAGAGGAAATCAAAAGTGAAATTAGAGACGAGGTAGAAAAATAACAATAACTTCGTAATAATATGACATAACTTTAGGCATATGGTCAAAGTTGTACTCTGAGGCAAAAGCATAGCTTGACTTTCTTATTATTAAATAAAAAATGTTAAAGTAAATGAACTAAATATTTAACTCAAGAAGTAATAAAAAAGATTAAAAATAAACCTGAAGTAAGACAAAAGGAATTCATACAGATAAAAATATAAGTAATAAATTTAAAAGACAAGTGAAGTTGAGCTAGATATATCCAAAATATGGTTCTTTGATATGATAAAATACATATAAAATTTGGCAATACTGAGACGAGAAAAACAAAAACTCATAGACATGTAATATTATAGAAGAGAAATGAAGTTATAATTGCAGGTGATTGAAAACATAAAAATATACTTAAAAACTTTCACAAGTGGATGTTAGATCACAATAGACTCAAGACATGGTTCAAAATCTTATCAAATTATAAAGGAAGAAATTAAAATATTTCTTTAAAAATATTGCCATAAAATTCCAGACTCTGAGCCTTTCAGGGCAAATTCTACATATCAGCAATAAACAGATCATTCTTATGTAAATTTTTTCTAGAATATAGAGAAAAAAAGTCATCCATTTCCTTTTACACCAAAAGTATATCATATTTGTCAAAAGGGGGAAAATAATCATTTGTAAATACTCAGGCACTAATTCAAAATAAAATATAATCAGATCATTAAATCAAAATTGTATTATTGTATTAGAAGCAACATATCCTGAGAAATAACATTTGTTTCAACATTAAGAGAATGATCCAATTTCAGAAAATCTATTTCCAGGTGCTGAAAAATCTGTTTTCCAGAACTGCCTTTTCTGAATGAACTCATCTCTACATACTAAACCCACGCTTGCAGTTTGGCATTTTTCTGAGATTTGCCAGTTTCCTCCCTTACTTCCATGACTGGCAGGCAATACCTCTGCAAGCCCTAATAATTCTGGTTTAGGGCTCTTTCAACTGCATTTTAATAAATACGTATTGGGAGCTCTCCTTACTGCTCTGCAGGACTTATTTTTCAATTCTATGTTCAATAGAAGATACATCATTAAAAGGATTTGATAGTTCTTTACAAATGATATCGGATTCCATGGGATATCTAAAAGGGATCTTAGAGATCATCTAATTAAATACCTTATTTCATTGAAGAGAAAATGTGGCTTCAGTTTTATTTCCAGGCTAAAAAGGAAGGAGGTGCCAATTTTTGACTCTGATCACTAGAAGGTATCATTAACAGAAATGTTTTTTTTTTTTTTTTTTAATTTTTTTTTTATTGTTATGTTAATCCCCATACATTACATCATTAGTTTTAGATATAGTGTTCCATGATTCATAACAGAAATGTTTAAAGAGAAGTAGTTTTGGAAGTGGGTGGTGGAGCATGCTAGCTGTGTTTCACTATCAGTTCTCTTCTTTTTTCAATAATAATCTATTCCTAGCTTTTGCAGAGGACATGGTTGTCTAGAATAGTTGACATATCTCCATCCTCTTGGCAGCTAAGTGAGACTCTATCAGCAGAGGCAGTACAAGGTGCTGCCACGAATTGTCTTTAAAGGCCATGTTTTCTTCTTCCTTTCTCTCCTCCTTCCAATTGGTTGGAAGCACCCACGATAGCTGTACTTGCTGCAAGACGCAGCAGACATCTTGTACTGCGACCGGTTTGGGGACTGGAAGCCATGCATACTGGAGGGACAAGATAGAAAGAACGATCCCTCACCCAGCGCCTTGCCAGTTAGCTCTGGAGCAACTACATCTGTCAAAGAGAAACAGAGTCCCACATTTGTTAAAGATGACAAGACAGATTTTATACAGGCCCCTGCAGTAGGGGAGAGAAACTTCAGTATAAATTGAACCCAACTTCAATCCAGGCAGAGATGACTGGGAGTTTTAAGGGGAGAATGAGAAATTAGAGGGGAAGGTTGAGTGGGTTCTTGGGCAGTCAGGGGAGTGGAGAATTACAAAAGCTGGGAGGAGGCTGATTTTTGAGAATCGCGAGATAAGGCAGGTTTTGCTCAGGTTATCTATTTGCATTTGGGGTTGGAACAAACAGTAAATTCTTTTGGCAGCCTTGAGCTCTCCCAGCCAGGATCTGGGTCATCCCTGGGACACAGCCTTAAGCTGGTAGAAAGTTTATGCCCAGTTGAAAAGAGGGCTCAGAGGAGCCTGGCTAAAGTTTGGTCAAAGAGAGAATCTGTCACTTCCACAGATTTTTGAATATGGAAATTAAATTATTTTCAAGGTTATTTAATATTAGCTCAGATTTTTTGAGCCTGATTATTACTGTTTTCTTTATAATAGATTATATTGAACATTGGTGATGGGATATAGAATAGCAGATGTGAGGCAGAGAGTTAGTATTCGATGCTGAAGCTCAGAAGGAGGTTGGGCTTGAGGAAGATTAATAGGGATAGTATTGACAAATCTACAAAGCTGAGTTTCTCAGCAAAGGATAAGAATGACTAGGGAAGAAAAAGCAGCAAAAGCTAAAATCTAGAGGCAGGCCTCCTTTTGGTCACATGTCTTGAATTTATTTTCTAAGATTGGCCGTGGGTTTAAGTGGCTTCATTTACTTTTTTTTTCCTCCCCAGATTTATTGAGATGTAATTGACAGTTAAAAATTGTATATATTTAAGCTGCACAACTTGGTGATTTAATATGCACATACATTGTGAAATAATCTCCACAACAAGTTAACAACATAACTATCATGTCACATAGTTACCTTTTTCTTTTACTGTTTTTTCTTTTTTAGTATAGTGAGAACAATTAAGATTTTTGTATAGTGAGAACACTTAAGACTTAAGATCTACCCTCTTAGCAAATTTCAAGGATTCAATATGATATCATTAACTATAGTCACATTGTTGTACATTAGATCTCCAGAACTTTTTCATCTTCCATAATTGAAATGTTGTATCCCTTGATCAACATCTCCCCATTTCTCCCACCCCTTACCTCCTGAGCCTGGTAACTACTATTCCATGCTCTGCTTTTATGATCTTTTAATCTTTCAGAAGAGAATAGGTTTATGCATAAGAGACGTAGAGGAAGTTTGATAAACACATTAAAGTGGAAGAATATTGTATCTTATTTTCTTATCAAACCAATTCTTCTCACTTAGTAAGTAGAAAGCTCATTTCTTCTTGTGTGTGTGTGTGTGTGTGTGTGTGTGTTTTACCCATTGTTGTCTAATTTGAAGATTCTTTAAAGATTGTGGTTGCTGTGAAACATCCTTATTTGTTCTAGTTCTTTTTATTTCTAAGTACTTCTAATCATTGCTTTCCATCTATATGATCCATTTGTGCTTATGTGAAAAGTGATAAATATAAAAGGGGAACTAGTTTTCGTTGCAATATAAACAAAAACTCATCATTTGAAAAACATTTATAGTAGTGTACTGCAATATGCAAAGATGAAGCTTTAGTCTAACACTATATTATGTATTCCTCTCAAATAGTATATTAACTTTATCTTTTATGTGAATTATTGTAGTCAATGAATTTAACAATATTCAGACGGTTAACCTGAGGTTAGTAGTATAGGTAAAAAACCTCCGAATATTTTCCTAACTGAAACATGGATTTCCATATGAACCTTCTCCCAAGAGACTGAAGGAATGATGAGAGTAGATATTGAGGCTTCTTGGGAGAAAATAAACAGACACACAAATAAACAACAACTTCATTGCAGTAGGGTTTACATCTTTTCTAATATTGTTGACTCTGGATGAATTATGGATGTCTACAGTGTTGAGCCCCACCTCTACTTCAGAATTAAAACATGGCCAACATGTTGAATGAAAAGAATGGAGTCATCAGCCTAGTGAGCAAAATTTGGGACTCTCATTTATGACTATTTTCTCTTCTGCTTCAATGGGTCTCAGAAGAGGTATGCTAAAGACTAAAATTGTTTTTTGAACATGAAAGTTAGAAAAGAGGAATTGCGTATATGGTTATTGGGCTATTGTTGATAACCCTAAAATCTTGTATTCGGTTTAGTTCAGTTCCATTCAAGTCATAGCTTTTGGGTATCAGCAATATGCTTAAACTATGCTAGACTCTGAGATACAAGTTATAAAATATAAGACCCTTGTGTCTGAGTTCAATAAAAAAGAAGATAAGTAAATACGTGGCTGCAAGTCATTGCAATTAGTATTAGATATAGGGCAGTATGATAACAAAAACAAACTATTGGCAAGTTTATAGAGAGAAAGTGACTTAGGGAAGAGTACACCTGGGAAATGATACTTGAACTGAATAAATATGGGTGCATAAAAAATCATCAAGAGTTACGGGAGGTGAAATATGTGGGAAAAAAATATGTGGGAGTATAAAGGAGCATGCACCACTTAGAAAGTTGTAAATATTAAGGATAAATTAAATAGAAATAGTACATAGAAGACAGGTAGGAGAAAAGGTTACAAGATAGAGAGAGGCCAGATCATTTATTCCATGATAAAGAATTTACCCTAACATAAATACAATGAAGACTTTTAAGTAGGATAGTTAACCATTGAGATTTGTGATTTCGAAATACAATCCTGATACCATTGTAGAATCAGGAGAGTAGAATAATGGGTATGTATGGAAGGTATACGGAGGATATTCAAGGATGCTGTCATTGGCTGTTTGTAAACTCACAGAAGGGACTAATGTTAGTGTAAAAGTGCTCAAAGAATAAAGATCTGAATTCATACTATGGCAATAAGAATGGAGAAAGATGAAAGGATTTGAGACACATTAAAGAAGAAGATTGAGAGAATTAATAATGCGATATGGAAAATGAGAGAGAGGCAAATGTCTGGGATGATTGTTTTCTGTTGGATAAAATATAACAGTCATTTCATCAAGGAATGCAGAAAGATGAGCATTGGCCTTTAGAGAATAAAGAATATAAAATTGTAAGATAATCATGACCATCACAATTTGCTCCTATGAGTTCTTTGAAACACCTTAGATAGAAAGACTGAAACCATCAACTAAAAAAAGGTAGAGGCTTACTGTACAAGGGAATTTATGATGGGCTATATTGTGCCCAGTTATGTCTAAATTTTTACAAAGGTACATGAAAAATTGTGGGGTTGTTTAATACAGTTGATTAGTATTTGATACATAGTGTCTAATACATACCTTGTGGTTGACATGAGCAAATAAATTTTATTGCAAGAAGTTTAAATTTGGCATTTATTAAATTTTACACACAAATATGAACCCAAAACATTATATTCGTGGTATATGAATTAGCTCTTTTAATGATATATTATTAAGTGCTTGGTATATGTAAATGACTGATGATATTCTAAATATTAGCATAATAATAACTTATGGAAAGATTTATGGGTGTTTATATTCAGGCACCAATGTTAGAGAGTTTCTCAATGGAATCTGGCAACACATGTTTCTTAGGTTAGATTCCCTGAACAGATTTTGGGGTGGAGATTGCCTGCAGTAAGTTTTATTGAGTAATACTCTTGGGAACCATACCTGTGAGGGACTGAAGGAAGGATGAGTGGGCAGAGGGAAAAGTTGGGCTGTGATGCAGTCTGAAGAAAATTTTCAGTTGATTCCATAGAGAGCTTTGGAGTTCATCCAAACTTCATAGTTGTCTTGAATTGAGGCAATGGATATGGGCTGCCTGTGGGGAAAGATTAACCTTGATTGAGGCAGCTCTCTTTGGCCATAGATAATTTCTGGAATGGATTAAGCCAACACTACAGGCAACTGGAGGAATGAGTGTCTTGGTCCTGTAGGAGACACCATGACATCTGCAATAGTCCATTGTTTGTGTCACTTGCTTCCACTTGTATTACATAATATGTTCACTGTACTTGAGAACAGGTCATCTGGGGAAACCTAAAAGAAGTTTAGTGAAATGAACTACAGTCCCCATCACTGCAGTTGATCTTGGGGATACAACAGATACTCATGTTATATTTGCTCGGCTGCCCATCTAGATTTGCCTCACCCGTGGCAATGAATCCCTAGTGGCTAGGTGGCTAGCCTGATCCCGTAACTCAGACCTTCATTCCTGAGAGGACTGATCTCCTGGGTGCTGTAATCTTATCAGACTGCTGCATTTATCTATTTACTACCAAAGTCAGGCAAGGAAGTACCAAGATCTGTCTCCAGTGGACCAACTAATTGCCTAATGTATTTTTCCCTTCCCCACTGTGTACTAGAAGGCCTGTCTCTTCCTGATGATCAGGGTAAATTACATCTGCCAGGAAGATGACTTCTTTCCTGCCCTGCTGGTCTCTTGGCAAAAGAAGCCTGAAAGCAGTGGCAGCTGTAACTTAGTTGATTGGATTTTGCTGTGTCCCTGGTGGAAGCATTTCTCTTCTAGGACCCAGGACTTTTAGAATGCAGAGTTCAGAGTTGGAGGATGGAAAGCAAGTCTATAGGAGTGACAGTAAGCATTGCCAATAGTGCCTTAGTTCTGGCACCCATATATTCTCCTATAAGAAACACATCACCACAAAATCGTCACTGATTCAGGGTGCATTTTGTATTCTGTTGTTTTGTACCCACAGACTACCAGCTCCAAGCTGTCCCCTTGGTTGAATCTTCTAAAGATTGTTTCTTTGCCTCAAATCAGTCCTCCTTTTGGATGGTATGGTACATGAGAGTAAATGACTCATTCATTCTATGATGACCCAAATTAACTTCTCATTGATGATACTAGAGATTCTTTCTTTCTTTCTTTCTTTCTTTCTTTCTTTCTTTCTTTCTTTC
>NW_022589732.1:20259803-20510609 GCF_004348235.1 Phoca vitulina | reverse complement strand
TTCTTTCTTTCTTTCTTTCTTTCTTTCTTTCTTTCTTTCTTTCTTTCTTTCTTTCTTTCTTTCTTTCTTCTTTCTTTCTTTCTTCTTTTTCTTTCTTTCTTTCTTTCTTTCTCTTTCTTTCTTTCTTTCTTTCTTTCTTTCTTTCTCTCTCTCTTTCTTTCTACTGCATAATATTTTGTAGAATATATTTCATTCCATTATTTAGGTATTTGTGCATCTATCTTAGTATATTGTAAAATAATTGGCTGTGACAACCACATTTTATATATCCCCTCATGGTGATTAGCTCAGTGCTTGGTGTTTATTCCTCTACTAAGTATTTATTTGGCACCTATTAAATGTCAGGCAATGTGTCAGGTACTATGATATATGGTGAACTAGGTAGAAATGTTCACACATGGTGTTTTCAATCTAAATGGTAGTTAAAAATTGAGAAAGGAAGGCATTTTCCTGCCACCTACTACATCCCAAGAATGGCTCTTAGGGATTTACTTCCACTGCACATACTTCTTACAATTTACATATGTGTTTGATAATATCTTCCTTTTATAGAGAGAAACTGAAAGTTTTCTTAGCTAAACAAAGATCAGAAGTCATGGAACGTTTTATTACTGAACTCATAGGCCCATTCAACTCTACCCAACTTCCCTTCACTTCACCCTTCTGAGAAGGAGTGCAGCTAAAAATTTACTGAATCCAAGGACTTTGCATTGGTCCCTAGTCTTGAATGGAGTTACTGAAAGGGTTTGCACCTCTGCAAAAGATTGCTCAGTCTTGGATGAAGCTATGAATGGGTTTGCACCTCTGCAAAGGATCACTCTCACCTGGTGCCTTGGCTGAAGCGGGCTTAAAGGTAGTTCCTGTGGGAGCTTACTAGTCCTACCAGTGGCTCTTTAAGAAGGGTGGAAGACAGGCAGCTTTACCCTGTTTCCTCAAAGTATCAGGGCAAACTGTCTTGTTCTTGCTTTATCCATCCTAGATCATCTCCCTGTGGAGTTTATATTATTTAGTTTTTCCTTGCATTTCAGGGAAATGTCTACAATTGGATTGGGCTTAGAGGTGAAGTTATTTTGACCACGTTAGTTCAAGGCAATACCAGGATACACAATTTAGATGAAAAGAGGCTCTGGATTCCAGACTAGTTCAGTAGAGTTCTAAATTGCAGTTTGGGGCCAAAGCCAATACCCAGTTACTTTGCTTTTCTTTGTTTCTATGCATATTTTTTCCTTGGAGAAATAGAGAAAAAGAGTCTTGTATTGAAGGCAGGATTTGAGTATTTCAGGGACTGCTGTCCAGTAATGTGCCATCCACACTAGAGTTTTTACATTATTTTTACATTTGAAAATTGTCCCAATGTCACTTGTGTGACTTGAAATAATGTACCTATTTTTTAAAAAGTGTTTTATAATTTGCATAGTCAAGTGTACACATTTTAAGTGAACAGCTCTATACCCTTTCACACATGTATTCACCCATGTGATCATCAGCTAGATCAAAATATAAGTAATTTCTATCATTCAAGAAAATTTTCTTGGGGCCCATTCCAGTAATTTAACTTCATCCCCAGTAACAAGCCTTTATTCTGACTTCTATTCCTATATATTAGTTTTGTCTGTTTTAAATTTTATGTAAGTGGCATTTATTTATTGCATTATTTGATCTTTTGTTCTGGCTTCTTACATTCTACATAATGTTTTGAGATGACTCATGCTGATGCATGTGTCAGTAGTTATCAATAGTACCCACAAAGTGTTGACAGCATACAGTTCAACTCTTAATAGCACACAAATAACATCTAGAAATAAATGCACAAAACCTCTATATTGAAATGCAGAAAACTCTCCAGTAACATATACAAAATTTCTACACTGGAAATCCAATAAAAGATATTACTGAGAGAAATTAATTATGGATTGCAAAACTCAGTATTGTTAAGATGTCAATCCTTTCTAAGTTTATCTTTTAGTGCAGTCCAGTCAAAATTGCACCATGTTTTTTAAAAAAGATATCGACAAGCTGTATCTAAAATTTATATGGAAATCTAAATGACCTAGATAAAATGAACAAACTTAAATAAGATTTACATTACCTACTACCCAGATTTACAATATTATGATATTATGAATGTGTTAAGATAGTGTGGTATTATTATAAAGATAGATATACCCGGAAATATTATATTATTATGTAATAATGATATATATTATTATTATATTATAATATCTATTAGATTATGCTACATTTTTCCTCTTAACATGAAGAATACACTGATTGATTTTAAAATATTAAACCGACCTTACATTTCTTGAATCATTTCTATTTGGTGGCGAAATACAGTTGCTTCTTAACAACATGGGTTTGAACTGCACAGATCCACTTACACACATATTTTTTTTATAAATACAGTACTGTAGATGTATTTTCTTTTCTCTAGCTTACTTTTTTATAAGAATACAGTATATAATACATATAGCTTACAAAATATGTGTTAATCAACTGTTTATCTTGTTGGTAAGGCTTCCAGTAGTTAAGTTTTTGGGGAGTCAAAGTTATACGTGGATTTTCAACTGTGTTGGGGGGAGGCTTGGTGCCCCTAATACCTGCAGTTGTTCAAGGGTCAAATGTATTACCATTTTTACACATTGTTGCCTTTGATTTTTTAGGTGTTTAATGAGGATTTTCATGTGTATGATTTTGAGAGAAATTGACCTCTGATTTTATATCCTTGAAATGCTCTTAGTTGTCATTTGTTCTTTATTTTTTTTTAATTTTTATTATGTTCAGTTAGCCACTGTATGGCACATCATTGGTTTTTTTTTGGTCTTCTTTTTTTTTTTTAATTTTTTATTGTTATGTTAATCACCATACATTACATCATTAGTTTTAGATGTAGTGTTCCATGATTCATTGTTTGTGCATAACACCCAGTGCTCCATGCAGAACGTGCCCTCCTCAATACCCATCACCAGGCTAACCCATCCTCCCACCCCCCTCCCCTCTAGAACCCTCAGTTTGTTTTTCAGAGTCCATCGTCTCTCATGGTTCGTCTCCCCCTCCGATTCATCATTGGTTTTTGATGTAGTGTTCAATGATTCATTAGTTATGTATAACACCCAGTGCACATCACAACACATGCCCTCCTTAATACCCATCACACTGTTACCCCCTGCCCCCACCCCCCTCTCCTCTGAAACCCTCAGTTTGTTTCCTGGAGTCCATAGTCTCTCATGGTTCATCTCCCTCTCTGATTTCTCCCCCTTCAGATTTCCCTCCCTTCCCCTGTGGTCCTCCACGCTATTGCTTATGTTCCACCTATGAGTGAAACCATATGATAATTGTCTTTCTCTTCTTGACTTATATCACTTAGCATAATCCCCTCCAGTTCCATCCATGTCGATGTAAATGCTGTCATTTGTTCTTTAAAATCAAGGTTAGAGCAATAAAATAGGGAAAGGTTTCCTCTTTTTTAAAAAAAAATTATCTGGAAGAAACTGTGTAAGATTGGTGACATTTTTTTCAATAAAGGTTTAGAATTAGAAAGTCAGTTGGTGGGATGCCTGGGTGGCTCAGTCGGTCAAGCGTCTGCCTTCGGCTCAGGTCATGATCCCGGGGTTCTGGGATTGAGCCCCGCATCGGGCTCCCTGCTCGGCGTCAGTTGGTGCTTGATGTGGTTTGTGTGCTGGGGTGTGTGCGTGTGTGCACATGTGTGCACATTTTAAATCACAGATTGCATTTATTTTATAAATTTATGACTATTAAGATACTCTGTTTCTTCTTGCATTGATGGTAGTAAATTGTGTTTTTGTCTGGAAATTAGTTCATTTAATCTAAATTTTCATATTTATTGGCATAAATGGTTTCATAGAATCCTCTCATTATTCTAATGTCTTTGGAATCTAGAGTGCGATTCCTTGTTTCATTTCTGATATTTATAATTCAGGCTTTTTTTTTGTTGGTTTTCTCGATTCAATTTGCCTGAGGTTTATCAATTCTGTAACTCCTTCCAGATAACCAATTTTTGGCTTTGTTGATTCTCTCTAAATGCTTTTGTTTCCTCTTTGTTTTCATTTCTGTTATTATCTCTGCAGCTTTCTTTCTTGCATGTAAACTTTTCTCCTTATTTTTTTGTACATTTTCATGAATTTTGTTATCATGCTGCAGAGAAGTTTGATTGTAGCTGAAACTATTTTACGGGTAAATTTTATGATTTTTGTTTTTGGATACTTGTGGAATTATTTTATTTCTTTTGCATTTAATTTAAAAATTGCCCACATATGTGTAGTGAAACTTTTCCTGTTCAGTAATTTTAACTACTAAGTGGGTCCTTTGACCTTAGGACAGGGAATTTTTCTTTATTTTTCTCTAATTTTTTCCTCAATATTTTCTTACCTTATATTTATTCTGGTTGTAAATTTCTCTTATTTTTTCTTATTTCTTATGTTCTCTTATATTTCCTGTATGAATTTGTTCCATATACTTAAAATTTTTAATTGGAAGAATTTCTAGAACTTTTACTCCAGTTTATCTATTCACTCTCCTGCTATTTTCAACCTGAGATCTACTGAATCCGTTGTAATTAATACAGTAGTTGTGATTTTAATCCACCTCATATCTCCTTCAGTTTCTTTTGCTTTTCTTTTTTTATCTTTATGATTGTTTTCTCTTTCATAAAAGGAATTTACTATGGAATTTTGCAATTTTGTTAATAACTCAAATGAGAGATATTCTATTTTTCCCCATCCTTGAATTTAAATAGCATTCTTATAGTTTTTTTGCAACGGTTTTAAGATTATGTCTGAATTTGTCCATCTTTCTACTAGACAATGCAAATAATAAGCATGATCTATAAACAATGGGTTTATTATACCATATTCATAGCTTGATTTTGGCATTAAAAACAATGCAAAAAGTCCATGAAATTTTATCATTACATGTTGTTTAATTAACCTGTAGGATGACATAACAGTTTCTTTCATTTAGGTAGAAATAGTGTGGAAAATTGAGTTATACTTGAACTTGAATCATGAATGGATCATGCTGATGGAAAGACTCAGAAATATATCCTTAGAAGAAAGTTTGAAGGACCTGGTAAAATGTAAAAATGTCTTCAAAAATCTCAAGGCTGCCAGGAAGATGATTAAATCTACTATTCTTGTGTAGCTTTAAGAAATAGAAATTTGGATGGTGCAATCCAAAAAGTAATATTTTTAAAATTCAGAGCATGCCAAACTAGAAATTTTGGTCAGCAAAAGCTGTATGAATAAAGGAGATATGTAGGAGAATCCAAGCAAGGACAGAGAAACTCACCCAGGGGACCATCAATGTTCCTTCTGATAATGAGCTTCTGTGATTCTTTTGTTCTCCTCCTTTTCAATCCCAATTCCTACTGCGAGACCAAATTTCATAGATCTGGTACGGAAAGAATAACTAAGATGCTTTGGGGTATACGGAAAACTTTTTTTTCTTCAAAATGTATGATGATTAAAATATAATTTACATGCTTTCATAGCTGGTGAAGAGTCCATATAAAACCTGCATGTGAATGTTGACAGAAGCTTTATTCTTAGTTGCTAAAAATTGGAAGCAACCAAGTTGTCCTTGAATAGGTAAATGGATAAACAAACTTGGGTATAGTCATATAAGGGAATATTATTCAGAGATAAAAAGAAATGAGCTATCAAGCTATGAAAGGACATGGATGAATCTTAAAAGCATATTGCTAAATGAAAGAAGCCAATCTGAAAAGGCTACATACATATATGATTACACATATATAACATCCTGGAAAAGGCAAAACTAAGGAGATAGGGAAAGGATAAATGGATGCCTATGGGTCAGGGACGAGGGGGAGTGAGCGATGAATAGGTGGAGCACAGAGGATTTTTAGGACTGTGATGCTACTCTGTATGACACAGAAATGACAGACACATGTCATTAAACATGGGTCAAAACTCAGGGAATATAAAACACAAAGAGAACCATATGTAAACTATGGACTTTAGTAAATAGTGTATCTGTATTGGTTCATCAATTGTAACAAATGTACCACATCAATGCAAGATGGTAATAGGGAAAACTGTGAGTGGAGGAAGGGGGAGACTGTACACCAAAACTTTCGGCTCTACTTTTCTGAAAACAATTTTCTAAAAAAGAAAATGAAGCCTAATAGTTTAGAAATACGTATAACTACTTGTATACTTTCATAACTAATGAAGAACCGTTAATAACAGCACAATAAAAGTGATCAGTGCAATATTAAATGGAGCTTTTCCTTTAAAAAACGAAAAGATAGAATACTCTAAATCCTGAGTGCTTTTTCTTTCTCTTTCTTAAAAACCATAGGATAAATTTTACTGATGATCACTGCTGATACCTTAGGGTTCAATCTCCTTTTGTTTTATGCTCTTCCATATTCGGCATAGCTAGCTAGGATTATTTGCTTTTTTATTGAGATGTGTAATTTGGCTGACTTTATCACTTTTTTAAAAATACAAGGCTCCAGGGCATTTCTTGTTTTCTCTTCAGGTTAGATTTCATTCTTATGTGGGAAACTCTTAATTGATGTAATCTATATCCAATCTATAATATGTATGTATGCTACACATTGGCAAGTATGATTGTGTATTTATGCACACACATACTAGCTTTAGAATCAACCATTAATTACTTAGAAACTGCAGTACTGCCTAAGAGATGTTGGGTGGGCTTTCAAAAACATTTTCAACTGTGCATTTGAATCTCCCCGAGGCACGTCTTTTTAAATGCTAGGAATCTGCTTCTCTGCCTCCAGTTAATTCATATGTGGCAGGAGTGACTGGAAATAATTCATTCTTTAAAATGATACAATATAATTGGGAGAATTCGTGCAGTTGGCAAATTGTTGCTCTTGACTATTATTGTGTCTTCTCCCTCGGTGGCCAAAGCGGATACACTATTTTTAATCTGAGTCATTTTCTGTTCTTGTCTCTGGGTATAGATCCTGATGAGTTTTTAAATTCAATGCAGCCCAAGTCAAGATTCAAACCTAAAATTTCTGTTTCCTTAGAAACCTAAAAGACGCTTCTTTCTAACATGGAGGCCTGAAGATTTTGGCATCAGTTGTGCCTAATTCCCCGGCCCAGGCTTAAAAGACTTGGATAAGTCTCTCACTTTTGAGGATGGGGGGAGGCAGTCTACTTCTATGAATCTCAGCTGCCTAGAACTATCTCAGTTCTTGATATAAATGAGGAGAGCTACTGAATTTTCTTTATATTTAGCTTCATTAATTAAAAGTGTTCGTAAACATCGTGGCACCTGGGTGGTTCAGTTGGGTAATTTCTGACTCTTGGTTTCCGCCCAGGTTCTGATTGCATGGATTGTGAGATTGAGCCCCTCATCAGGCTCCATGCGCAGCGGGAGTCTGTTTGGATATTATCTCCCTCTGCCTCTTCCCCCACTGATTCTCTCTCTCTCTCTCTCTCAAATAAATAATCTTAAAAAAAAAAAAGTGTTCACAAATATCAGTGGAAATAGTTTTTACTTTAGGGAAAGGTACTATTCCTTGGAAGGATACCATGAGTGTTTAAAATATGTAACAGAAAGTAGGATTCCAGTGTTCTAGATTTTGACTGTGTTTATATGAGCGTTCTGTAACTTTAGAATCTACCAGAATTTCCTGGAAGTCTCCAACACAGATGACTGAGCCCTACCCTCAAAGTGTCTGATCCTGTCTGTCTCAGGAGGACTGAGAATTTACATTTCTGACAAGTTTCCAGGTGTAACCTGGAACTTCCTGAATTTCCTGATAAACTCATTCTTATTTATCAGCAGTAGTTCAGCATATGTTCTACACATCCTAAGCAATTAAGTGATGGGTAAGACACAGTCCTCTACTTGTAGGAATTCCTGGCCCTCCAGAATTGACAATTTCAGTCCAGTTTTATTTATTTATACACTGAGTACTACTGGATTGAATTAGATGATTGTATAATATAGAATGGTTTGACAATGGGACAGCTTGGTGGAGATTAAATTGACTAGCTTCTGCAACTAAGATCTAGGATCTTCTTTCCTTACTTCCTCCTGTGGTTAGAGGCCTGTTACTCTTTACTAATTCATGTGTGCATGGAAATTGAATCTTTTCTACCTCGGGCTAGACAAGGTACTGTGGGCCTAGCTATTGTGAATTCATAAGGCACTGAATACCTTGATCAGGATATGGATTATAATTCTTTTATTTAAAAAAAAGAAAAAATCTTTATTGAGATATAATTCACATATCATACAATTCACCCATTTAAGTTATATAATTCAGTGGTTTTTAATATATTTGCAAAGTTGTGCCTATATCATCACAATATAAATTTAGAACATTTTTGTCATGCCAAAAAGAAACTGTACCCCTGTACTCATCATTCACCACACCTCCACTCCCAGGCAATCACTAATCCACTTCCTGTCTGTAAAGATTTGCCTCTTCTGGATATTTATATAACTAGAATCATATAATATTGGTCTTTTGTGATGGGCTTCCTTTGCTTAGCATAATGTTTTCAAGGTTTATTCATGTTGTAGCCTATATATCAGGACTTCCTTCCTTCTTTATGATCCATTAATATTCCATCCTATGGATATTTCACATTTTGTTCATCCTTTCATCAGTTAATGGACATTTGAGTTGTTTTGAATTTTTGGCTGTTGTGAGTAATGCTATGAACATGTACAAACATGTTTTTGTGTTTTTATTTCCTTTCTAGAGTGGAATTGCCAGGTGATATTGTAGCTATATCTAACATTTTGTGAAACCACCGAACCGTTTTTCAAGTGCCTGCTCCATTTAAAATTCCTACTAACAATGAAAAGGAATTCCAGTAATTGTCTATCTTGTTGATTACAGTCATCCTAATGGGTGCAACGTGGTAACTCATTGTGGTTTTGATTTGCATTTCCCTGATGAATAATGGCATTGAGTGTTATTTCATGTGCAAATACCCATTTGTATATTCTCTTTAGAGAAATGTCTAGTCAAGCCCTTATAAGTGTTTAATTTGAGTTGTCTTTTTATTATTGAGTTGTAGGCATTCTTACACACTCTGGATACAAGTTCTTCATCAGGTACATGATTCTCAAATATTTTTTTCCATTGTGTGGATTGTCTTTTCACTTTACTGCTTGTATAACTTGCAAGAACAATCTCATCTGGTCGGGGCATGGATTTATTGGTAACAGCACAACACGGACACACATCGGTCTGAAAACTCTCAACTCTTTGCACCAATTCAAAAGCGTCCACACTCTGTAATGGAGTAGGACTTTAATAAATAACTAGTTTCCTTTTTATTATGAAAGTAGCACGAAATCTTTGCAAGTCAATACAAAAGTATATAGAATAAAAATTGAATTTCTTATCTTAACCTTATACCTTCAACCAACTCCCTGGGCATTTATAGACATATGATTTACTAAACAAAGAATTAGAGTTCTGTTTAGCATTGTGATTTTTGGAGTTAACAATACTTTGTGCATATTTTACACAGTAATAAAGACATCTGATGGATCATGTATTTTGTCATTTTTTGACCAATATATTTAAGACCTTTTCTTGCAAACAGTTGAACTTGTCATATTGATAAGGGGTAAATATTTTCACTATGTCATTTTATTTTAATTTCTGCAATGGCTAATATTATTGGGCATTTTTGGGGTACGTGTATTGTTCATATATGTTCTTTTATGAATTACTTTTCCACTTTAGCCACTTTTTTCCCAGGTAGTTTGTCATTTTAATTTTGGTTTGTATAAACTCTGAATATACAAAGGATATTGTTCTAATTACCTATTCCACATAATAAGCCACCCATAAAAGTACTTGCTTAAAAGAATAATAAACATTTATTTTATTCATAAATCTATAATTTAGGCAGGGTTTGGTAGGAACATTTTATTTCTGCCTCATTCGGTCCAAATCAAAGGCTGGGGACTTACGCACTCCCATTTATCTTTGTTGGTGCTGGCTTTCATCTTGGAAATTAGCTGGAGCTATTGACCAGATACCTACACATGACCTCTCTTTGTGGCTTGGGATTCCTCACAACATGGTGGTTGAATTTTAAAAGCAAACATCTCAAGGGACATCTGGGAGGCTCAGTCGGTTAAGTGTCTGCCTTCAGCTCAGGTCATGATCCTGGGGTCCTGGGATCGAGTCCCACATCAGGCTCCTTGTTCAGAGGGAAGCCTGCTTCTCCCTCTGCCTGCTGCTCAAGAGAGATGGGGGCAAAAATAGTACTACTTTTCTAAACTAGCCTAGTATGTCATGCAGAGTCATTTCTGCTGCCCTCCATTTGTTAGATATAGGTGCTTCAGACTGACCCATGGTCAACAGGAAAATAATTACATATTAGACTACAATTTTTGTTGGGATGAGTATCAAAAAGTTTAAAAATATGTTTTAAAACCATTGCAGTTCCATCACAAACTGAAATTCACGTCTTTAGAAATGTCTCAGTCATTTCCACCAGCAGAAATTGTCCATGCTCTGTTTTCTCTTTTTTTTTTTTAAAGATTTTATTTATTTATTTGACAGAGAGAGACATAGCAAGAGAGGGAACACAAGCAGGGGGAGTGGGAGAGGGAGAAGCAGGCTTCCCGCTGAGCAGGGAGCCCGATGCGGGGCTCGATCCCGGGACCCCGAGATCATGACCTGAGCCGAAGGCAGACGCTTAACGACTGCATGCTCTGTTTTCTCTTATCCCTAAGGGCATTTTCATATCATTTGTGCCCACTTCCAATAATCTTCACATAACTTTGGTCCTCATTTTTCCAATTCTCTCCTTCTCAAGATGGTTCTGGAAATCCATTTTCCCCCACCTGTTTGGCAGAGTAAAGCAGTAGTTGTCTTTTCTTGGTGCCATGCTGGGCCTTACTTCAATGCTCCCCATTTCATACCCGTACCTCCTCCAGCCTCCAAGAACAATTCTGTCGATTGCTTCAGGTTTTTAGTCACGTCCTCCAGCATATTTTCATTATTTTCCACATTTTAGTTGTTAACTCCCACTAGCCCTGTTAGGAGGCTCCAGCCTTCTTGGGTGTAGTAAGCATAGGAATAAGTTATTAACTAGTAGGCAGCTGTCACTGTTCAGCTCCCAGGCAGGAGGACAATGTGTTTCTATACTTTCCAAACCCTGTTCCTCCCAGGCTGGAGGTAATGCAATGGTGAGTGATGGAAAGCACCAACTCATGAGATATCACTGGCCTGAATTAGTTGGAGACCAGGTTTTTACCCCATCCAGAATTATTTTAAGCATATAGGCTCAAGATATTTCTTTATTTATTTATAAGGGAAATTCTTTTTTTCTGTATCTCATCCTCTGTGGCATACATCACTCTGAAACTCCTTACCAGATACCTTTCAGGGTCAGGCTAGGCAGCCCCCTGTGACTCTGCCTCTAATTACTGTTTACTTCATTGTCAACATGAAAGCTAATAATACTGTCATTAATTTAAGATGGAGATTCTAGCGTCAGAATAACTATCAGTGGTGGAGTGGAGTATCAGCCCTTTATTGAGGCATTGACTATTTTATTTAAACTGCACTGTCTTTGCTGTCAGTACTTTTGGAGTAAAAAAAAAAAAAAGGTAGTCATCAAAACATTCCACAGTGCTGTGCTGTCTCTCTCTTGCATAGGAAGTTTCTCTTGAATTTATACATTTTAATACATTTTTTTCTTTCAATAAAGTTGATTGCTAATTTCTCTTCTGAATGTTCCAGTTTAAATAGTATTTCTTTTTTTTTTAAGATTTTTTATTTATTTATTTGACAGAGAGGGACACAGCGAAAGAGGGAACACAAGCAATAGGAGAGGGAGAGGGAGAAGGAGAAGCAGCCTTCCCGCTGAGCAGGGAGCCCATGTGGGGCTCGATCCCAGGACCCTGGGATCATGACCTGAGCTGAAGGCAGATGGTTAGCAACTGAGCCACCAGGAAATGCCCCCAGAATTTCCCTTTTGTTTCAGAAAATATTATATAATTTTGCTACTTATCAATGAAATAGCAAATTTTCATATTTTTAGGTGGTTAGCACTTATATATAAGGATTGGTATTTTTGTTTCTTGGGTTATCTCAAATATACACATTGATATACGTCATATATTAATATACCAATTGATATACATGCGTATACATATATATATGTGTTTTATGTGCATCCATTTATTTTCTATAGCTATATACACACACATTCATTTATGTATTATATATATGTATATACACATATATATCTCAATTGATTTTCAAACTTATTGACAGAGAATATTTGCCTTTTAAAAACTTCTGTCTATAGTTACATTAGGCTTCATGTTATTCTTGTATATTATTTTTTTTGTCAGGTAGTCCAGATTTTATCTTTCATCTGCTTTTGTTTCTTAATGACTAGCTCTTGGTTTTATCTTATTATTTTTATTTCATATTTTCTTTTTTTAAATTTTATTTTGAATGTTTAGCTAATTTATTTTTAGTACGCTATACTAATACTCTGTACACTAATATTCTGTACTAAAAATACTCTGCTAATTTGTTTTCTAGTAAATGAACTAAAGAATATATTTTCCTTCTAAATGCTATAGATGACATGTACAGAATACTTTCAGTTGCATTCATTTAAAAAATCTCTAATTTTAGTTTTAGTTTCCTTTATAATCTAAGTTATTTAAGAGACATACTATGTATATTTAATTTCTAAATTATTATTAGTTAATATTAGTTAATTAAATAATTAAATAACTAATAAAATATTAGTTAATAATATTTAATAATGATTGTTAATTAATGTAGATATTAATAAATAGTAATAGCATGGTTATTTGAGCCATTCTTCAGCTTTTAATTCCATGTTATTTTATATTGTTTTTACATTATTTTCCTACTTGCTTCTTTCTTTGGGTGAATTTTGAATATCACTTACAGTAGAATATCTATTTGTATTTAAATTTTTCTTGAGTATCTGAACATACTTTACTTTTTTTTTAATATTTCATTTATTTATTTGACAGAGAGAGACACAGTGAGAGAGGGGACACAAGCATGGGGAGCGTGAGAGGGAGAAGCAAGCCTCCCACGGAGCAGGGAGCCCAATGCGGGGCCGGATCCCAGGACCCGCCTGTGGGGCTGGATCCCAGGACCCCAGGATCATGACCCAAGCTGAAGGCAGACACCTAAAGACTGAGCCACTCAGGCGCTCCATATTTTACTTTTATTGGATAAAAGACCCCCAAATAAAGACATGTGTCTCTTAAAAAACTTCTATTCAATTTATTTATTATATTATATCCTGCTTATATGTTAATAACTGAATAACTGTTATAATTCCTACCTTATAATTATGGTTGTGCCATAAAATTTCTATTAAATATTAATTTCTATTTTAACTGTTTTTCCTATATTTATTTAGCAAGATGTCTTTTTCAATAGGATACCTTGTTAATAGGGAGTATGTGAAATTAATGCTCATTTTTCTAGTACCTAGTGGTGGAAATAGAAATCACTTTCAACCATATTTTTATTCTGGAAAACAGTCATTTATGTGTTCTCTTATTTATTTCAAATGTAGAATAACAAAGTATCAAAATGTTTTGTAAGTATGTTTTATTTTCCTATAGAAGAGCGTGGCCCCAACTACCTCAGTCTTGCTCTGGAAAACCTGACAAACTTACAAAAGCTGGATTCACGTATCCACGTGTGAAGTCCAAGATCTGAGGTTGGGAAGACTATTGCAATGGCAAAGTAACTGTGACCAGCCCGGTTCCAGTGGTGGGGATGGCCAGGGAAGATTCTGAAGTAGTTTCCTTGAGGAAAGAAAGATGGGCGGAGGATGGCGACCCTGACCCCACTTTGAGTCTAGGGTTATTTACAACAGGTGGCAACAATGTAATAAGAGCATGTCACAGGACATTTAGCCTAGGCTCGGGAGGGGTGGGGAGGGGATCTTTTCTTGAGAAAGTTGAAGTTTGAAGGACAAGACCCATTTAACTGGCAGTTCTTTTTCTAGCACCACAGTACCAGAACGAACATGGACTCTGTTGTAAGTACATAAAAAAGGTTGAGCAAGATATAACAACAAGACAATAAAATAAATATGATTGATGTTGGAAGAAAGTTGTGGAATCCCCTTATGGCAGAAATAAAGTAGAGTCTTAAAACTTGCTTGTAAGGGGATATAGCAAGGACCTGGGAAAATGCCAGAAGTGGATTGAGCCTGGAGATTTAATACCTACAAGGCTGGAAGAGATGTGCCCACTGGGCCTTTGAAAGGGACAGAGAAGCTTGAAGGAATCAACAAAAGACAAAGGGACAAAGAATCTTGATTCTGTCCTGGGATTCTAGGTGATTCCTGCGAGAGATGCTGGCATGAAGTCTTGATCTAAATACCATCCTGCTGCTGGAATCCTCAACATGGTGGAATTACTGTGAGATTATTCTAACCAATAACACAAACAACTGCAAAAAATACACACACGCATGAACACAAGGCACTTGGCAGGAGGAAATTAAAAACCATTCTGTAGGAACGCTGTCAAAATAAAGAGCATATTAGAGTCCCATGAGAGGATCAGCATTAGAAAAGAGATCGAAATTAAGAATACCCATGATGTGAGTGACTAGAGTAATTTGAAAGGCACAATCAAATAAATACGTTGAAAGGATTAAATGGATAAAGTGAGGATTAGAAAAAATGGAAACTGTAAGAAGAACAGCCATATTTTAAAAGGAATCAAATAAAACTTCTAGAAATAAAATTATAGCCTCTGATATGAAAAAACTCAGTGAATGTTAAATAGCAGATTAGGCACATTTAAGGAGAGATTTAATGAACTGAATGATGGATCTGAGAAAATTATCCATCATGCAGCACAGAAATGGAAAAAGAAAATGTGAAAGGTAGGAGATATAAAGAAGAGAATGTGAACATATCTAAGAATCAATCGACCACTGTTGTGCAAAGCTATCATAGAGAAAACCTTAATATTTTACAAAGTACATAGCAGAAGGCTTGTATTAATAGAGATATATCTCATCTCATGGCTAAAAGACTCAATATCTTAAAGATGTCAGATCTTCTCAAAGGCAAATAAATATCTAAATGTGTTTTTCACAGAGTTTAGCAGAGTGGATCTTAAATTCAGACAGATGCATAAATGTCTGATAACAGTCATGAAAATTTTAGAGCAGAGGAAGGTGGGAGATAAGTGGAGAGAAATTGCTATGCGAGGTAACCAAATATGTTATAAAGCTACAGTAATTTGAATAGTGTGATGTTAACAGTGGAGTGCATTTATAGGCAAACAGAATAGAAGAGGGAGTCCAGAAGCAGACCCTTTATTAGAACTTGGTATATAATGAAGTCCAGTTTTATAAAACAATAAATAGTATTCTGGGGATTGGCAAATTTCTTCTTAAAGGTTCAGGTAGTAACTCTTTTAGGTATTGTCTCTGTTGCAACCACTCAGTTCTGCTTGTTGTAGCACAAAAGTAGCCAAATATAATGTGCAGAAGAACAAAAGCTGTGTTCCAGTAATACTTTATTTACAAAAATAGGCAGCTGGCCCATGGGCCACAGTCTGCCCATCTTGGATCTGTTTAATAAATTGCTTTCAGATATTTGACAATTTGATTTGGAAACCTGTGAGATTAGATCCCCACCTTGCCCTGTGCAGTGAGTAAATTCCACATGGCCTGTGCTCTAAACATGAAAAGGAAACCTTTAGAACGCTTAGAGAAAAAACATGGGAGACTATCGTGGTAAGATAAGGTTTCTTGAACAAGACACGAGCACAAAAATTAAAATGTAAAATGTTGGTAAATTTGGCATTATATTTTTAAAGATTCTATATGTCTAAAGACTTTGCTAAGTGACCTAAGTTTTAAAATAGGCTACAGTTTGGGAGATGGTATTTGCAACATACAGAACCAGCTCAGGATTAGTTAAAAGGATGCTTATAGAATACATGTACGTGATCCATAAGACAGACTAACCAAAAGAAAAATCAAACAGGCAAATGACATCTAGAGTCAATTTAAGAAGAAGAAATTCAAATGGCTAATATGCATATGAAAAGAAACTTAATCTCTAGTAATCAGATAAGTACAATTGAAAATGTTAGCTCTATCACCTCACAGTCATCAATATTGTGGGTACGAGGAGGTGCAAAGTTAAATATTGCTGCTTTAAGCATAAGTGCCTACAGCTGTGCTGGAAAGCAGCTGGCCAATACTGAGCAGTGTTGAAGTTGTGCATACAGTACCATCATCAATTTTCAGTATGTATTTGGGAGAAACTCTTACGTATATGCACATGGAGACATATCAGGATATTACCTTGGCATTGTTTATAGCAGCAAAAAAAAAAAAGAAAAGGCAAGCAAAAATAAATATTTCATCAACAGAGAAAAGGTGAACATTTCCAGTGTTAATGAATACACTTTTCTACACATATTGATATTTACGAATATCAAAATTCTAACACTGAGTGAAAACTTCTTGCAGAATTATAAATATAATAAGATTACTTTCATGTAATGGCAAGTGCAAAAAACATTGCAATATATTGCTGTTTTAGTCAGAAAGAGGGGGTGGGGAGAGAGAAAATAAATGGATAATAAATATATACATGGATTCGTGGACTTGGCTGGATAGGATAACCACAAATTTCAGGTGAGTGGATGCCTCTTGGGAAACAAAGAGAGGAATGGAATTGAAAAGAAATTCAAAGGGAACATTAACTATATCTAAAATATTTCATTTTTTTGAAGTGATATGCAACAATTTTGGCAATGGTCCCTTTATTATATATGGGTGGTGGGTACCCTTGGCATCACATCTTTTTGTAACTTTCTTCGTGCTTAAATAATTCAGTATTTTTCTAAACAGGTAAAAGAGAAAAAAAATACATACATATATCTACACATGTAAATACATGTATATATGCACACATGCACACACATATACATAGATGAAAGGAGTGGGGATGACTGATAGAGGTTGGATTATTCAAGGTTAAAAAGTGTGCAAAGGAAATAAAGAAATTGAGAAACTTGAGGGCTGCAGGTACAAGATAGGTTTAAAATATTAGTACATAATAGATCATGCAGAACATTTTTAAGCAACAGAGAATCCCATTGAAGGTTTTTAAATTGAGGTGGGAGAGAAAGGAGATGGTTATAATAAATTCTGTTTTAAAAGATCCTGTAGAATGCAGCCAGGAAAATGCACGGGAGGTACACCCGTACAATGTGGGTCCACCACTTAGAGATCTATTTCAGCGGTCCCAAGAAGGAACAGTGGCAGCTCATAGTAGTCTAAGCTGTAATATCAGTAGGACTCGGTGATAAATTAGGGGAAGGAAAAGAAAGTATCAAAATGGTTCAGGATATTTGGCCCACACTGTGTCATCCTATTAGTCAAGGGATACAGGAGAAAGTAAAGATCATGATTTCAGTTCAAATATCTTTAGTTTGATGGGCACTTGAGATATGTGAGTGGAAATGTCAGATCATCCTAGAGCTCAGTGAGTCATTTGGGTTCGAAATTAAGAATTTTGCTTATTTTGGTAAATGAAGTCAGGGACTACTAGGGTATAGCCCAGGAGAGCACAGAGTTGGAGGCAAAGTGGGTGCGACCACTAACCTTGAAGAACCTCAATTTCAAGTGGTCCATATGCTGTAAATAGATCTGTAGTAACATGGTGGTGAGGTATGCTCGGGCAGGGAAAGTGCTACATAGTGTTGTGATTAGTCTCCGTCTGTAGACCCTGGATTGTGAACTCAACAAGTATTTCTCAGTTTTTATTCTTCCCCCTTAGTTGGGACAGGACGACTAGAGTGGGCTGGCTTTCAGATTTCCCTTCCCTACATTAGTTAAGCTCTGATAATACCCCAGCTGATTAGGCTCTCGTTGTCTAGTTCCCCTTGAGGTTGGGCCTTGTTAGGAACAGAATGCTCTGGCATATTACAAAATGATTTCTTCCCCCCTTACCTGCTGGAAGCCCAAGGAGATAGTTCTCTAATATTTTCTGTGGGCATCTGGTTGACCTCCTGGAGGTCTTCTGCCATTCCCAGGTCCTCCTGGAGTTTTGAACTCTCAGAGTTGCCCACGCAGAGCCCCCAGCAAAACCTCAATTCCAGGGCAGGTTTGGTACCCTGGTACTGGTAACGAAGTTTCAGCTTGTGAGTCTCTGCCCTCGTGAGCCATAACTCCATGTATTAGCCTGTCTGTCTCTCCAGTCTTAGGGCCAGTGGTTTTCCCTGTGTCCTCCCTCTTTTACGGATCCAAGGAGAGTTGTTGGTTTCTCAGTGTGCTCAGATTTTTACTTGTTAGGGCATAGTGGTGGGCAACTTCTATGTTCGTCACATTTGGAACCAGAAGCTCAACAGATGTATCTTTCATGTCTCAAAAATCTTTCCTATTTTGTGATTTCTCCTTTTATATACTTATCTTATAATCACTACATTATTTAGAAATCTCTGCAGATACTAATCAATATTGTTACTTGACCGTCATTCTTGTGTTCTGCATTCTCTCTCTTTCCGCTAGAAATGTTTTGCTCATTCATCTTAGCACTTCTTTGATAAGTAGTTAATTTTGTTTTCAAGTTCCTGGAAAGTTTTGATGGTTTGTTCATATTTTTCAATGAATGACTAAATTAGTCACTTTTGGTATTTGACATACATTTACTCAGCAGCTGAGACTAGCTATTTCTGCTATGTGCATTTTCACAGGATGTAACTTCTGACTGTAGGTTTGCACAGGTAAGTGGCTGCATGGGCCATTAAGTTACATGAGCAAGGAGCTTCCAGGAAAGTAAGAATATCTTTCATCCTTCAGTTGAGAGGGTTTATCCATTGCAATCATGGGTTAGCTCTCTTCTCGCTCTCAACCCCTTTTGTTTTTTTCTTTATGTTTTTTGTGGAGTTCTCATGTTACCTCCTTCTGGGATCTGCTACTCTTGTATGCTGGCCTCAACACCAGTATAAAGGGCAATCAGAAGCACATGTAAATTTTAGAGCCTGGGGCTCTGGTCTCAAAGTCTAGTCTAAAAGCAAGCAGCAACAACATTTCCTGGGAGTCTGTTGAAATGCAAATTCTTGGACCCTGCTTCACACTTACTAAGAAAATTTGAGGCTTAAAGCTCTTCATTTGAACAAATCTTCCAGGCAATTCTAATGCACAAAAAAGTGTGAGAACTACTCTTCAAAAGGAAAAGATACACAGCTGACTGCTCTGTCTACCCAGGTGGGAGCTGGGGTCCCGAAGGACCACCCAAGATGGTGATGTTCCTTCCCATGCCTTCAGTCAATTACATTGACAGCAATCTATTCCCTCAGTCTATTGCAGAATTGGGCTTCTCGGGTCATTGTGTTGGGAAAACTAGCTTTTATTTTGAAATCAGCCCTTCTGGTGCTTATTTCTGTTTGAAGTTTTTCCATGAATCTGTATCCAAGTTTTTCTGTGTCAAGCTTCCTCAAATTTCAGTATCTCAGATGTGGCCTGCTCTTTTGCACTGTTTTGAAGTTGTCTATATATATGATCTGTGTGCATACATATTCATATATACGTACATATATGCACACACAATAATAAAGAAAATGTGTATAGTAAATGGATGTGTGTATGTATATACGGATACGTGTGTAGATGTATTCCCTCCACCCCCTTACTAGACACCTACTACACAGGCCTGTGTGGAACTGCACCTTGGCTCCCTTAAAGCACATGTCCATACTGCTACTGAATTCTGTGAATTCTTCCCATTCTCTTCCCTCTTCTGCAGTTCCCCTGCTGCCATATGTTTTAGGCTCCTTTTGTCTTTCACTTAACTTATTTCAACAGTTTTCTCAATTTATCTTCTGACTTCTAAACCCTTATCTATAGAAGAAAAGTGAGGACAATGAGTACCTGGAAGAAAAGAAGGACAGGGTTGCCTGGGTGGCTCAGTCACTCAAGCAACTGACTTTTGACCTCAGCTCAGGTCTTGATCTCAGGGTTGTGAGTTCAAACCCTGTGTTGGGCTCCACTCTGGGTATGGAGCCACTTAAAAAAATAATAAAGTAAAAAAGAAAAGAAAAGAAAAGAAAAGGACAGACTTAACGAATCTTTCTAAATATACTGGTTCATTTGTAAAATCACGATAATACAATGTTAGGGGGAGCAACGCTCGTTATTTAATGAAAAAAATTCAGGTAAGTTAAATAATTTTTCACTCTAATAGATAATGATATTCTAGGTACCAATAAATAACACTTTTGCATGAATTGACTTTTCCCACCAAGACCCACTATTTATAGGGTGTTCATCTTATTTTTAAAAAAGATTTATTTATTTGAAAGAGAGAGGGGTGGGAAGGGGCAAAGGAAGAGGGAGAGAAAGAAACTCAAGCAGACTCTGCACTGAGTGTGAAGCCGGACTTGGGGCTCAACCCACGACCAGGAGATCACAACCTGAGCTGAAACCAAGAGTCGGACGCTCAACAGACTGCACCACCCAGGCGCCCCTATAGGGTGTCCATCTTAGTGACTTTTAATTCTGTTTCCTTAATCCTGAGATCTTACTGTAAGACGTAACAGCAATTTAATAATAGCTTTTCAAGAAATAAAAAGGAAAAAAACCCCACCACACTAAATATATGCATAGATTATAAGCAATATTCCAGTTCCAGAAACAGTAAAATGAGAAGTATGTAAATATTAAAACAGGAATCATGGTGGGTAGAGAAACAGTAATGGTGCAATTTCACGCTAGCAGTCAGATGGTATCTGAGTTCTCTGAGGTTTGCGTGTCGATCTCTCCCATTCTATGGAAAAGGAAATTGAGGGTCAGAAGAATTCGGTAATTTGCCTATTTTATGAATTGTGGGAACATATGTCTCAGTGATTTCCACTTCCAGACTCTATTTGGTGCACAGTACTTCCTTTGTAGGTCAGAAATTATCACCACTTAATCACAACAGAGGCATCGAATACTGTGCTCGTACTTACCTAAATGAGTTCAGCCTACTTAATAAGTTTAGAGAAACACATTTCTTCATTCTTTCTCACGTGCTAACCATAAAAATGACATTACTTTTCCTCAGAAGTGAAAACCATCCAAGTTTCTCTTTGAGAATTTTATCAACTTTTACCCTCCAACAATTTAACAAGCAAGGAAAATCCTTAACAACTTGGTCTATGCTCAAAATGCAGGGGTTTTTTGTTTGTTTGTTTGTTTGTTTTTATCCCCAATCTAATTGGGAGTAAATAAAAGTTACAAAGCTTCCTGTAAATCCATGTATTTTCTTGTAAATTTAAACAGAATTCACATTTAAGTACTTTTCTGCTTATTTCCAAAAAAAGACCACAGACCCTTTCTGGCTGTAGCTAACTGAAGGCAGATTCCATCTGATGGGTGAACTATTGGAATTTCTTGGTATATTCATGGTTAGTCTTTATGTGGTTTCTAAAGTTTTCTTAGCCCTCTTTTTTGTCCTTCGGGTAAATCATAGAGTACTTCGACTAAAAGTACATGGACGCAGAGTACGAGTCTTCTGTTGCTAATCCCAATTCTGAATGTGCTGTTTTCCCTTGCATGGCAACTTGTATCACTCCAAATGTGCTATTTCCCTGTTTTTGTTCCTATCTGAACTCAGATTGCTCCAGTGCCATTCGTAGATTAATTCCTTAACAGACTATTGCTTAGAAACATCATCATAGACTAGTGATTAACAAGAGTCTGCTGTGGAATAGATTGGGATGCAATTCAATCTGTTATTTAGTAGTTGGGTATGTGTTCGAGCCCCTCCTAACTTCTTCATCTTTGAGGTTGAATTAATAAATGAAACTATTATCTGTAATGAGAATTAAATGAGACACTGTGGGTAAACTTTAGTAAATGTTAGCTACTTTTCAACAGATGTCCCATTGAAAGCCTTTTCCCCTCATCTTTAGCTTCACTGCCTGGTGCACCTGCTAACTGACTCATACACATACTTTCTCTTTAGAAATAGTTTTACATTAATAATTGGATTTCCCTTTTCCCTTCCCTCCCCCTTTATCTCTATCTTCCCTCCCTCCCTTCCTTCTTCCCTCCTTCCCTCTTCCCAACATCCCCCCATCCTTGCTTTCTTTCTTTCCTGACTTCTTTCTTTCTTAGGGTTGCCAGGAGAAAGAAAAGAAAAAAAAAAAGGAAAATCTGGGAAATTCCAGATATATAAGGGAAGGATTTCTCATGGAAGAGGTGTATTATATTCATGTCTAGTATCTTACAAACAAAAAATTGTGATGTCCAACTGACTGATTCAGTCACTGGGGGTTTAGATATTTAGTGTCAATTAAAGCTTGAAAATGGATTATAGTATGCTTGGGTTCTTCTAGACATTGCCTAACGTAGATACATTTAGAAGCAGGTGGTACTCGGGAGTTTGGTATCATGTACAGAAGATTTAAAAAACTTTAGATGAAAACTGGGTTCTAGCTGGCTATTCAAATAATTTTTAGAGTCTCCTCACAGGGTTCAATAAATCCCTATCCTAGTCAAGACAGAGGCTACCTCCCTAGGCTATGACTTTTCCTCTACTCTTTTTGTTCACTGATGCTCCTAATTTCATTTTTAATTCTTTGTTGAAAGCAGCTGGAAGGTTTTCAAAATCCCAATATTTCTCCCTAGAGTTCTTCATAGGTCTTTTTTTCTTTTTCTTTTTGTTTTTGTTTTTAATGAACAATGGGATTGGATTGGGTAAGGAAGGAGAATTCTTTAATTGTGAAGTGGTCCTTAGGGTCTTAGGAGTCACACGATAGGTATTTGCACTTGCTAATTTATTCCAATTATGTAAACTAAGAGACCTGGGAAAGTTGTTGCCAGTCTTCTAGTTCTTCAACATTAAAACCAGAGGTTTACAAGACGATATTTGGTGCCTTTTTTAGCATACCAAAAGAAGACATCTATAGATGGAGAGGCTTCCAATCCCATATTTGTTGCTGAAGATGGGTATTTGGCATAGTGTTTAGCCATTTCTCATATTACTTAATGAGGAAGTAAAGCCATGCAACTAAAGAGATTGTTTATACATAGCTTTCTGAAATACACACACATCTTGAATGCATAATGATTTTTAAATGGCAGCTTAAGGACATAAGTGATATGTGCTAAAATGTAAATCATGGATTTTCACCAAGTAAAGTTGTAAGAATAAAAGATTCTAAAAATCTATATAACATTTAAATGAACAAGGAATCGGAAAGGGCAAACCACACATTTACGAATGCTGATGTATGCTTCTAGTGAGCACAGACAGGGTGACTTTTTGAATCAAATGTAAATCACATAGCTTCTTCCAGTGCTCTAGGATTCCAGAAAGTGGGCTACCCACAAACAATCCATTAAAGCAGTTTTTTTTTGGGGGGGAGCTATGTAAATAAAAATGAGCCTCATAATACCAAATATCTATTTTTATATATAAAGTTACAAAGTTATGAATTTTCTTTAAAATAACAATCCAGTTATGTAAATATTATTTTAATTTTTTAATTTTCTATTTTTTTAAGATTTTATTTATTTATTTGTCAGAGAGAGAGAGGGAGAGCAGAAGCAGGGGGAGCGGCAGGCAGAGGGAGAAGCAGACTCCCTGCTGAGCAGTGAGCCCGATGCAGGACTCCATCCCAGGACCCTGGGATCATGACCTGGGCCAAAGGCAGATGCTTAACTGACTGAGCCACCCAGGTGTCCCTAAATATTATTTTTAAATAACTAGATAGGTGTTTGCAGATATTTAGTGACTCACTTAAAATTACATAGCCAGTAGGTGACAGATGTCAGAAGCCATCATAGCTTTTCTGATTCCCTGAAAAATGCTGTTTCCCTACTGAACGCACCATTTGACCCATGGGGATGGACCTTTAGATCATTCTGTGTTCTTTCTCTCTAATGCTCCTTCTCACTGGTGCTCCAAAATGCCTACTGCTTGGTCATGGGCTGAAGTAGGTGTTTCCTGGGAACATGGTCTAAGTGTCCTGGTTTGGGGATCATTTAACTAGCTACGTGCTTTGTTAAAAAAAATTTTTTTTTCTTGACACTTGTTAAAGTTGGTAAGGAAGACTATATATTCAAGAGAGGCTGCTGCAGTAGGGCAGAGAGATTGGACTCAACTCCAAATACAAGGACAAGTGGGGATTTACAGCCAGGGAGCAGGATAGGGGTGCTCAGTGGATAGAGAATTACTAAGAGGAAGTATCAGGGGTGGGGGGATTCCAGCTAAAGAGACTTGACAGAAGTCTTGCTGAAGGCAGGCCAGGGTGGTAATATATCAAGGGTGGGGAATGAGGAATTTGATTAGATATCCAGGGTGGGGGATTTTCACTAAACTGAAGCAGCAGGATTCTTGTTCAGACCGGACTAAGCTGATAAAGGACAGAGCTCAAGGTCAGGACCTAGTTCATACCAGGACTCCAAGGAGCCTGCTTCAGGTTTGGTCAAGAGTAAGTCTTGCGGTCAGTTTCTTTGATCCTGTTGGAACAAAGAGAACCTTCTCTTCCTTGCAGCACTCCCAATGTGGCTGTCCTTTATCTGGCTTGTAGGAAAGATATGCAAGCAAAAGGGCAGATGTTAATCTCACTTCAAACAAGCAATTTAAGATGCTCTGAGAAAAAAATGTCACTGCCTCTCTCAGTAGGTAGTGAACCAGTAACCTTTGTGCTTGGAAAACGTTTTTAGAGCAGCCCAAGGCTAGGGAAACTATTCACTCACCATGGATCCCGAGAACGGAAATATCCAGAACAACCATAAGTGAGTAGGTGAAGCTTAATTCATTCATCTTCCATTTCCTATCAGTTTTAAAGAGCATCAGATACTTATGAAAGGAAAATTCATTCTTTGTTTGCTTTTACTCATTTTGGCAAAAGATTAAAGGTAGAAAAGTTCTCTGCTCTGCTTGTATTTCAAATTGCAGGTATGGGATTGTGATTGTAATTCAATTGTATTTGAGGCTACAGAGCCTCATGATTTTGTTTTGTTTTCCAGAACCCAACATTATCATTACTCTTTGCTCTGGGAGGTAGGTTTCCCCTCTTCCCTATACCCCAGCATGGCTCAAGCTGTCACCAATGCTCCTTGAGAATTATAGCCCTGTTAGGTCCAAGTATCAGTACCTGTTTGAATAAAACTCCGATGTGGGGGAGTAGGTGGGGAGACCTTTTATGTGTTGCTCAAAGCATTTTCACTGATAACTGAAACTGTGTCATTAGACAAAGCAAATGTATTTTTACTATGTCTTATTTTATTGTGAATTCAGAGCCTTCTTGCCACTTATCAATTTACAGAGGTAGGGAAAATTTTTCTTTTATCTAGCTTGCCTCAAAATTATCAAGCTTGAATTTGACCAATTGTTCTAAAGTCTTACCTTTTAATCCTAGAATGTCTAGAAGCTTTTGTGTTTTGGAAGAACTTGGTGGCAGGTGCTGTTTAGGACTGATACATTTTTTTCATCTTAGATTTAGTGTAAATGTTATTATTATAATTCACAGGTGCAGAGACTTATTTATCCAGTTTGGATCCATGCCTAAAATAATGCTATTTAATGAGACAAATTAAAATCATTTTATTTGAAATACATTGAGCTTCACATTGAGGAATTCATTTATGTACTCATTGATGCATTTATTCAAGAACCATTAATGAACACCTCATAAATGACAAGCACTTATGTCAAATGATGAGCAAAAAAACAAAAACAAAAACAAATAAAAAATCAGACACAGTCCCAGTCCTCAAATTGCTTATGGTCCCAGTTCATTATTTTTTCTTATCATCTTTGATGAGAAATAAGATACAATAAACTGTATCAATTTAAATTGTTCAATTCAGTTGTTTTTGAAAATTATATAAACTTATGAAACCCCCACCAAAATCAATATACAGAACATTTCAATCATGCCCTAAAGATTTCTTATGTTCCTTTGCAATGATGCCAGTCTCCACCTTCATCCACAGGCAAGTATTGATCTGCTTTTTATCACTAGAAGTTATTTGCATTTTATAGAAATGGAATTAAATTATAGAAATAGATGCTCTTTTGTATCTGGCTTTATGTCATAAATTGTTTATATTATTAATTATAGCTAATTAATTTCATTATAATTATATTGTGTTAATAATTATACACTGTATACATTATTATATTATATATTATAATATATATGATTATAGTAATTATGTTGCAATTAATTATTAGTTATATTATAAAACACCATTATAATTATAATCTAATAGTGTATAATATACACCAGATATGATAATATATATAATTTAGCTCCTCTGCTTATAATTTCTTCCATTCTGTGGCTTGCCTGCATATTTTCTATGTTGAATTTTTGTTTTATTTTTGGCTTTTTTTGAAGAATAGTTCTTAATTTTGCTTATTTGTTTAATTTTTATTTATTTTTTATTTTTTATTTGTCCCAATATTTCAAGTAGTAGTTCTTAATTTTAGTAAGTTTCTTTTATCATTCTTTTCTTTTTATTTTTCATGACTTCCATGTCTTAAAACCAGGTTACAAATATTTTCTCCTATGTGTTCTTCAAAGACTTTTAGTTTCTACATTTAGGTTCATAATTCCTTTCAAGGGAATTTTTCTATATGGTGTGAAGCGCTGTTGATGTTTATGCTGTAGAGATAACCAGTTGTTTCAGTGCAAGTCTTGGAATTATGTCGTGTACGTCTGCCAACTTTGCTTTCCTTTTAAAACATTGCTTGGGATAGTCTACATTTTATATATTTCTTTATGTATATTAGAATCAGCTTAACATTTAAAAAAATGCGTGTTATAATTTGAATGTGAATTGCACTGTTTATGTAGTAAATGCCCATTCTTAGTTTTTTTCCTAAGTAATTTATGTGTTTTAGTACATATGTAAAAATTTTGTTTTTCCATTGTTAGTTACTTGTGCATAAGATACGAACGATTGATGTAAATTAGCCTTGCATCTTGGGACCTTATTAACTTCACTTTTCAATTTTAGTAGTTGATTTGTCGAGGATGAAGATTTTCTGTGTAAAATGATGCCATCTGCAAATAGAAACAGTTGTAATTTTTTATAATCTTTATTGTTTTTCTTTTTTGTTTTATTGTACAGCATAGTACTTTCGCTTAGTGATGTTTTCTAGTTTGTTAAGGTTTAGTTATTCCATGTCCATTATTAGATTTTTTCTAAGTATTTTATGTGCTTTGGTGTAACTGTAGATCTATTTTAAACGTTATTCTCCCTTTGTTTAGTTATTGGGCTCTATTCTGCCCCGTTAGTCCATGTCTATTCTTTCCAATATTACATCATTTTGGTTACTATAATCTTAAAAAAAAATCTTAAAAGCAGTACCAGAAGTCCTTTAACTTTTTTTGTTAAGACTTTTAAAATTTTTATTTATTATTATTATTTTTTTTTTTTTTAGAGAGAGAGAGAGTGAGAGAGCAGTGGGTGGTGGGGCAGAGGGAAAGAGAGAGAGAATCTTAAGCAGACTCCACACTCAGCGCAGAGCCCAACCCCAGGCTCAAGTTCATGACCTTATACATCCTTCTTATCAATACTTGTATATATTTCATTGTATGAATACATCATACACTTCATAATTTCTCAAAATTTTTATGTTAATGTGGTTTCCAGTCTTATAGTATTATGAATAATTCTACATTTAATGTATTTAGTTTGTACATCATTTTATAATCCATTATGGTGTTCTCATAAGACATTCCTAAAATCATAATTGATTTCTCAAACAGTTTTCAGATTTTAAATCCTCCTTATGTATTATATTTTCACTCAAAATGAATTTACCAAGTTAATGTGCATTTAATATTGCCAGTGTACATTCAAACCAACACTTGAATACATTAAATTATTTTTTAATCTATAAGATAAAAATATTATTAATTTCTACTTCCAAAGAAAAAATATAGAATATTTTTGCTCTTTTATTATTCTTTTTGTAAATGCTTGTTAAATGGCTCTTCCCATTTTTCTTCTAAAATCATTGCTTTATTCTACAATGTATAGATTAAAAATATTAATTCATTACTCATATCAAAAGAGTAATACCAGGGCACCTGTGTGGCTCAGTCCGTTAAGCGTCTGCCTTCCGCTCAGGTCATGATCCTGGGGTCCTGAGATCAAGCCCCAAGTCAGACTTCCTGCTCAGCGGGGAGTCTGCTTCTCCCTCTCCCTGCTGCTCCCCCAGCCCCGTCCATGTGCTCTCCCTCTCTCTCAAATAAATAAATAAAACCTTTTAAAAAATTGAAAGAGTAATACCTATATGTCATATAAAAATTGGAAAGTAGGGCGCCTGGGTGGCTCAGTCGTTGGGCGTCTGCCTTCGGCTCAGGTCATGATCCCAGGGTCCTGGGATCAAGTTCCACATCGGGCTCCCTGCTCGGCAAGAAGCCTGCTTCTCCTTCTCCCTCTCCCCCTGCTTGTGTTCCTGCTCTCGCTATTTCTCTCTCTGTCAAATAAATAAATAAAATCTTAAAAAAAAAAAAATTGGAAAGTACATGTAAGCCAAACATAAGACAAAACACAAAAGTATGGACAATGAAAAAAACATTTATGATCTCTGAACAGTGAAGTAATATGGTAGTGAAAATTTATTTGATTTATGACTGGACATATCTCTCTAACATAAGCAAAAACAAAATAAAAATATATGCGTATTTTGTCCAGAGTTAGGTAATATTTTGGTGGAAATGCATCTATGTTAAAAAAATATGAATGAAAATTAAAATTAAGGAAAAAACAAAGAAATAAATCAAGCATATAAAATAATCAATCTATACAATTTAGACATTGAAAATGGCTCTGTGTAAAGAAACTTCCTCAATATTCTGAAATGACAGATAAATACTTGAAAGTGTAAATGTAAAATTCAATATTACTAACAGAAAATGATTAACAAAAAAATTGCAAAGAAAAATTTCAAGAATATAAAGAGCCAAATGATACTAAAAATGATAAACAATTTTTTAAACTTACCAATAAGCAGATAAATTATTTTTGTTTTGTTTTGTTTTGTTTTTTTTAAGTAGGCTCCATACCGAGCATGGAGCCCAACATGGGGCTTAAACTCATGACCCTGAGGTCAGGACCTGAGCTGAGATCAAGAGTCAGACACTTAACTGACTGAACCACCCAGGCACCCCAGATAAATTATTTTTGTAATAAAACATCATTTTGGGGGCACCTGGGTGGCTCAGTCGGTTAAGCATCTGCCTTCGGCTCAGGTCATGATCCCAGGGTCCTGGGATCGAGCCCCACATCGGGCTCCTTGCTCAGCGGAAAGCCTGCTTCTCCCCCTGCTTGTGTTCCCTCTCTCTCTGTCAAATAAATAAATAAAATCTTTAAAAAAATTAAAAATAAATATCATTTTGTGTCATTTTAACTAAGTCAATATATCAAAATTATGAATAATAATGATTATAACAATAATCACTAACATTGTTACATGCAGATGAAAATAAATACACTCACATAGAAAAATACATTTGTTTTCAAAAAGAAAACAGAACAAACATATGAAAAGATGTTCAAAATCATTGATCATCAGGGAAATACATATTGAAACCACAATAAGATACCACCTCATACTCATCAGGAAAACAGAAACTAATAATTGTTATTTTATTTTTTTAAAGATTTTATTAATTTCTTTGTTAGAGAGAGAGAAAGCACGCACAAGCGGGGCGAGTGGCAGGCAAAGGGAGAAGCAGCCTCCCTGCAGGGAGCCTGATGCGGGGCTCCATCCCAGGACCCTGGGATCATGACCTGAGCTGGAGGCAGATGCTTAAGCAACTGAGTCACCCAGGCATCCCAATTGTTATTTAAGAAAAACAAACAAACAAACAAATGGAAAATAACAAGTGGTGGCAAGAATGTAGAAAAAATGGATCTCTTGTGCACTGCTAGTAAATGTAAGATGTAAAATGATGCAGCTGCTAAGGAAAACACTATGACAGTTCCTCAAAAAATTAAAAATAGAATTACCACCGTATGTTCCAGCAGCTCCATTTCTGGGCACATGCCCAAAAGAATTGAGTAAAACCTCAAATCAATATTTGTATACCCATGTTCATAGAAGCACTCTTCACCATCGCCAATAGGAGGAGGCAACCTGAGTGTCCATCAACAGGTAAACAAAATATAAACATATAATAGAATGTTATTCACCCTTAAAAAGGAAGGAAATTCTGACACATCTACAACATGGATAAACCTTGACATTATGCCAAGTGAAATAAGCCAGTCAGAAGACATTTTAAATGCAAATGATTCCATTTATATGGGGTATCTACAGTAGTCAACTTCATAGAAACGGAAAGTAGGATAGTGGTTACCATGACCTGGGGGAGGGGGAAATGGGGAGCTGTTATTTAATGGGTAGAAATTTTTAGTTTTGAAGATAAAAAAGTTCTGGAGATTGGTGGTACAAAATGTGAATATATTTAACATCAATGAACTGTACACTTAGAAATGATTAAGACAGTAAATTTTAGATTATGAGCTTTTTACCACAATAAAAAGTAATTTTAAAAACCCACCAGAATTAACAATCCAGACAAGTATAGAAAAAGATCATGACCTCAGATGAAATCAAGAGTCGGAAGCCTAACCAACAGAGCCACCAAGGCGCCCCAAATATGCTCTTATTTTTAAAGTAATCAAAAAATTAGAAGTTGACAACGGAAATTTCTCTGCTCTGTTTGTGTGTGTGTGTGCGCGCACAACAGAGAGAGAAGAGAGAGGGAGAGGGAACGAGAAGAGAGAAAAAGAGGGAGAGAGAAGAAAGAGAAGTTTTCTATGTAAGTTTGACTCTTGGTCAGGTTGAATTTTTTCCCATTACAATATGCTTTCCTTCCTATATCCCATCTGAATATTGTCTTCAGTGTCAATGAAATCTACTGATGGAAAGGTATAAGTTACTTGAGCTAACTTTTTGCAATGTGACACAGAAATTCTTTTCTTCACTGTAGCAACCCTGAAGATATATAGTCAACAGCCTTAAACAGAAGGTTTAATAACGGTGGAGTAAGGCATTGCTGTAACTTGAACATCCTGACCATAAAATATCATTGGCAAGTATTAGCCATTTCTCTGCAAATGCAAAGCCCTCATTTATCATTGCTCCATAGAAATGATGTTAAAAAGTTAGCACATTCATTGTTTCATGTTCCCTATTTTTTATGACCATTTCTTCTTTCACTACAGAAAGAATTGTTATATGAGCTGTTGAACTGCTTCTGTTTTCTTATCTGCCCGTTTCTCTGCTTTACTGTGTCCGTACTCTCTTCATTCATCTTTATTAGATCTGCAAAACGCTGAAAAAGCCTGTCTAGTGTGAAAGTTTTTGTCAATTATTTAAGGAGGGAAAAAGCTGTCTAAGACAGCAAGGCTTATGGAATTGTTCTGGTTTCTTTTCCTTATGTACTTAGTCAATATTTGCTGCCCAACCCCACAATTCAAGAGGACTCAGATTTTCTTGAAAACCCTATAAATCATGGCACAAAGTCTTCTAGCCCAATTAAAACCAGAGAGAAATGAGAACTCCTCCGATGGTTAATGAGGTGTACATGGTGGTCTGCATGGACTAGAATGCAATGACATGTTTTGAAAAGTTGGCCTTATTCAGAATTAGATTAATTTCAGCAGGTCCAGATAGAGCACCATTCACCCTGGCTTTCTGATCTCAGATATTTTCTCAATCCTGATAATAAATAATAATAATAATGTTTTATTCTTTGGGGTTTAGCAACCATTCTTTCAGGTACAGCACTCAGATGTCTAACACAGAAAGATGGTGATGCCTTGGATAACGTGCCTCATCAGCAGAGCTTCCTGGGAGGGCGTGGGACCAATTTGGCATCTAGGGGCCAAGTTAAGTAGGGTCTGTTGCTAGGAAAGCAGTGAAAGAGGAAGAATATAAGCTAAAACCAGTAAGTGAATATGCGGATGAAGTGCCAAGAGACCATTTGCAAGCAGACAGTGAGACTCAAAAATCAGAATGTGTGAGAGACTAGAGAACAAAAGTGAGACTCACAGCCAGAGAGTCAGAGAGATCAAATGCTAATACCACATAAAATTTATTTCTTTCCATATTTTTGTTGGGCTCTTAGTATTCTTGTATTTAATATCTCTCCATTCATTAAGCCTTATTAAAGTAATTTTTGAAATATGCATGTAAAATTTAATGGTAAAAATTGCTAATAATGTTTTGATCTTAAGATAGTTTCTGTTGATAAATTTCCTTCCTGGGCTGCCTGGGTGGCTCTGTTGGTTAAGCATCTGCTCTCGGTTTCGGGTCAGGTCATGATCTCATGGGTCGTGAGATTGAGCCCAGCTTTGGGCTCCGAGCTCAGTGGGGAGTCTGCTTGAGATCCTCTCCCTATGCCCCTCCCCCCACTCTTGCGTTCTTCCTCTCTCTCTCTCTCTCTCAGATAAATAAATCTTTTAAAAAAATAAGTTTTTTTCCTTCCTGTATCTTAAAATAAATTTTGGGGTTACGTTGTATATGTGATTTTGTAGCTGACCATATAAGCATTATCCATAACCTGCTAGTAAATGTATTAACTAGCTATATAAAGGTATATCACATGATTATGCTTTGATATTTAACAGTTCCCATGTATCTGGAATATTTTTTCTTAAAAATTTTTTTGCTATAACATATTTGTGTAAGTACTTTATCATGAAAAAATATTGCTAAATTACTTTCCAAAGTAGTTGTAATACATTGCAGTCTCAAAAGTAGGGTACTTGATCAGTGCTTTTTGAAGTTTAATGAGCATATGAGTCACCTGGGGATCTTGTTAAAATGCAGATCTTGATTCAGTCAGGTCTTGAGTGTGGCCTAAGATTCTGAAATTCTACCAAGCTCCCAGGCAGTGCTAATGCTGCTGGTTCATGGACTGTACTTTTAGCTTCAAAGTAGTAGATCACATGTTCAATAAATCCTCATCCACTCTGAATATTTTCATTTTTTGAATCTTGGTTATTTTGGTAGTTGAGAAGGAGTAATCACAGAATATTAATTCTCGTTTTCTTTTTATTGCTGGTGAAACTAAACAGTTTTGCATTTTTACATTTTCTATTTTGTTGTTGGCCTCTTTACGTCCTTTTGTCATTGCTTAAGCAAGGCCTCTAACAAAGACAAAGTTCATCATTTTATATATTTTAATAAGTTTTATACATACTTGTCATTTGACAACTAGCTTTCATCTCTAGGACCATAAAATGGTAGATGAATAAATTTGCAAATAATAATGTTATGGAATTATATTTATCATTTTATTTTAAAGAAAGTAAAAAGATCATGAATTTTGAAATGATTTTCAAAATACATAAATTATAAAAGATTAACTTCAAATACATGAAGAACTGTTAAAATGAATAAGAAAAATCCAATAGAAAAGTGAGCAAAATAAATGATCTGTCATCTCAAAGAAAAGGAAACACCTATGGCTAAACATTTCTTTTAAATGCTATTCTTGGGGCGCCTGGGTGGCTCAATCTGTTAAGGGTCCCACTTTTGATTTTGGCTCAGGTCATGATCTCAGGGTCGTGAGATCGAGCCCCGTGTTGGCCCAGCATGGAGCCTGCTTAAGATTCTCTCTCTCCCTCTCCCTCTGCCCCTCCCCGCCCCCACCTCCCATGCTCTCTAAATAAATAAATAAATAAATAAAATAAAAATAAATGCTATCCTTATTAGAATCATAAATTGCCAATCAAGATCCCAATGAAGTTCACTTTTTAAAAACAAATTTTCAAGATGAAGCCTGACAATGCCAATTGCCCCTTACCCATTATTGAAGCAAGTTTAAATTGATGTAATTGCTTCAGAAACTAATCTAGAATTCTTGTATCATGCTGAACTTCCATGTATCATACACTCAGCAGTTCCATTCTTGGGTATAAACCCATGAAAAAAACAATTTGTATGTGTAGCAAGTGGCATTTCTAAGAAAGCTAATAATAACAAAAATTCTGGAAAAACACACATGTCCATAGAAAAAAGAAGGGATGACACAATATGTATAATGGCATATTCTCACAGTGGAATACCCAAAGATATAAAAGAAAGAATCACAGCCACATATAATAATGTGCATAAAGTTTTATGGTATAATATTGTGTAAAAAGGAAAGTTATAAAAGAAATAGATTGTATAATATCTTTTACATACAATTTTCAAACAGGAAAATCTGAATAATTTATTATTTAGGTATATATTTATATGATAAAAAGAAAGAAAATATACACAATTCAGTATAGTTGTTATCTCTGAACAGGAAAATAAAAAGATGGGCAACAAGTCAATGTAATTTCTTTGGTGTTATTCTAGTTCCTTACTTGGACAGTCTGGTGTGTATTTTATTTCTTAATGTCAACTTAAAATCTGATTTCAGATTGGAGACCCTGGATTACTAGGTGTAAAACAAACAAACAAACAAACAACAAACAAACAAAACCAACTCCTCTCCCCAAACTCCTGGGCAGGGAAAGGTAAAAAAGATCCCTTCAGGGACGCCTGGGTGGCTCAGTCAGTTAAGTGGCTGCCTTCAGCTCAGGTCATGATCCCAGGGTTCTGGGATCGAGCCCAACATTGGGCTCCTTGCTCAGTGGGGAGCCTGCTTCCCCCTGCCTGCCATTCCCCCCTGCTTGTGCTTGCTCTCTGTCTCTCTTTCTCTCGTTCTCTCTGTGTCAAATAAATAAATAAATAATCTTAAAAAAGAGATCCCTCCAATTAAAATAAAACACACAAGTTAAATTATCACTCTAAGAGAGAGAGTCAACAAAATCAACAAATTAACAACCAGATGATGAATTCAGTCCAGAAGAAAGTAAAGTAGTGTAAGAACCTGAAAACTACTTTAAAATAAGGCTTCTTAATTCCTAGGATTTCCAAAAAGATAAATGAGAATAAACCCTTGATTAAATTGTATAAGAAATTATGAAACAAAGTAGGCAGAACTAAAATGAAAGCAGTTGGATATAAAATAAAACCTGGATATAAAATTAGAAACATATTGCTTTAAATGTGGAACAGGAACTCTAATCACAAATAAGTGCATTTGTTCAGTATTCAGTGAATAGTTAGAGTATGAAAATCCTTAACTTGTTCAGGAGTTGGTTAGAAATACTGAATGATTTTAGGTTTATTAGAAAGAAAACATAGCCATGCATGTATATTGAACATTTAATCACAAAAGATTGTAATATCAAACTCCCTTCCTCCTAAAAATCTATAATTATTTTTTCACATTTATGTTAATTATCTACCTGGAATATATTCTCATGTTTTATGTGAAATATGGATCTAATATTTTAGGAGAATTTTCCACTTAGAAAACCAATGGTCCTAGCATGAAGTCCCAATGGTCCATTTTCCTACTGATTGATGACAGTGACTCTACCATATATCAATTTCTAAATATGCATGAGTCTATTTATAGGCTCCGTACTCTATTCTTTTACTATTTGATTACCCCTAAATAAATAAAATGCTGTATTTATTATTATATCTTTGTAAAAAAGATTATATGCTCTAAGGAAAATCATCCTACCTCATTCTTTCTCATAATTGTTTTGGCTATGTTTAACCCATTGCCCTCATATTTATAACTGTTTCCAGTTATAAATGTAAGTTCTAGCATACATTTTGTTGGATATTCTTGGACCCATTGTGCATTTTATATTATGGTGAATAGAATGCTTGGTGTATTTCCTAATTGATTTTATATATTGATCTTTCATCCACCATCTCCGCTGAAATCTTTTACTACCTCAAACAGTGTATAGATTATTTTATATTTTCTTTCTTTTTTTTTTTTAAAGATTTTATTTATTTTTTGACAGAGAGAGAGACAGCGAGAGAGGGAACACAAGCAGGGGGAGTGGGAGAGGGAGAAGCAGACTTCCCGCAGGGCAGGGAGCCCGATGTGGGGCTCGATCCCAGGACCCTGGGATCATGACCTGAGCCGAAGGCAGACGCTTAACGACTGAGCCACCCAGGAGCCCTATTTTATATTTTCTATGTGGATAATTATATTGTTGGGAAATAAAGACAGTTGTGGTCCTTTCTTTTCAATTCTTATACTTTCTTATTGGCTAGAATCTCTAGTAAAACGATAGAAGTAGTTATTGTAGACTTTTTGTTATGTTCCTGACTTGTGCAATTTTATCCCTACGCCAAGTTGTTTGCTTCAGAATCTTCATACATACTACTTAGCACATTAGGAAAATTCCCTTCTATTTCCTATTTACTAAGAGTTTTATTATGAATGTTTATTGAATTTTATCAGATGGATTTTTCTACATATATTGACATGTTTTTCTCTTATCTATTAATATACATTTTCCTTTATACATTGCTTTAACTATTGAGGAGTTTGTGATATTGTTCACCATGTTCTCTCTTCCCATTCCTTGTAAGGGGCTTATACATCTGTGCCCATTGTCATGTGACTTGCTATTGTTACGTCAACTGCGGGAAGAACTGTGCTCTTGTCCAGGTAAATGCTTTGGTTACAGCTTCGTGACGGGGCACACAGTCTGGAGCAAAGCTGCAGCTTGGAACAGAGCCATGGCTGACCTGCAGTTTACATGAAACAAGAGTTATAAAGAAACTGTGTTTAGTCACTGAGATCGGAGGATTATTCATGCAGCAAAGCTGACTAAAACAGCCTTATTAGATAATGTCTGTTCCATAGTATTTTTACTACCATTATTTTATAAGAATTTTGCAAATTAAGTTTTGCTTTTTTTCTTATAAATGTTCCCAATATTAGAGTTTATCTGTTTTCCCATTGTATGGCAATTTTCACTGTTTCATTTTAAAGTAGGTTGGGGGCGCACCTAGGTGGCTCAGTCAGTTGAGCATTGGACTCTTGGTTTCGGCTCAGGTCATGATCTCAGGGTGGTGAGATGGAGCTCCATGTTGCGCTCCCCACTGAGCAGGGAGTCTTTTTGAGATTCTCTCTTTCCCTCTTCCTCTGCACCTCCCCCGACTCACATATGCTCGCTCGCTCATTCTCTCTAAATAAATAAATCTTTAAAAAAACAAAATAGGTTGGGTTGTATTATTTCTATGAATTTTAATTTATTTTATTTTATTTACTATAAGGTCAAGTTTTAAACAATTTCCATGTGCATTTTAAAAGATATTTTTTCCATTTTTAGAGAACATACTAATTATGTGTGTATGTATTCACTCATATATACATATATATTAAAACTGCCTTACTTCTTATATCATTTCAGATCTCTGTTTTAGTTACTTAATTTATCTCTCAGGTGTTGCAGTGAAGAATAAAAGTCTACAACAATCAAATATTCATTGTACACCTTCACAAAGGGCTGTATCATTTTTAATATAAAATAGCTCTAATGGATTTTTTTTGCCTTTATTTTAATATCATGACTATTCCTTGCTTTTCATTTGCAAGGACTTGCTCTGTCTTTGTTGGTTTTTTAAAAATACATTTATGATACTATCTTTTTTTGGGTTATCTTTTTTAAGATTATTTTTGTATGTTTTTAAACTGTCTGCATTTCTTTCACTTTTAAAAGTCTTATTTTGGGACGCCTAGGTGGCTCAGTCGGTTAAGTGTCTGCCTTTGGCTCAGGTCATGATCCTCAGGTCCTGGGATCGAATCCCACATCGTCGGGCTCCCTGCTCAGCGGGGAGCCTGCTTCTCCCTCTGTCTGCCACTCCCCTTGCTTGTGCTTACTCTCTCTCTCTGAGAAATAAATAAAATATAAAAAATAAATAAATAAAAGTCTTTTGATTTATAGGCATGAAATTATGTTTGATCTTTATTTCTAGCATTTTCATTTGTTTATCTTTTGCACATGCTTTCCATCATACTTTGTTGTGTCATATGAGTTTCTTTTTTTGTTTGTTTGTTTTGTATATATGAATTTTCCTTCTCAGTATTTAAAACACTTATATCCCGGCTTTTCTACTTATAGCTGTAACTTTCATAAATAAATAGATTGATAAATAGATGTAGTATATATACATACATATGTATATCTTTTTAACCTTTGTTTATTGTTAACTTTAGTCAATGTAAAATTACTGTTACTTTCAGTTTACAAAAATATAAAATCAGTGTTCTTAGTTTTTCAATATTCTCTCTCCCAAAATGCTCATCTTGCCTGGTTATATTTCTATAATCATAATTTTTTCTGCTAGCTTTGAATTACATTCATTTGAATAATATATTTAAACTGGTCCTTGATTTATCACATTTAGACTATATTATGTGAAATACTATGAAAGGTGAGAACTGTGCCTTCACACTTCCTTCATATTTCGTACTCATTTAAAATTATATTTTTACATTATCAAGGCTCATTAAATTTATATTCTATTTAATCCTAAAAATTCTGAGTTTTCTAGCCTTACTTTTATATTTCTATTCATACGGTTCACACCAACTAATGCTTTGTTATTGTTGTTTTTTTGTTTTGTCCCTGGTAATAGCAGCTTCTCTACTTCTAAATTTTAAAATTTATCTTATCTCTTGGCTAGAAGAATTTATGTGGTGAATATGGAAATGATCATATGTTTTTTGCTCCTTTATTGTTTCATATGTTGAATTATATTAATTACTGAATGTTTAACAAAACCTGCCATTCTTGACATGGGAAAAGCTACGTGGTTATTGCATATTGCATTTTTTATATATTGGGGATACAATTAGCTAATAGTTTATTAAATATTTTTTGTTTGTCCATGAGGGATATTTTTATGGTACCTTTTCCTCCCTGGTTTTGGGATCATGGAATTTCTTGCCTCATAAAATGAGGTGGGAAATGTGGTAAATGGAATAATATTTTCCCCAAAGATGCTCATGTCCTAACCCCTGGAACCTGTAAATGTGTTATCTTGCATGGCAAAAAGCACTTTGTAGATGTGAATAAATTAAGGATCTTGAGATGGAGATTTTCTTGGATTATCTGGATGGGCCTAATGTAATCATAAGTTTCCTTATAAGAAAGAAACAGGTGGGTCAGAGTCAAAGAAGATTTTAAAGAAGAATCTTAAAGTCAGCAAGGGGTAAATTGTGTCCCAATAATTTGAATGACAGTGGATTTCTCTACAGAAACCATGGATGCCAGAAGAAAGTGGCCATCTCATGTGATTCTAAATGTACGTAGAGACTGTATCTGACAATTGTAAATGGGGAGGATAAATGGACTAAAGGGAGGTGATGTTTCAATATTTCACTCAGACTAGTAAAATCACACCAGTAGCCTGTGATTAGGTACGTATGTAATGTAAAACCTTTCATAGCTATTTAAAAAGATATACAAAAAGATGCAATAAAAAAGTACTCTAGGTAAATAAAAGTGGAAATTTAAAAATATTCAAATAAGCCACAAGGAAGCAGGGAAAATAAAAGAGAAAAACAAATAAACAGAGAGAACACAGAGAACACAAAACCAAAAGGCAGAGGTAAGCCTTAACCTACCAATAATTAACATATACATTATTGATACATGATCTAAATATGGCAACTAAAAGATAGAGACTAGCACAGTGGATTAAAAATCATGGCCCACCTCTCTGCTGTTTATAAGAAACTAATTTCAAAAATACTAATATAGGGGCGCCAGGGTGGCTTAGTTGGTTAAGTAATTGCCCTCGGCTCAGGTCATGATCCCAGGGTCCTGGGATCAAGCCCCATGTTGGACTCCCTGCTCGGCGGGGGACCTGCTTCTCCCTCTCCCTCTGCTGCTTCCACTGCTACTGCTCTCCTGCTCTCTCGTTCTGTCAAATAAATAAATGAATAAATAAATAAAATCTTTTAAAAAATTTAAAAATACTGATATATTCAGGTTGAAAATAAAATAATGGAAAAAATATATTATGGCAACATTAATCAAAAGAATGCAGGACTGGTTATATTAACATCAGATAAATATGACTTCAGGGCAAAAATATATTGCCAGGGGCAGAGGGGGACATTACATAATATAACCTTAAATGTGTACACACCAATCAACAGAGTTACAAAATATGTAACAATATGTCCTAGTAATTGATAGAACAACTAGACAGAAAATTAACAAAGGTAAAGAATTCAACAACACCAACAGTCAAAAGAATATGGTCAATATTTACAGAAAATTCTGCCTAACAACATGGAATACATATTTTTTTCATGTGCTCATGGAACATATGCCAAAATAGACTATATCTTGGGCCATAAAAAACCCTCAAGAAATATAAAAGAATTGTGTTTGCTAATAATTATGAAATCAAACCAGAGATTAATAACACAAAGGTAACAGGAAAATTACCAAACACTTGGAAACTAAACACCGATGTCTAAATAGCTCACAGGTGTGTCAAAAGTTCAGAAATAGCAGAAGTAAAACCAATGGATCACTGAAGTAGTAATTAGTAAAAATTTATGTGCACACAGCCAAAAGACAGTTTGCAAACAAGGAGTGCTCAAACCAAAACATGGAATGAGATCCAAGGGTGTATTTTTATAAGCAGCTTAGTAGGAGGAGGTAGTGATTGTTTATTCTTCACAGTGATTGACTATAATATTAGAATTTTCTTAAAACACAGGGAATTTGTTAGTGGTTACCTCATATCAAATTTGAGAAACAGTTTAAATTTTGCTTGTAATTTCCAGAGGCATAAGCAAGAAATGACCCAGGTTAAGTTAATCTTGCAAAATAAGCTAAATTAAACTTTGCATGCATGACTAAACTGGTTTTGCCTGCTTGGGGAATTTTTAAGGCCAGTCTCTGTTTGTTTTTTATTTTAACAGGTAAAATATAAAGGGAATTAAGGAATATATTGAACTGAATGAAAATGAAAATACAGCATAAAAAAATGCCTCATATGGAGCTAAGTAAGCGCTAGAAGGGAAATTTATAACACTAACTGCATATATTAGAAAAAATAAAAGGCCAATATGAAAAGGTCAATATCAATAATCTAAGTTCTTACCAAAAGACTATGGAAAATAAAGAGCAAAATAAACCCAGAGAAAGCGGAAGGAAGGAAATAAAGTTAAATAAGAACAGAAATAAATAAAATCAAAACATAAACAATAGAGAAAAATAGTGAAACAAAGAACTGGTGCTTTAAATAGATCGATAAAATTGCCGAAGAGAAACTGACCATGAAAAAAGTCACAAATAATGAATATTAGGTAAGATAGAAAGGATATCCTAATAGACCCTGCAGACACAAAGAGGATAAGAAGAGGATGCTCTGAATAATTCTACACCCATAAATTTTACAACTTAGATGAAATGGACCAATTCCTTGAGAACACAAACTACCATAATTTTTTTTTTTTTTTAAGTAGACGCCACTCCACTCTCAGTATGGAACCCAATGAAAGGCTTGAACTCATGACCTTGAGATCAAGACCTGAGCTGAGATCAAGAATAGGATGCTTAAGTGACTGAGCCACCCAGGCACCCCTACCATAATTCTTTATTCACAGAAGTAATAAACAATTTGAATAGTCATATAATTATTAAGGAAATTGAATAATAATTACCTTATAAAAAGTTTCCAGGTGCATATGTTTTTATTGGAGAATTCTTCATTTAAAGAAGAATTAAAGCCAATTTTACAAAATATATTTCAGAAAATAAAAAAAGAGACAACATTTCCAATTCACTTTATGAAACTAATAATATACTAATACCAAAAGCAAGCAGACATAAGAAAAAAAAACCCACTATGGATGTATGAATATAGATGCAAAAATAATAAAATTTTAGCAAGTAGATTTTACAATATACAATTTATACAATATACACCAAATAAATATAACTCAATGGGTTTTACTTTAGGGATGCAAAACTGGTTCGATACTCAAAAATTAATCAATGAACTCATCATATTAAGAGGCTAGAGAAGAAAAATTACACAATCGTATCAGTCAATGTGGATTCAGCATTTGACAAAAATTTGGCACTCGTTCAAGATAAAAAAATCACAGAAATACATGATGACGTCCTCAGCTTGATAAAAATCATGTTAAAAATCTATAGCTGACGTTATATTTAATGGCAAAAGACTTAGTGCTGCCCCTTGAGATTGCGAAAAAGGCAAGAATGTCTGCTCTCACCAGTTTTTGCTATGTAGGGATGGTAGTTCTAGTCAGTGCAATAAGAAATAAAAGAAAAGAAAAAGGAAATTTAAAAATCATGTAGTTTAGGAAGGAAGAAATAAATCCATCCTTATTGTAAATGACATGATGGTCTATGTAAAAAAATCCCAAGGAACCTGCAAACAAACCTAGAAACTTGTGAGCTCAGCAAGATTATAGGATACAATACATAAAAATCAATTATCTTTCTAAATACTAGCAATGAGCATGTAGACACTGAAATTTAAAAGAATACCATTTACAATTACTCAATAAATGAAATAGTTTGCTATAAATCTAACAAAATATTTACCAAATTGGCATGCTGAGAACTACAAAATACTAATGAAAGAAATTAAAGGATATCTAAATAAATGAAGAGATGTACCATGTTCATTGGTTGGAATACTCCACATAGTAAAGATGCCAATTCTCCTCAAATTGATATAGGTTTAATAAATTTCTTATCAAAATCCCAACAAGATTTTTTCTTTATATAGAAAAACATTATACTAACTTTTACTTAGAAAGGCAAAGGAAATAGAATAAAATGGGACGAATGAGTCTACATGATATCAAGTCTTATTATATAGATATAGCAATCAAGACTCTGGAGTATTAGCAGAGAGATCGACACTTAAAACAATGGGAGGTAACAGAGGACCCAGTAATAGGAATACACAGATTTGCCCAACCGATTTTGACAAAGGTGCAAAAGGGATTCAGTGGAGGAAAGATAGATTTTTCAGCAAATAGTGTTGGAGCAATTGGATGTCCAGAGGCAAAAACTTTAACTTCAATTTAAACCTCACACTTTACATAGAAATTAACTCAAACTGAATCACAGGATTAAATGTACAATGTAAAAATATAAAAGTTTTAGAAAACAGTATAAATAAAATCCTTCAGAATCTAGGGATATGTCAATTGTTCTTAAAATTGCCCCACCCAAAATTGATCCCAAAAATACGATCTGTAAGAGAAGTTGGTAAGTTACACTTCATCAAAACTAAAACTTTTGCTTTGTGAAAAAATTTTTTTTAAGATTTTATTTATTTATTTGACAGAGACACAGTGAGAGAGGGAACACAAGCAGAGGGAGAGGGAGAGGGAGAAGCAGGCTTCCCGCTGAGCAGGGAGCCTGATGAGGCGCTCAGTCCCAGGACCCTGGGATCATGACCCGAGATGAAGGCAGATGCTTAACCAACTGAGCCACCCAGGCTCCCCAAGATTTTCTTAATAGTATGGAAAGATAAGCTAGAGAGTGAGAGGAAATATCGGTAAACCACTTATCTGACTCATCACTAGTATCTAGAATATAGAAAGAACTCTCAAAACTCAACATTAAAAAAAACCCAAACCAAAAAAAAAAAAAAATCCCCAAACAATCTAATTAGTAAATGGATAAAAAAACAAACCAAAACAGGAAATTCACTGAAGCTGAGGAACAAGGTATTAAAAGGAGAACATTAAAAGATGTTTAACATCACTAGGCATTAGATAAATGCAAACTCAAACCACAAAGTGATATCCCTACATACCTGTCTGGATAGCTAAATTAAAGGATAGTGACAACTAACTAGAATTTAAATGAAAATTTGAAAAAAAAAATAGTGATGACATCAAATGCTGGTGATGATGGGAAGAAACTGGATGACTCCGGTGTTGCTGGTAGAAATGTGAAACAGCTCAGCCACTCTGCAAACAGTTTGGCAGTTTCTTAAAAAAAAACCAAACATACAACTACTCTGTGACCGAGCTCTTTCACTTTTGCTCCTGGCCATTCATATTAGGAAAATAAAAACTTATATTTACATAAAAGCTTGTACACAAATGTTTACAGCACCTTTATTCGTAATAGTCAAAACTTGAAAACAAGTCAGACGCCCTTCAATGAGTGAATGATTAAACTGTGATACATCCATACCATGGCCTACCTCTGAGCAAGAAAAGGGAATGAATTTTTTTTTTTTGGGGGGGGGGAAACAATCTTACATTTTATTTCTTGATTAGTGGGGAAATAATTAAAAACAGAATCACATAATAAAATATGGTCAATAACTTTGCTTCCAAGCCATTCCCGGTTGATTTACACATTTGAGTGGAATTCTTTTTTTTTTTTTATTTTTTATTGTTATGTTAATCCCCATACATTACATCATTAGTTTTAGATGTAGTGTTCCATGGGGAATGAATTTTTGATATACAGTCCAACCTGGATGGATCTCAGAAGAATTCTACCAAGCAGGAAAATTTTATCAAAGGTTACATACTGCAAGATTCCATTTATGTAGCATTTTTATTTTTATTTATTTTTTTTATTTTTTTTTTTAAAGATTTTATTTATTCATTTGAGACACACAGATACAGAGAGAGAGAGAGCATGAGCAGGGGGAGAGGCAGAGGGAGAGGGAGAAGCAGGCTCCCCGCCGAGCCAGGAGCCCGATGTGGGGCTCGATCCCAGGACCCTGGGATCATGACCTGAGCCGAAGGCAGACGCTTAACCATCTGAGCCACCCAGGTGCCCCTATGTAGCATTTTTAAAGTGACAAAATTACAGAAATGGAGAACACTTTAGAGGCTGCTAGTTTTTAAGGCAGGGATGGAAAGTGGGTATAGCTTTAAAAGGGCAACACTAGGAAAACTTTCGGTTGATGCAATTGTTTTGTGTTTTGACTGTATCAGTGTCACTATCCTGGTTGTATTGTATTGTATTGTGGTTTTGCAAGATTTTACTATTGGGGAAACTGAATAAAGGGTATATGAATCTCTGTATTTTTCTTCCAACTTCATGTGAATCTTCAGTTGTCTCAAAAGAGAAAGCTTAATTAATAAACTATAATAGATGATATTATGAATATTTGTGCAATAAATTTGGAAAATTAGATGAAATTTTCCTAGAAAAACATCTCTCATCTAATTCATTCAAAACTAAATATAAAATTTAAAGTATCCTCTATGTTTAAAAACTAGAATTTTAATAAAAATAGTTTCATAAATAGTGCCCTTCCCATTTGGCCTCAAGGATAAATTCTTCCAAACTTTTAAGCAATATATATTCAGTAATCTTAGGCAAACTCCAGAGAGAAGAAAAGAGGGAACACTTTCTGTATTTGTTTCCTAGTGCGCCATAACAAATTAAAACAACCCAAATCTATTCTCAGAGATATGGGAGTCATAAGTCTAAAATCGGGGTGTCAGCAGGGCCACCTTCCTCCTGAGGGCTCTACCTGGGGATCCCACTTTGCTTCTTCCAGCTTTTGGCTCCTGGTGTTGCTTAGCTTTTAGCAGGATAACTCCCATCTCTCCATCTTCAGTAGGCTTCTCCCCTGTTTCTGTGCCTCAAATCTTCCTCTGCCTTTCTCTTGTAAGGACAACTGTTACTGAAGTTAGGGCCTGCGTTAAATCCAGGACGATTTCATGCCAAGATCCTTAACTTAGTTACAATGGCAAAGACCTTTTTTCCAAATAAGGTCACATTCCCAGATTCCAGAAATTAAGACATGGACATATCTTACTGGGGTCATTATTCAACCCACTACACTTCCCAACATATTTGATGAAGCCTGAAATACTTTTTTTTTTTTTAATTGAAATATAATTGACATCCAATACCCTAAAAGTTTCCAGTGTATATCACAGTGATTCAATATCTTTATACATTCTGAAATGATTCCCACAATAAGTCCAGTTTTCATCTGACACCATAAAAAGCTAACACAATATGAAGCCTGAAATACTTTAATATCAATACTTGACAAGGACATTATAAGAAACTTATAGGTCAATTTCTCATAAATGTGGATAAAAATTTTCCAAAGACAAGATTAGGAAATCAAATCCAGCATGGCTTATAAAGGATATCACATGAGACTGTTTCTTCCAGGAAGGCATCTTATTTTTAAAAAATCAATCATAACATTTGCTACAATAACAAAATAAAATAGAAAGAGCATATGATCATTATAAAGTCTCTTTATTATAGAAATTCTTTGTATCTAGGAATAGAGGGGAAATGCCTTGATATAATAAAAAAAGATTTCCAAATAAAATTTTGAAAGCTTTTCCTCTGCTATCACAACTTCTGTCAGCAATATAGTATAGTTCTTGCTAGTGTCATAAAACAGGAAGCAAATGGTAAAGGGCATGAAAAGGGAGAAATAAAACTGTCATTATTTGCAGATAACATGAATGTGAATGAACAAAATTCAAAAGAATCTACACTTAGGACACAGGACTTATTAACTGAATTCACAAGGTAGCTAGATAAAAGGTCAATATAAGAAATCAATTTTATTTCAATTTACTAGTAATCAACACCTAGAAAATTAAAGAAATGGTGTCACTTAAAAATAGTCTTAAACTCAAGTAGCCAGGAAAAAAAATCTGACAAAAGATTTATTCCGCTTTTGAAGATTATATGTGCGGTACAAATTTCTGACAAAGCTTTCTTATCCAAGATATATGAAGAACGCATGCAAATAAAGTTTAAAAAGATAATTAGTCAATGGAGAAAAGAGGCAAAAGACATAGAAATATTTCACAAAATGTCTATTGAAGCAGTCGATAAACATACAGAAGTGCACACGACCTCATTAGTTATCATAGAAATACAAAGGAAAGCCACAATGGCACAATGTCTAAAATAAAGTGACTAACACCAAATATTGGTGAGGATTTGGAACATCAGTAATTGTCAACAGAAATATAATTGTGGTGTGTAATTTTGTTCAACCACTTCAAACCATGCTTGACAATACCTACAAAGGCAGAATATATGTACACCTATGATTCAGCATTTCCACTTGGAAGGGTTTTGTGTAACCATAATGCAATAGTTTCCCAAAACACATGTACAATGATGTTCATAGTGGCATTATTTGTAGTAACAGAAATTGGCAACCATAGAACAGATAAATTATTTATGACACATTCCTACAAAGAATATTATTTCACAACAATGAGAAGGATCTAAAAACTTAAGTTTAAGCAAAAGAGTGTTGGTGAAAAGGAATGCCCAGTGTAAGATCTCATTTACATGACCTTCAAAAACTAATCAATGGTGTCAGATGTTCTTAAGAATTCCCACAGAAGAGAGATGGTGACTGGGAGAGCCAGGGATGTTTTGGAGGGTCGTGTTCTTTTTCATCTTAGGTCCAGTTACATAAAGCCATTAAAGAATTTCTGTACTTAATATGCATTATTAAATGCTTACAAAATAAAGTAATAAGACACTAGAGAGAATGCCAGTTTCCATTGTCTAAAAATTTTGTTTTAATCCTCACATTTGAGAAAAATATACATTCTGATAATAAAGAATATTTTAAGCATGTGAGAGAAATTATACTTTCCAAAAGTTATGATGGAATAATTGGCTCATTGGAAGAGTATAATTTTATTGTTCTAACCTTAAATCATACATTATAATAAATTGCAGATGCCTTAAGGGGATAAACAGGAACAGTTAACCATGTAAGAACTGGAAGAAAAAGAGCAGACATTGTTATTATTTTAAGGTGATAGAAGAATTTCTGAGCATAAAAGAAAAAACAGGCTCATTAAAGTGAAGAATATACAGATCTGACTGTATTTAGTATAAATATTTTGAATGGCTAATGAGTTAGAATATATATCAAATGAAAAGTTGAATACTGAATAATTTATAGATGAGGTATGAGATTAACAACCTTTATATTAATAGTTCTTCCAAGTCAATTGGAAATTAGTCATAAAGCAATGATTAAATAGCTAAAAAGATACTATGAGGAAAGTCTCTCCGAGGAAAAAATAAAAATATTAATCGTGTAATAGACATATGAGTAAGTGTTCACTTTTCTGCAAATCAAATAAATGCAAATTAATGCAACATGTCGCTAATAAGCTATCAAAGTGCAAAACAGAGAGAGAGAAGAAAGAAGAAAAGAATTGAAAATAATATGGTGAGTATCATCAGTAGTAGGAGAAAAGGAATATCTCACATGGATTAGGTAGGATTTTTTTTCCTTTTTCTCACTTTAACCTTTCTACTGTAAAATGAAACATATTCAGAAAAACATCAAATGACTTACTTAGTGGAATATTATAAAGCAAACACCCTTGCATCCACAGCCCAGACCTAGCAGTCGGGAAAAGAAGTTCTGTCTTTTGACCTCTCACAGCCTCCCGCTCACTCCCTTGAAAAGAATTCACAATTCTGACTTTCATGGTCAACAATGTTACCTTGCACAGGTGCATCTCGATGACTTCTAAGGGTCTTTTAATCCACAGACTCCTCTTGCCCCATCTCTTTCTTTTCTTTGCAGTTTGCCTGTTGACAACGCTGGCCTTTTGACCTGTGGTTTCCTGGATATTGTGGGCTGCTTCCCCATCAGAACTGCATCCTCAGCTGGTGAGACTAGAGGAAGGATCAAAAGTCTGGATGTCTTTGTGATATAAGCACCTCAGTGCCTATTCAAAGCCTTGATCCTTTGATTTTTGGGAGGTTGCTACTTGGTGATGTTCAACTTTTATAACAGCTTTGTCATTTATGAGTTAGAATTATTTTTATGAAAGGGCACTTTTCTTTACTACTATTTGATTATCCAGTGGTATAATTCATATAGGAAAGGCAGGAAAAAGTGATATTTTCTGTTATTTTCATCTTTTAGATAAAGGATTTATTTCCAACCATCTTCTTAGAGGAATTTATTAGCTTTTGTTTTAACATTTTTAAATATTTTATTTACTTATTTTAGAGAGAGAGAGAGAGAACAAGTGGGGGGGGGCAGAGGGAGAGGGAGAAGCAGACTCCTTGCTAAGCAGGGAGCCCAGCTCGGGGCTTGATCCCCGGGGACCCTGGCATCATGACCTGAGCCGAAGGCAGATGCTTAACGACTGAGCCACCCACGCGACCCAGGATTAGAGAGTTTTTAATGCAACTTCTTTAGTATTGTATCTATGTCTCTTTCTGAGTGTTCTGGTTCTTAAGGATACAATGAATGAGAGACAGAATATCCCATAATTACACGTTTACTTTATGCCCATTTACACGCACAACCATCTCAAAATAACATTGCTAATTCCACTACCACCAATATACCAAAAAGAGATAACATTTATTTTGCATATACTTTCTCTGTTCTCCCCATTCTTATACTTGTATAGTATCTATGTTGTCTGAACATGACAACATGTACTCTCTTTTTAATTCTAATTTATTCTTAATTCCATCAGTAACTATGTTTAATGATAATCACTAGTTCTTATGAATGTTTTTTTAAGTTATTTTGTTTGCCTAAACTCCTTATCTAGTAGATTCTTCAGGAAGTTCTTATGGGAATAATATTGCCAAACATTTGTTTATTAATAATAATTTTTTGTATGTAGTTTTTAGACTGAAGATCACATTTGCTGTATATAAAATAACTTGCTTCAAATTTTCTTTCCTTGAGTATAGAAATACGTTACTTTGTTTTCTTCATGTTGTCCATGTGCTGTTTTGAAACATAAGACGATAATGAAATGTCCTTTCTCTTATAAATATCTTGATTTTTTCCCCCTACGTGACAAATAATACCCCCCTTTCCTTAATAAAGCCCAGAAACTTTACAAGAATACAGCTGGTGGTGTTCATCCCAGGTTGGTATTATCAACATGTAGTGGGCTCTTTAATACAGAGTTTCAAATCTTTTTAATTTCAGGAAAGTTTTTCTGAGTTACAGTTTTTAGTATTTGTTTTATTTCCTTGATTTGGTTTTATGCTTCAGGGACCCCTATTATTTATAGGCTGGATGTAGTATGTTATTTGCAACTCACTCTCAATATTTTTGTTTATTTCCTTTTGGTATTTAAAGTTTCATCCTTTTCACCTATTTCTCTTAAGACATTAGCTGTTGTGTTTAACCACTCTTGTGTTCTTTCTAATTCAGTCTCCATTTTACACTTTTCATTTGTTTCTGTTTTCTGACTTCTGTCATCTCACTTGAGGTTTTAAAAATTCTGATTTATGTTTTTCTACCATGTCTTGTGATGCTTTCCTAATGACTTTGAGCTCCTTCTTAAGGTGTGAGTTTGTTTTCTGCATCATGTCTTTCTGGTAGGCTCTCAGTATACACAGAAATGTTGTTATCCTTATTCTCCTCTTTCTTTGGTTAACTTCGTGTGGCATTTGACCTCAATACTTTTCTATTGCCTGTCTTTTGTAAAATGAATTATCCGGAGCTTTTAGAAAGAGGTGTGGTACAGGGTGGCTTTTTTTTTTTTTTCATCTCACACAGCTCCTCTTCTGTTTTTTCATTAAGACTTCAAAATCATGGTGGATTGCTTTCTGAAATTTCCGCACTCTCTTCCTTTCCTTCTTTCCTTTCCTTCTTTCCTGGACCTTCTCTCTGCTTTTCGGTATCATCCTTGGCCTGCTCAATTTTAATGCTACTCCTAACAGCTGGGCTCCTACAGTCCTCTCCCAAGAGGTAGCTCTAGGGGGTAAGTCTTTGGGGTTCACAGGGAATAAACCAGAGCAGCTTCTTCAATCCCAACTCTCATCTCCTTGTACCGAGTCCCTTCTAGAAGGGGCAATACCACCCTCCAGTTTCAGATACTATTCTCAAATTTGTCAGTCATACCAGCCAATGGGAATTTATGGGCTATTTTGAGATTCTATTATTCTCATGTCTGTCAGTTACTTTATGACGCCGTTATATATTCTCCCAGATGGACACTAATAACCATGCACGTTATCTATACCATATTGGTAGTTCATCTTCATCTGCTTATAATTTGAGGTTTGCTGTTATAATCTGTAACCTAGCTTTATTGTAAGTGTTGTCCACATGTCTTTGGTTTTGCTATTTACTCTGTTTGCTTTAATAAGTAGATTCAGAGATATTCAAGATGTCTGCTGTCACTTCCTCCATTTTCACAGGGTACTCATGGGTAAGATTTGAAATTAATTAATTAATTAATACTTTCACTAATAAATTAATTCAATTTAGATCATGCTTTTCAGTGTCCATATACACAAAAGCCTTGGGTATTTATTAGTAACCAAGGAATTTTACTTACCAGAATTTATCCAAGAAGTATAATTATAAAATACCACAGTAATATGTGGGCAAGAGTTTTTACTGGAGTGGATTTATAATTGCAAAAATTAAAAACAATATATATTTACAATAATGGTTGAATGGTTCAATAATAAATGCATAAAATATATTTACTTCTTAAGAATCTGATATAGAAATACCTTCAGAAATGATAATGTTAAGTGATAAGTAAAAATAAAAAACAGACCATACAATACAATCCTTAAAGCTTATGGATCTGGATATAGACCTATCTTTTTATACAAGTATACCCGAAGATAAATATAGTAATTAGTATGGTGAAACTTTAGTAATTTATTTATACCATTAGCTTATAATCTTTTTAAAATGTGAATTCACAATCTTGTTCATTTAATGCTCTGACCTACTTGTGGTTGTTAAGTAATAACTAAAAGAAATGGTTGCCAAGGTGCATCAACATTGGAGTTGTAAATAAATTCCAGAAAGCTTGTGGTGTGTATTGCAAAAAGAATTTTCTTCCCTTCTGACCTGTGCGACTTCATTTATTTGCAATCACTAAAGAGTTATAGGCTTGCAATTTCTGATTTTGATTTGGGGCATGGAATTTCCCATCACTGAGAAAAGTCTGTGACTTTCCATTAGATTCTTGGCAGTGGGAGTTCAAAAGGAAATAAAATCCTCTAATCCATAGGTAAACTGAAAGGAAATAGGAAAACAAAGCCTCTAATTTTTTCTGTCATGTTTCATTGGTTTTTAATGAACTGTTCAAGTCTATTGAGTAACAAAGACAAGCCAGATGTTTAATGGTCCAATAAAGTAATTAATCAGTACTTCTGGTTTAACAATGTTTTGCCTATCAGCCTCCATGGCACAATTTCAAATATATTGGATTGTTTAATTGCATCAACCATACCCAGTTAACCCTTTATCAACAGCTAATGACAATGGAATATTGTTATTTACCACTTTTTCTTTTTAATTTGTGTAATTACTTATGACCATATGAAGCTGGAATTTCAAAATTTATCAATTTCCCTCTTCCCATAACAATTATTAACATTTGATTAATCATTATATCTTGTCCATTCTACCACAGATTCTTTTTTCTTGTATCCATCTCTTTTGCCATTATTGTAGTTCAGGTGCATATTATCTATCTTTTGGAATCTTAGACTTGTTTCTCTTTGTTTTAATATACTTTGGTGAGAATGTTTTTACTAATCCAGATCTTATGTCACTCTAGATGCAACATGTTTGATGGATCACTATGTCTCATAACAGGGGTTGCACACACAAAATGCCTTTGAGGGCCAGGCAGATCTACAGGTAACATGAACAAGAGGAATGCCTAGACAATATAGTAGGTCTTAGAGTGCTATGTAGCCAAATGATTTAAAAGTGTCCTCCTGAACAAAAGGAATGCATCTTCAGTCCAAAAAGCTAGAAGTCTGTGCTCTCCGTCTGGGAAAACAGAATTCCAAATCCAAAAGTAAGCATACAAAGCACCTTATAACCTGTCCCATACTCATTCTCATTTGTCACTATTCTCAAGAAATGACAGGCACTCTTTCTAAATAGGCACAGACCCTCAGTCCTCCGCACCCCTGCCCCCAATACAAACACATACTTTGGGATTAAACCCGGTCATTTTTCAGTATTCAAATCAGTTTTTTTCTTTTGTGTAGAATTCCCTGGCATCTTAGTATCCTCTCCAGCTGATTAATTATACTTTGAGCTGTCTCCTTATTGTTCCCTAGTCATAACTCAATTTGAATACATTATCATCGCATTGTGATTATTTATTGATGTGAACTTCTTAAGATATGCTCCAAGCTTCTTGGGGATGGGGACTGTGAGCTCTTCCCCTGTCAACCCATGGTACCTATTCCAATGCTTAGTACATGTTTAATGAATACATGTGAATAAATTTATTCTGCCCTTTAATTTGTTTATAAGGTAAACAATAACATTAATACTTTGTTTAATATTTTTTGTTGTTCTAAAACTTGGACTCCCATGTGCAGCTCAGAAAAAACTCACAGTGGTCATCTGTATATTTCTTAAATTTTCTGGTAGCATTTTGACTATTGAAAATAATCTCCAGACATTAGGTACTTTTAATGATAGACTGACTGTGTGGATTGTCAGCAGGATCAGAATAAAGAATTTAGGTTTAGTGAGAAAATTTTACAAACTGTACCATAGTTAGTAGAAATCTTGGTTCCATTCATTTACTATAAAATTTTGGAAAGATGATTTACTGTTTTTTTTTTCTTTTTCAGTCTATTCAAAGGAATTAACAATACCTATTTTATCAAGTTGCTGTCCAAATCTAATAAATGCTTGGTACAAAAGTGTGAGCATAGTGCTAGCACATTGTTATTATTGACCTCCCTCACAAACCAGGAAAATGGCTTTCTTTTCCCTCCATTCCTCTGCTTGGCAGCTGAATAGTAGCCCTCTTAAGAATATTCTACAGTAATCAGATCTTCATGATTAATGTCCTGGGCACCATATTTACCGCATAATATTCCTGGGATCTAAGCCGGGGCGGGTATTTTTTTTAAGTTTTAAAGAAAAAAATTTCAAACTATTTCTTCACCTAAAAACCATTTGTTAGTTAGACCTAGTTTCAGTTCAAGTGCTCTGCTGCACTTGAGATTCTAAACGCGTTCTTAATCATCTCGGGAACAAAATCCCAGGGAGAACACCGATATCATCTTGGAGAGTCTTTCAAAAGAAGGGCCAGCATTTCCCTTGCATGGGAGAAAACAGGGATGCTGCTGTCATACCCTGAGCTGACACGTCTGTCACACAAGATGGGCGGGTTGAGCTTAAGACATAAAGCAAGATGGTGTGTAACTTTCTGGAATGTGGAATTTGAGTTGTTTGCTGAACATCTTCAAATGAAGGAGTAGGCAGAGGAAGACTTTTCATTCACAACCTTGGAAAGTGATGTGATGGAGAACAACACGGAATAGTTACTTACATAGATAGAAGTAAGATTACTCATTAACCCAAAAAACTACCTCCATTTTCACTGGTCTGAATTTTTCTGCTTCTGGAAATTCATGAAGCATTTGGACAATAAATAACAAAGTCTTACAAAACAAAATAACAACAACAACAAAATAAATAAAAGAGCTGCCGGCTGGTTTTATGCTGAGGCGGGCAACCAGGTGCGGAGCAAATGTGACCAGAGCCCAAATTTAGTTAGTTTCACAGAATCCAATATTTCATTGTCTTGAGATTTCAGTATCTGACTAGGCTGTGTGATGAAACATACCTTAAATCCATTGCCACATAAAGGATTGTATATCATGCATCTAAGGGCACCTTGTATATCATGAATATTTCTGCCGCTAATTTTTATCATTTCAAAGCCAAAATTTCTTCAGCAATATGCATCTGCATTCTTGAACAACAAAAAGAAAGCTAACACATTCCTGTGACTCACATTCCAAATCTGGCCTCGGGTTCTTACAACTCCTCTTATTGCAATGCCTGGCACTCTTGGTGTGACTTTTCAGCCCTATTTCTCATTCTTGTGTCCAATCTATGGTATTTCAGTCCATTCTCATCCTAAATTTAACACATCTAAAAAATGAAAATCTGTTGTCAAACGTGAATATGAGATGGGAAGTGTCTTAAATGGCAAGTATATATCTTCATTCCAATTTATTGACTTGCTAAGAGCGACTACCATGAGGAACAATTCAAATCTCCTAAGCATTCACATAAACAATCGTAGAAGAGTTCTATTTCAATGCATTTCCTTTGTGGTAGCTTAATGGACTGCTTTAGTAAGCCTATACAACTCTTGGTGGACTTGTCAGCTTTATGGGAGGACAAACCTTATTCAATTGTGGTTTATCTGTCGCTCTTAATCACTTACCTTCTCTATTGCTTCTGACTAGAATTAAGCTGTCATTCTACCACCTGATATTTATATTGTCCATCTCTTTGAATATAATATATTTTTCTGAAATCAAAATCAGCCACATAAGCATCGAACTTCTCTGCTTGGGGAAACTCTGATCTCAGTATAGGGAACTCTTTCTTTCTGGGCATTTGGAGACCATGCATTGTAGAGCCATTGATAAGGTCTATGTCAGTGCCCTTTGCAAATCAAATCAAATGTAATCTTTAATCAAATTAGAGAATTAATTAGGCAGATGAGATTGCAATTTTTCCTTAGTGTTCTGTTGAGAGCACATGAGTGGATGGCTGCCATTTGTCTCACAATCTGTCTCTAAACCATGTAGCTCCCCAGATTTCAAACCGCTCGATATGATTATCTAATTTTGGAACTGATAAAGTTCTCAAAGATAACCAATCCCTCATTTTAGAATGAGGACAATGATATCTGATGTCACTCAGAAAGTGAGTGGTAAAACTAGCTGTGGAAATCAAACTCCTGAACACTCAGTTTAGGTTCAGGGTCTGGGAATGTACTAATAACTTAGAAAACCATCCCATCATTCTAGTGCAGAGCACACATAAACATACATAACACAGGATTTATAGTCATCGTTGAAACAAAAATGTGGCATTGTTTAATTTACTTAAACTACAAAAGGGAAAATACATATATTTACATGTTTACATATGTCCACTATGTCTGTGCATATATGCTCAAATATTATCCAAAGTATGAGATGACTTATAGTAGTGATTTGAGGATTTCCACTATTAAAAATTAATGAGGAACATTTTCAAATACAGATGCTCAGAAAGTTCTCTAGAGATTTTGATTCAGGCTTTTGAGGGAGCCCAGTAATACTCACCCTTGTAAGCCCCCTCTCTGAATTCTGCTGCAGATAACTGTGGATCAGACTTTTAATTACACTGATTGTTAAGGTCCCTTCTTATTCTTACTATGCGCAAGTCTGTGACTCTGAGTACTACCTTCACATTGTCAGGCAATAAAGCTTATCTGTAGAGACCAATGGCCATTGGCCATCCACAGGAAAAGAATGAGGTATTTAGATATTTGAGAATTCAGTAATGCTATATCTGAGATTTGAATCAAGAAGATCCAGAAGGCCAAATTATGTCAGCTAAACCCAGTAGGCATCTTTGGGATAGTACCCTGATTTAACTCTACCTCTGGGGCTTTAAACTCAAGGGGAGAGACGGATGGAAGGGGCCCTGAACTTTAGAAATTAAATAACACAGTTGCTTTCTTTTTATAGTTAAAAATGTACAAGATATCAGGTTTTACAGAAACCTCCTAATTGTAGCTCTGGCCCTATGTATTTTATATAATGAAATGTATTATTTTATTTAGTTTGGGTAGGAACTACAAGAGGGAAAGGAGGTAAGTAGCTAAATAGAAGAGACTGGTCTGTGTTTAACAATTGGTGAGAATGAAAAATTAGACTTAATTTCAAGGTTGATTTTACTTTTGTTTGTTCTCAAAGTAGTCAAGAACCTGGATATTGGGTGTTATAGGGATAAGAGAGGGAATGTGCCTCCCTGTTTACTCCCTCATGGAGCTTGCCCCAAGTGTGATAGTTTTAGTATTTTACACAGAAGATGTGTAAAATCCTCCGTGTGAAGGGTTCAGAATTATGGGTGTGTTGAATTTTAAACTCTTACAACGTCAGTAATCCACAAACTACACAATCCTCGCAAGAAATAATTGCTACTCAGCAAGCACTGTCCGTCAGATGTAAGATCAACTTTCCAGTCTTTGAAATGACAGCTGGGCCAGCACTGGGTAATCTTTTCTTTTCAGTGCTTGTGCTGTAAGATCTTGGGGTTTCTCTTTGTATCTACCTACAGTCATTCTCTGCCTACCTTGTTTCTTCTATTAAATTCAGAGCACACACCTCATATCAAAGTGGCTGCCATTTAGGTGTAAATACAAGTAAGCAGTGGACTCTATGAGAGTGGACTGTTTCTTCTAGGACTGCAGAAATCAGTGGTGGAATTCAAGTATGTTAGAGATACTGAATTGTGTAACCCCTCTTCACCCCATTACCACGCACAGTTTTCCATGTATGGGTTTTAATTCTTCCTGCCACCACAGTGATTCTTTTGTTTCTGAAGTCTCATGGTGGATGTGCCATATCTGCCTCAGTAGAAGGGAAATAAAAATTACACAAGGGGGTGGGTGGTATAGATGTGCTGAGGGAGGGGCCTCTAGTGGCCCAGGGGCTGCCAGGGTGCTCAGCTAAAAGCAAGCAGGAAGTAGATTAGGAATGCCAATTAACATGACACAGGTTCATCAAGTCTGTTCAGCGTCCATAGAAAACAGAAGATGCCAGGATTAAGATTTTTTAAAGACATGACAGGTCCTAAAGGAAGATGTGGTTGGAAATGAAGAACCAGGTGAGTTCTCATGTGTCCACAAGTAATGCTTCTAAATGAGCTGTAGACGGTTATAATTTAGAAGGGAAGGATGTGTTTTTGTCTTCTAAGTAGAGTTAGTAATGTTATCAATAGCATTGGCAATGTTGTGGAGTCTAAGGAGGAACCTGTGCCCTTTTAGATGCTCATCTGCCATGTTGTAGACGGGAGACAGGAACGGACAAGGGATCGCCTGGAGTTTCAACCTGGAAGATTCATATGGAACCTCTGGAGAGGCCATAAAGACTTACTTGCCATTCTTGCCAAGTGACTTGAAGGGAGAAAAAAAGATCAACACCAAACCTTTAATTCCCAGACTGTAGGTTATTTGGAGTTCATTACATTAGCACAGTCTCAGTAAGAAATTTTAACCACCCTACCTCTTGTCCCTCATCCTAAGAGTGGAAAGAATTATTTGGCATCCTTATGAATTTATCCTGAAATCTCAACAGATCCCTGCCTCTTTTCTTTGCAAGTATCAAAACATGAGCTTACTCATACACACACACTGTGGAAAGGGACAGTTGAAGGACTCTAGGCTTTAAACCTAAGTACTTACATCTCAAAATACAAGAAGATTCTCTGAGGTCTTATTGGTATTTTTGATTGCTGTTGTAGTCCCAAATAAATGGTGAACTCTTTGTATATTTTGTATACATTTGGCATATGTTATATTTATGATGTATATGGCATATATGAGTTTGCTTCTGGTATCCTACACAGAAGTATAGGATATATAGGTTAGGTTACACTTGATTTGCATATTAACCTTGGCCACTATAAATTCTGTCTGTGTTTGTTTTGGACTTTGGGTTTAGTTATTAAAAGCAGCTGCTTTAATGAGATTGCCTGGGTAAAATGCTGATGCAGCTACTTTCCAGCCAATGACTTAATCTTATGTTGAACAACTGACTTGATCTTTCTAAGTCTCAAATTTTCGAACTATAAAATCAGGATAAATAATACCCACCTAATACGATGATTATCAAAGTTAAGCAAGATAGTTTACATAAAGCACTTAGCACATATTAAATGCTCATCAGATGGAAGATACTATTAAATATTATTTGAATTAACCATTACCCTGGACTATTGAGATCATATCTCCATTCTATTAAAAAAAAAAAAACCCACAACACCCCATTCGTTATAATAATAAGAGTAACTGTAAAAAAGACAACAAAGTCACAGCGTTTTTCTCTGACAGCTTTTCTCCAGGTTTCTGCTTTGGCACTGTTGATGAAATGGTACTTTTTGTGGTCTTCAGTTATTTTCAATTTTTGGAATTGAGACAGAGAAACATGAGAGGTATTTTCTTTTTCTTAAAATAATTACAAAAAATTTTTGGGTTAAAAAAATTTATAAACTTTAAGGGCGCCTGGGTGGCTCAGTCGGTTAAGCATCTGCCTTCTGCTCAGGTCCTGATCTCAAGGTCCTGGGATTGAGCCTCACGTGGGGGCTCCCTGCTCAGCGGGGAGTCTGTTTCTCCCTCTCACTCTCTCTCTTTGCTCTCTCTCTCTCTCCCAAATAAATAAATAAAATCTTTAAACAAAAAAATTTATGAACTTTAAAAAACATTTAAGGAGGGGCGCCTGGGTGGCTCAGTGGTTAAGTGTCTGCCTTCGGCTCAGGTCATGATCCCAGGGTCCTGGGATCGAGCCCCGCATCAGGCTCCCTGCTCCGCGGGAAGCCTCTTCTCCCTCTCCCACTCCCCCTGCTTGTGTTCCCTCTCTCACTATGTCTCTCTCTGTCAAATAAATAAATAAAACCTTAATAAAAAAAAACATTTAAGGCAAAAATTATCTGACTTTTCTTTTCCAAATTCAGTAGGGGTAGGGTGTAGAAACCAAATACCAATTTTCCTATTTGGACCGTAGATTTGTTATGATATCTATGAGAAGCCAGATTCATTGTACTGATTAAGCCAATCTGGGTTTTGCTTCTGTAGCAAAATGATGTCAAAACACACCTGCCTGACTTAAATTCTGCTGAAACTCCTCTGTTGGGCTCTGAATGCAACCATCGGACTTGGAGTAATTCAGCTCTGCTGATTCCCTCTCTGGACAGGTCAGCTCCTGGAACTCTTCTTCCCTCTGCTGGGCTCCCGGGAGACATAGTCACCAATGCCTTCTGCTCACCGAGGCACTGTAGATTGGAGTGAATATTGGTTATTATTTGAGCTGCCCTGTGGCTTGAGTTGCAAGTTATTTTTTTTTTTTTTGCATCTTTTCAAAAATAGTTTCCCGTGACTTAGATATTCTGCTTCTAATGTTAGATTTTATGTCTTCAAAAATCTCCAAAGTGGTTACAGTGAAACTTGCAAAAACTTCAAGTTTTGCAGCTGAATCTTTAGGAGTGCATAGTTCTAATGTTTAATTGTGTGACACAAATGCAATTTTAAAAGTAAGCCATATTTATCTCTCCATATGGTGTGTGAGGCCTTCAATCTCTCCAGCTAGTCACTAACTGCCTATAAAAGACCATGATGCAAGACGTTTTTGCTTGAGTATAATCCTTATTTGATTGGGTTTTCATTTCATTTTAAAATGCTACCTGAATTTTCTCAATTCTCCTTCATTAAAATGAGTCTGTTTAACATGCAGGGCAGGAATAGTCTTTATGGTTGATTGTTGATTGAGGTCTCATTCACTTGCTGCTCATTTCAAGCAATAAATTACCAACAGATTAAGCCACATAGGAGGAGACTCAATCTAACTGACAGAAAGGACAGTGAAGCAGTGAGCTCAATCAACGTCTACTGGGGTCAGTCTGATTGACAAACCAGGAGAGAGAAGCCCCTGATGGTTCTATACACACAGTGGAGTAGGTATGAAGTCTAAATGAGCTGTCTCCTTCTTTGGAAGTACAACTCGAAGTAAACCTCTTCCATGAAAACTTTCCTGATTCCTTCTCTCCCACCTGCCCCCCACCACCACCCTTTTAACCTTAGGCTGAAAATAATTTCTGCTTCTGCAAATATCCACAGCTCAAAAGACAGTAGTAATAATAACAATAACCATTTGAATGTTTTGCTGTGCACAGATTAATGATCTTATTCAACCCAAATTTTGAATTTTATTTATTTTTAATTACCACAAGTCTCATAGCACATCTGGCATATAGATAACACAATAAATGATTGTCGAAAGGAAAAATAAAGAAATAGTGAATGATCTGGAACATTGATTGAACATTTTCTGGATGGCCTTATAATTTCCATTTTAATCTGACTTCTACTTCAAACATACAGCCTCGTTCTCCTCTGCCTTTCTTCCCACATTTTACTCTCTTCCATGATGTTCTAGAATTATCATCTCTTTTCAGTTCTTGCATCTTATTCCTAAAATGTGTAGAGCTTCAAGGCTAAATGGTGACTTCCACACGGGTTTCACAAAACCCTATCTCTCTATTCCAATTCAGATGACAAAACCAGGGATGTTACTAAGTAGAATCTGAGCAGGATCTCTCTACAACACAGCTCTGCTTATCACATGGGTGTTTTCATTAAGCCAGTAGCAGAAGAAGGTCTAGATGTAGGGGAGCCAGAGATGGAGTACCAGAGCTGGAGATGTCTGAACAAAGGGGGCATTATCTGTGCACATCAGTTGAGGTCCCAGTGGAGCTTCTAAGCCCAGAAGAAAGGCAGGGGGCAAACTTCCCCAAGAAGAAAGTCTAATAGTAAGTTTGGTGTTAGAGGAGCTCCTGGGTGGTTCAGTTGGTTGAGCGTCCAACTCTTGGTTTCTGCTCAGGTCATGATCTTAGGGTTGTGAGATCAAGCTCAGAGTCTGCTTGAGATTCTCTCCCTCTCCTTTTGCCCCTCGCCCTCCAAAATAAATAAATAAATCTTAAAAAAAAAAAAAAAGTAAGTTTGGTGTTAGCTATAAGCTTGATCTTCAGTATTGTCAAGGGTTGACATCCTCAGGAAAGCAGTTTTAGATGATGTTTCTTGAACAATAAAATGAGGAGGAAACGCTGCAAGGTTGAAAAAGAGCTCAAGGTGCTAGGATCCCTGTGATAATCCACAATGGAAAGGTGGGGAAGAAACCAACACAAGAGAGAGTGAGGCTAAGAATCTTTAATTACACCTGGTAGATTAAAAAAAGATCATCATTTGCACCAGAAAAAGAAGCACCTTTTAATTTCAGGGTAAAATTAACAAGGCTGGTGTAATGCAAGGTGTCGTACCTGGTCTCACGTCAGCTAATGTGCCTTCTTCTCAAAAATACACCCCAAATGTATAAAGCCTAGCACTGCAAAATGTGGAATTTTTATAGCTTATACATCACTGCTTGAGAGAGAAATTAATAACAAGCCATAACACAAAAATCAAACAACTTGGACATTTGTAAAGAGCAAAATACAATCTCTTGAATAAATGCCTAGTCAAAGGGTAAATCAGACCTAGAAGTACAAAAAAGTACAAAATACAAAAATAAGAACCGTATGCATAAAAAAATGTCTGAATTCTTGTCAAAGCTTTTATTGGGCACAAATTCACTGCCTTAGATATTTTACTTATAAGCAAAAATAATGAAAATAAGTTAAATAAGTATTTAATGTAAAAAGTTGGCAGAAGAATAAGAGAAACAGAACAGATAAATCAATAAATATGGAGATAAAACTGAGGAGATTATAAACAGAAAATGGTGAAAATTAAATAACAATATCCAGACCTACTTATGAAGATGAGTAAGAACACATCCGATTGTTAACTAGCTTCAAGAAGAAAGAAAGCTACAACTTTCTAATAAATGAAAATCAAACTATGCATACAAAGGAGAAACAGAAGATAATTCTGTGTATGAATTTATATTAATAAAAGAGAAGTGAATTATTTTTTAGAAAAAAGCACTTTAGGAAAAATAATACTCATAACTCAAGAAGGAAATGAGGACCAGGGCGGACTAATAATTATAGAGTCTCAGTCTTTTCTTCAATTGCCTCCTTACTATCTTAAAGACACCTCAAACCAAACTTGGTTGGACTGAACAGCTCTTCTTTCTCCCAGTAAACTTGGTCTAGTCACAGGCTTCCCCAACTCAGGAAATGACACAACTCTCTTCCCACTTTCTCAGGCTAAGAACCTTGACATCATCATTAACAATTTTCCCTCACATTCAGCAATCCTCTTGTCATTGCTTTTGTGTAGTAAGCAGAATACAAAGTCCACTCACCATCTCCATGCGACAGCCCTGGCCCTCTCTCAGCCGGGTTACTGGTCTCCTTCCTGGTCTTTCTGCTTTGGCTCTTGATTCCTTTAAAACTTAAATAAATCAGATTATTGCTTATCAACCTTCTAGGCTGCCCATCTTGCAGCCTTCACTTACCATCACTTCTAGGCCCTGCGTGACCTGCCTCCCCATTCCCTCTCTGACCTCCTTCTCCTTCTACTCCCCCACTTCCTGTGCGCCGAGGCTCCACACCCTGTGGGAGAGGTCAGGGGCAAAACTTTCTGCAGGCTAATTTGAAAATATGGATCAAAAACCTTTAAAAATGTGCGTTCTCTTATTTCCAGCATTTTAAATTTTTTTTATTTTTATTTTTATTTATTTATTTTTTTTAAGATTTTATTTATTTATTTGACAGAGAGATAGACAGAAGAGCACAAGCAGAGGGAGTGGCAGAGGGAGAGGGAGAAGCAGGCTCTGCACTGAGCAGGGAACCCGATGCGGGACTTGATCCCAGGACCCCGAGATCATGACCTGAGCCGAAGGCAGATGCTTAACCATCTGAGCCACCCAGGCGCCCCTATAATGCTACTTTAATATCAAAAAACTAAAAAAGTATGCCCTTGAGCATCTGGGAAAAATAATAAATGAATACATTAATAAATTATGGCACATGCATGAAAGGAACAATTAAAATCGATGGTAAAAATGCTTATTTTGTAATATGGGAGATTTTTACTGTATATTTTTGTGACTATGTTAAGACACAACATATGCATTGTAACCTGAATCTTAAATACACACATATATATCATGTAATATATTACATTACATAAACACTACTACATATGTATGTAAAAATATCATATGACATAAATATTGCATGGATATTCACAAAAATGAATGTTAAAGATACATCTCTTCACAATTGGATTAAGTATAAATTTAAACATTTTAGTTGATATCTTCTTTTATATTCTTTAAAATTTTAAAAGAAAATGGTTGATAAGATTAAAAAGAATTGAGGAGAATTTATAAGAGAAATTCTTTCAAAGTCCACTGGTACGTTACCACCGTTAACAATGGTAACCATTTCTGTAGAGCTTATTTTATGTGATAACCACTCACATAGGCAACAATGTTAAAGCAAACAATGATTCTATTGTTTTGCTCCTTTAACAGATGAGGAAAATGAGGAAAAAGCCCCGTGTAGTGTATTAATTTGTACCCTGGGTACACAGTTTACACGCTTGTGTGTATATGTGTATGTGTATCTTGACTTCACAAATGAATTGTGAAAATTTTCAAAGGAGAGTAGGTGTGTCATAAGAGAACATCAAACATTCTCCAAACACATTTGGATACGAAAGGTCTTTTATTGTATAAGATGATATCTTGTTTTTCCTTCATATCAATCTTCTCTCTCTTGTATGTGTGCATCCTGGTAGTCATTTTCAAATCCGCAGTCCTAATTGTCTATTCCTTCCTACTCAGCATGATGTCAAGGCACCTGCAGCACTGACCTCTCCTGGGAGCTTGCTGGAATGCTGCATCTCCCTCCCCCCTCCCAGACTTGTGGAATCCAAATCTGCATTTGGATAAGGTCCCAGGTGGTCTGCAGGCACATGAAAATTTGAGAAACTCTGGTCTAAAAACTTTCTTTAACATCAAAGGAAGAAAACCCTTTCCCTTTCTCTCAGTTTTCCCTGTAAACTGATTCTGACCCATTGTCCTTGGGAGCACCAGTATTCTTTTATTTGGCAATGCGAACAGTTGCATCTCTTCCTGAGGTCTTGCTCTATGATGTCACCTACAGAGCATCTGGCTTAAAGGAATCCGAGATGAAATGAACAGTGTTCCTCGCCGTTCTAGAAGAGACATGATTTATTTTTTTCAGTTTGCTGCTTTTCTGTTTACCTTGATTTCTGGCTTCTTTCTCAGCTGCCACTCCTTGTGTGTGGGCTTCGGGAGCTGTGAGGTGCACACGGAGGGGGGCTCTGCTCCCTGAACTTTGGAGATGGCTCAGTGGCACCAGCACCCACACACCAGCAGTTGGCAGAGAAGCGAGTTATGCCTTCAAGGCTGCCAGATCATCTTCTGTACATGACACCTGCCAGACTTGGAACAGTTTCTCAGTGGGGAAAGGACCAGGTTCTCAGAATGGAGGGATTCTTAAATGTCACCTTCCTGCATTTTTTTTTTTCTTTCTGGAACTTGGGCTGCAAGTGCTCAAATCCTCTGCAAAACTATCTAATACAGAACAAATCACATGGTAACAGAATTTAAATTGTGGTTGACGGATGCTAATCTTACAGACAGCCATGTAAAGTAGATACTATTGTTCCATTTGCTAAATGAACTAATCTCCTCTCAGAGTTTAGTTACTGCCCTGAGTATCACTTTAATGAAGGATGGAGTCCCATGTCCCATACCCAGTTCTCTGAGGCCCTGGCCCCTGGACTGGGAAATTACAGTTAGCAAAAGATGATCAGGCACCTAAGGGGCAGAAGGATATCTGGCTCTACAGCTCTTAGTCATATCACTCCGTTTTCCTTTCGTCTAAAACTGCATCCCTAAGGACCTATCCTAGCATTAAGCCGCCCACATGCAGTCCCAAAGGGTTCCTTTAATTGGCTGTTTTACCCTAAGCAGGAGTTTCATTAGCCTATAAAATAGATGTCCATCTATCTTTAAGAATGAAAGCATCTCCTCTGTCCTGCTCCTCAAAACTCATTGGGTCCCGCTTCCACTGCCTATTATCAATTGTAAGTCTCACTCATTCCACCCTTCAGTCCTTGTCTTCTCCCTCAAATTTCACTGTATCCTCTTGTGGTTTTGTGTCTTCAATTCAGCAACTTTTTCTTGGGTTCCCTAATATGCCAGACCACACAACATGACGTGTTGTATGTGTCCAGAAGCCACCCCCAGGGGAAGCGGGTGCTACCACCTCCCTCCCTTATACCTCACAGAGGCACTCAGACAGCTCCCCCTCCACACCTCTGCAGCCCAAGCACAATCACATTTGTGCAGCTGTTTTCAAGCACTGTGTTTTGTCTTGCTCTCTTGGTCTGATCGCTTGTGTTGGTGGTCTGTGTCTTCCTTTGCCCAGGGCTCAAGATGCAGGTTTGTTTCTTGGATCCTGGTTCTGGCCACCAGTGACGGCTGCCCACTTGTCAAACATCCTCCTCTCTCTGCCCGCTGTGTGCTATGCTCTTCCTCTGGGACAACTCAGTCATTTGTCTGTTTCCTGCTACCAAGGGCTTACCTGTACTATGATCTATGAATGCTGATTGTTCTGGATACTGTGTTCACCTTGACCGTACCTGCCCGTCTGCTTTCTCCACCCAGCTCCCTCCTCCCTGACCACTCCATATTCTTTCCTCAGGGACAGCGTCATCCTTGGCCTCACCCTCTGGCTGCCTGTGGTTATCCAGGCCCCAAGCGACTAGTCTCTTTGATAAGACAGAAGAGAAGGAGAGAGAGAAAAATGAGTGTGAAAATTTTTCAGCAACAAACTGCAAACTTCACAATTTGTCCTTCCTGTTCAGTTTTGCATTGTGATGAGTAAGAATTCAACAAGGGCTGAGTTACACTAAGACCCCATTGTCTGTACTGCCCGTTTCCAGTCCTTGACAGAAGATGGGTGCCGTAGAAACAACTTACGTCTTGTGGCTCTTTTTCCGCTTCCTTTTTCATAGTCTCCCACCATTTCTCTGACACATTGACCTGAGAAGGAGTAATGGGAGGCATTCTTGTTACTCTCAGAATGAACGAGAAGATTGAGATTTATTGATTTTTAACACTGTCACTGATTCTACAAAAATAGCCTATTCAATGCAATCAACTTCTTATCCAGAAGACAATGACATGCATTAGGGAGCTTTCCTTATTTCTTTCTCTTCCTCCCAGTAATTACTTGACAGGAACACAACTTGTAAATTTAATATATTGGAAATTTCTAACTAACTCTCTGATGTGGGAGGGTACTTCACAAACCCGTGGTTATCTCTTCACAAATATAGCAAGGACTGAGTCTTCTATGATTTTTCTATATAGATTAGCTTTGGAACAAACGGTAATGAAATCATCTCTTGGAGTATTAATTATTATACATGATTTCATGGTACTGATCATGTGGGTATCTCAGCTTCTTCAGTTGAGTGGATGTTATATATTCATCAGCCCTGCTCTCAGCTATCCACTCCAGCATTGTCCACTGCCGCCCATGCAGCGGCATCCAGCACTGACTGGAAGTCCATTGCTTGGCCCCTTCAGAGGGTTCTTGCATCATCATCATGCTTCTCTAAGTTAGCAGGCATTCTTGATGATTCCTCACTGTGTCCGAGTCAAAAATGGATGAAACCTTGCCTACGAATCTTAATCGTCTAAAAGTTCCAGCCCTGAGTATTATACTCAAAGGCATCATTTAAGTTCAGATGGAATGGAAACCCGTGGTTTGTGATATGTTTGCTATCCCTGAGACCTTTCCAGAGTTTGAGATCCAGGACTCCAAATACAATTGCTTCATACCTTCTTTTAGTTTAATTTTTGGATTCTGTGATATCACTATGTTCTCAGTGATGGCAAGGCGAATGTTACAGCGTCCACACGTATATTCTACAGCTGCAAATCCTAAGTGAAGAAATGAACAAGATAAGACATAGTGACATATTCTTTGAAAACCTGCTATGGATTGTGAAGTAACTTCACAGTTAAAACATATACGAATGCCAAGTTTACAACCAAGGCTTTGTGTGATGACTTGCGTGTGGAGAATGCATGACCCTCTATTTTAGAAGATAGAGTGGTATCCATAGGAGCAAGAGAACATAAACCCTCAATTTTACAAAATTGAGAGAAAACTGCCATCGTGTATCTGTTTTACAAGACTTTATTTTTGCATGCATATAGTTATAGTTACATTTCTTTCAGGTATTTGTTTATTCCCTGTTTCCCACACAAAGATTTGAGAACTTATGTGATCAGTGAAGGTCTTTTCAGAGTTTCTTTCCTTCTCTATGACCATGGGCAAGTAATCCAGCCATTTTTAGGCTCAGTATCTTTATTTTTAAAGTAGAGGCCTAGATATGTTGTCTTTGTAATATTTTGTGAAAACTTAATTTGATTATGAGAGATTGTAGCAAAAACCAAAAAATGTTACACAGCTCTCTCTCTTCCTTTCTAATTTTATTGTTATTATTAATATTAGATCAGATTATATTCTGAAAAACACATAGTATCTGGTATGATACTCAGTACCTGATACATTATATGAACTGAATATATATATTTGAATACATGCTGAATGAAAATTGGGAATCTTGACCAAAGGTGTGATGTCATACATTGATTTTAAATATGGTAACAGTATTATTATTATTGAGCAGCTACTACTTATTCGCCACAGAGCTAGGTACCTTACGTTAATTATTATTCATGTTAACAGAAACCTTACCAGTTTAGGATTAGTTTCCCAATTTATCAATGAAAGAATTTGAGCTCAAGTTTGAAAATATTTATAGTCAGCAGATGCCAAAGGCAGAAATTGAATTCAAGGAGGACTAGCTCAGTACTACCCCAGCCTCTATGTTCCCACTATACCATCCTAACTACCCTAGGAAGGTAATAGTGGAAAGTTATAGATGTTGTGACCGTTCAGAGATTGTTTTCAGAATTTTCTTTAATCATCTGATTAATTTTGGAAGCAAACTAATCTCAAGGCATCTGGGAATAAAATTACTTTTATCGACTAAAGTCCAATTACATTGATCATATTTTTATCAGTTCAGACACGTTTAACACACGATATTTAAAAAGATTATATAAAATCTATTCAATGATATTTTAATCATAGTTTTAAAATCCCATAGTCAATTAAAATAGCTGATATTTATGTTGAAATCTGCTCTTGGCTGTGAAGAGATGATTTATTCATCTCCACTGCTCTTTTCCTGATTAATTAAGGTCCTTTGCTCAGTGCTGGGCTTCAGACCTCTTCTTCCTGGTGACACAAGTCAGATAGGGCCACTATTGCTCTCTTCCTGCTACTTGAAGGCACATTCCTCATCCAATAGGAAGTCAATATCAGGACATATTCTGGTAAGAAGCCATGGTTGGCAGAAGAGGGGGTGGATAAACCTTGGCATCTCCCACTTGCAGCGGGCAACTTCCCAGTTGGACTTGGGCGTAGATCACTGGATAGAACAGCGGATGTCTTCAAGGGTGAGAGGTATTCTTCCCAATTTCTCATCAATATACATCTATTCATCCTCAATCACATCTACGTTTCCAGGACACCAGCATATTGGACACTGTTGTACTGTGAGGTCCTACGGGATATGGCAGCCGAGTCAAGATAACAGGCCCCAAGCTGATACAGCCTCCTTAGAAGTGCTCTGAGTGGCAAATATGATAAAAGCTGCTGAAATCACAGGCCAGGAGAGGTGATCTAAGACAGGAGACCAGGCACAGAGGAAATGTAAAGAAACCGTAGACCTTCAAGGCAACCAACCAGGCAGTTGATTAGAACTGCGTGAGATTGCTGGGGTGATGCCCTGTCAATATGCTCTGGGAAAGCTTAACGGACACTTTAGGGCTTTCTCTTAGACTTTTCACCTTCATTAGCATATTATGTTACACTGAATCTTAGGTTACATTAAATAACTTTCCTTAATGATATTTTCCTTTAAAAGTTAACAATACTATGGCTCTGGGCTTTTGGGGCTATCTTTTTCTTTTGCTCTAGTTTTTAATTGCAGGCAATATTTCTGAACATACCTGAAGGCACTGAATGTGTTCAGTATATGCTGTAGCCCAAGCCTCATTTCCAGTGTGGAATTTAGGATCTTGTTTCATCTGAAATACAATTTTAGAAAATACAAAGTTTTAGCAGTTAAAAATGAGCTGGGAAGCCAGCAATTGGTTTTGTAGCACAGGGTACCATGTCACAGTCAGCTCTCCTATCCTGCTTGAGTGGGAGGCAGTGGCTCTATAAGCAGGTCCTGGGACCAAGCCTGGATATATTTCATGCCCACAAATGGGAAGTTTCATGCTTATAAGGTTATACATCAATACCAAGAAGAATAATTTGTAACTGGTTATGAAATTCAAATGGGACAAAGGAACCATGGGGAACTGTGATGTGACCTATGAATGTGGTCAGAGGAAGAGGCAGAATCCTCTGGAGTTCAGGTATCAGCTGCAAAATATCAGTCATCTGTAGTTTCAGTTCAGTGGAATAAGCCAATAGGAAACTTCTAGCAATATGTTTAGGTACAGGAAAGTTAAACAGCATTGTTCAAAGCATGTGATTCCAGCTGAATATGCAGCTGACTTTTCTATTCCCTTAAAAACATCAGTCCTTGGGCTGCCTGGGTGGCCCAGTCGGTTAAGTGTCTGACTCTTGTTCTTGGCTCAGGTTATGATCTCATGGGTCAGGGGAGTCTGCTTGAAGATTCTCTCCCTCTGACCCTCCCCCACTCTCTCTCTCTGTCTCAAATAAATAAATACATCTTTTAAAAAAAAATCCATCCTTAGTGCATTTTCCATTCCTGCAAAAAATCTCATGGGCTATTGACTGGTTTACACATACTTTCCTGGAGCAAAGTGACTTGGAAAGAAAATCTCTAAGCTAAATTTCTCTGTCAGATATGCTAAAGTATTTTCTGTACAAATAAACTATGGTGTGTCCAAACAATTTCCTTCATGCAGCTTGAAGTTGCTCTAAGAGAGGAAAGATAGTGATTTCTCGCCAGATGGATGTATAGTAATGGTAATCACCTCACGGAAATTAAACTCACTGGAGCTGCAGGGTACTTGGTAAGAGGGTGAGTAATCCTTACTGTCACTCAGTGAAAAGATAAGGAGTAGCTAGAAGCAGGAATGGCTCAGAATCCATTACCACCCTCCAAAATCTCAGCTCACCCCACACCTTCCCTATTTCATTAGTAGTATCATCTTCCAGCAGTCTCCAACCCTGAAGCCTTCAGTCATCCTTGTCTTCTCCACCACTCTTACCTGCTCATCCAGTGGGTCTCTAGTCTATAGCTAGAATGCAGACAGCTGTGGAGTTTTAAACCCTTTGGGGAGAAGGGTATGGAAGAGTTGATGAGCCAGAAAAACACACATAATATATAAAAAGAATTGACATAATTTCTGGGACTGGAAGGTCTTAGTGACCTTAGTTGTGGACCTTAACTTTCAACATTTTAAAATTCGAACATCTCAAAAATATGTCCAATCATATTCAGGTTTGAATGTTCTATTTCAATCTTTATCATTTATCATCATTTTCTAATGCTGCCAGATCCTTAAAAATCCAAATCTAAGTTACATCATTCTTTCGGGGCGGGGGGGGGCAGGCCAAGTGGAGAGGGGGAGAGAGAATCTCAAGTGGACTCCATGCTGAGTGTAGATTTCCCCATGCAGGGCTCGATTCCATGACCCTGAGATCAAGAGTCAGATGCTCAAAGGCCATCCAGGAGCCCCTAAGTTATATCATTCTTTAAGAAAATTCTTGGCTCCCACTCACTTCCACAGTGTATGGCTTTTTTAGCTTCAACCCTGGTCACCATCCTATTGCCCGGACATAAAAATTTATATATAGTTTTAAAAACAAGTGATTAATTTTCATACGTGAATGTCTTCAATCATGCTGTTTCAGCTCCGTGCAGCTTCCTCTCTTGTGCAGTCGCCCCTACACACGTGCCACCTTCATATCCTTTACCTTTCCCCACCTCTTCCTAGTTCACCTTGAAATTTTCATCTCAACATTAGTCAATTCCTGACTCAATTTTTTCCTAACTTCCTCATGCAGAATTCAGCACTTCCATATTTCTAGTCTGATGATCATTTTATTTAAATTACCCATCACTATATGTCATTCACTGTATTATGATTAGCTCTTTGTATATCTGCCTACTCGGATGGATTGTGAATTTGTTGAGTTCAGACCTGCTTATGCTTTCATCCCCAGAATTCTAGCATACTGTTTGGCAAATAATGCTGAACACATATTTAAATGAATTAAAAACAAATGTTAGATTAACTTATCAGTTTACTTTTCAAGGCATTAACTTACCAATGCATGGTTAAATGTATATTTGGGCTAAATTTCAAACCCCAGGTAATGATATACAGATACTATTTTTCTTATCACTCTTTTCAGTCCTGAGAGTCCTGAGGATTAGTTTAAGTATGGAGGATATTTCAGAGAGAAGAGAAAGAAAGGCAGAACAGGTGCAATCACCAGACAAACCATTCCTTGTTTAAGTTCTTGCATTTAGGATTTTAGAGGGAAAATGAAAATGCATGCAAGGAAACCTAAATTTCTGCGATTGCCTTTTTATTGATAACCTTGGATAAAGTCAGCCCAACTTCTGGAGTTGCGCTGTTCGATATGGCAGCTAGTTAATTTTTAATTTAAAAGCATTAAAATTATAGAAAACTAAAAATTCAGTTTCTTGGTAGCACTAGCCACATTTCAAATATCTGCATATAGGTAGTAGTTACCATATTAAACAGCATAGACATAGAATATTTCCACTTAATATTTCCACAGAAAGTCCTACTGGATAATTATGATTTCCCAAACTCCTGAAAGAGCCATCTTTGTAAATGTAGCATGTGTATATCACTCTCATGCCTCAATCCTTTAGTGGATTAAGATTATGGCCAATATCAAATTCAAAAGCTTTACTATATATCCCTGCACTTTCTTAATGATCTCTCCAGCTTCATGGCTTTTTATAGTCCCACAATCATCCTATGTGCTAAAGGAAATGGTTTTCTTGTAAGTTGATAAAATTGGTAGAGCTCTGACCACCTACATGTAAGTTTTACCTGGAATTCCTGCCCATATGCCTAGTTACTATGACTCTTCCAGGCACAACAATGTGAAATCTTCCTTGGCTCTCACCATTGGTAATACTCCCATCTATGTTCCCACAATTCCATGTGCTTATATCTCATCTCCTAATATGCTGAATTTTCAGGTACAGTTTTCCCTAACCAGTAGTGCTATGCTCTTCACCTCTATAATATGGTGAGTATGGCTAATAAAGCATAATGACTGATCCTGGGAAACAAACAGATCAAAGTTATATACAATGTTCTCCTACCATCCATTTTTAGCCAAATGGATATGATACATAAATAATTCCTATACTTGGCAATAGTTTGAGTTAGATATTTCTACACATTACTCTACACTCTATAACTACACTATTCTCTGATTTACAAATTTATTCTCTGATGTATCTTCATAAAATCATCTTATTTTTTAGTTTGTTACCTAAATTATTTAGTTATCCACATTATTTAATTTATTGGTTTTAGTAGTCTTCTGCTTTGCCCCCACCAAGATTATGGTTACATACTCAGAGATGCTTTTTTTTTTTAACACAAAGAATAATACAAGAAGTTAAAGAAATGTATCACGAGATGCAATATTCAGAGAAATAATTGAAGAATGTATTATGTTGTCAACATTTAGCCATTATAATCAACTTTAATCATCAAAGCTGCCTTGGAGTCTTTAGTATTTTAACATTAATTTCAAAATAATTTATTCTATTATTACACTGACTTTCATACTAATATAAATGAACTTAATACGATGAAACTCAAATGTAATGTTAAAACAGAAACATAATAGAAATTGTAACCCAAATGAGTACACGTGAAAGCAAAGAGGATTTTGGCTGGCCTCATAGAGGGATTTTCATTTCCTTTAATCCATATCACAGACTCCTTGTCACATCACCAAAAGGGGAGATGAAAGTTCTAATGAAATTTTTTTGCATTTAAATGATAATTTGTGTTCTGTATGCATTTGCTTTTGAAATGGATTGGACTCCGTCTGAAAACATGGGCACTCTAGGGTTAAAACTACAATTGTGAACGTGACTTGCTCACAAATATGCCTGCTGGCTTCCCTACACAGCTTTCATAACATGGAGATTTTCCTGGCTTTTCATCCTTATTTCCCGATTAAAGGGAAAATGATCTTTGTTTAATTTTAATTTTTAGAAATTATAAGTAGTACTCAATTAGTCTTTGTCATTAAGTCTAATCTGCATGATTACCTGGGAAATAATGACAAAATTAAATGCACCTATTTAACTCTTGAATCCTGGATAAATATTTATTGATGTTACTTCATTCTAATTAAATACAGCGAGAATATAAAACTACACTTTGAATCCAAGGATATGTAGTGTGTACATCAAATGTGGATTTGTCTTTGGGATCTTTTTGGCCTCTCCATGGTTCTTCACCATGAAAATTTCTAACAATTAGTTCATATTAACTGTGATGTAAAATAAAATATTAAATAAACTGTAGTGTTTCGATACCCTGAAAATATATGAAACTAATACCACAGCTATTAAATAAATCTAGGATAATATAGCGCATTGTCTCTCAGGTCAGGCTAATGGAAATACGTTTTATGACTTTAATGACTAAAAAACCCAAACTAAAAGAGAAAGTGAATAAAATAAAACACATTCATGACACAGCATCTTTTATCCCTTTTACTATTTGTGTCCTCTAGTATGTAACTGGTCATGTAACTCTGGCCCTCCCATTCATTCTTCCATTCTATATACACATAGACACACACACCTAAACAATTACCATGCCCCTGGATGCGGAGTCATTTTGCAGGTCACCCAGCAATTGTCACCAAGTGTGACATGATGAAACAAAAATAAAAACAAAAAACAACAAAAAAACTTGCTCATCCTTGGTTACGTGATAGTACATCACTTCTATGTTCAAAGTGCCATTACCTGCAGAATCACTGTTTATCCTTATATTCCTTCTTCCATGGTATACACATGAGTTTTTTTCTCCGTTCTCTGCAATCATCACTCCAAAAGCTTTCTTGCAGTTGAGTTTTCTTTTATATAGGTTCCATCACTATTCTTTCTAAGGCAGAAATTCCAAGGATTACAATGATCTGTGCATGCTTATAATATCCAGGTCATCCCAAAACAGAGCTTTAAAAGCACAACAAGTATACAGTTACTATTTGCTATAACAAGGGGTTTCTGTTCTGCCATTACTTGAATTACCTGTTTTGTCTTCCTAGGTGGGCTATAATTAATACAGCAATACATCTGGAATACAGCAATACATCTTGTAACAAGAACCTACACTCTCACAATTGCTTTTTACTACAATATCTCCAACAGAAAGTTGGCTGTTTCACATGTCCCACTTTGACCCTTACAATAGAACCTTTCTCAGTAAGTCATATTAAAAAACTTTTTTGGAGAAAGATAGAACTCTTTGTAGTTGTAGTTGTAGTTTGTAGATTGGAGTTTTCCAGGGGGACACCATATGTAAGTAAAGCACCTTTCTTGTAGTCTGTGGCTATTTCTCCTATAGGGGTCATGGGTGACCTTGCCCTAAATGTCATTAGAATATTTTGTTAATAAAGAGTACAGAGTGTTGAAAAATTTTATCTCTGAAATCAGACCGCTGGATTTGAGTCCTAACTCTACCTCTTCCTAACCGTGAGACTAGTATCTCAGTCTCCTGGGTTTTTATCAATTTCCATCTGTAACATGGTGGTAATAGTATCTTCCACATAAAATTGTGAGGATTAAATAATTCATAAAAGTACTGAACAGACTAACTCATAAAAATACTTAACAAGAGTGCTTGACACAGAGTTAGCTTTCTATAAATGTTACTTATGATAATTTTTAGGGAGTGGAAATAAGATTTCTAAATACAAAGCTTATCTACTACCATTATGGATTTAGCATCCTGATTGAGTAAAGTTTTGCAAATGTAAGTATTTATGTTCATTTGAACCAAACATATTTTAACAATTTTGCTTTCCCATTACCTGCCTAGTTCCTTGTATTGTATATGGTAGTCATGGAACAATTTTTCTTCTCTGAGAGTCAGAGAGATAAATGATACGATGGATGAATAAAAACATTATATGAACAGCTAGTTGATATTATAATATACATGAGTAAAATGCCAATCATTCTAAAAACATTATTTTATTTATTACTTCATATAAAACTAATCATTCTTCTTTTAAATATTTATTACATTAAAATAAGATAAAATAGTTAGCTGGAACTCTCTGGACAACATTGGTCAGACAAGGTCCACAGTGACCAGAACCTTTGGCCTGAAAGGGCTCCTGTTAGAATCCTCCTGGTCTTATCCTCTCTCCCTACACATGTCTTCTTGACTGATCTGTACCATCAGATAGAAATTGAGCTCTAAAGCATCCCAGTAAACAGTAAGGAGAAAAAGGAGGGGACTATGTTATAAAGTAAATATGCTGTTTATTTAGTGTCCCTTTCTTGGAGGAACCACCTTTCTGGACAGTCCTGGTAAAGCTATGAGTACTATGCTGACCTCTTGTGGCCCAACACACAGGTAGGCAATGACTCATTTGGGCAGCCAGAGCCCTTCACCGGACAACTCTGCAAATGCTAGGGGGAAAGCGTATTTCCCACTTTGGGGACAAGAAGCCGGCAGGATGTGAATTTGGGGCTGCCAGAGCCAACTTCCCTGACCACATGTAAGAAGCCCATATGTTTTAGGAAAGAATCAGGTCAGGCTTCAGAAAGAAATAGATCCAAGAATTTGCAAGAAAGAGAGAAACTTTGTAACTTTATTTGAAACCCTGGATGGAACTGTGTTTGAAACCACTTCCTACGCTTCCTCCAGGAGCTTCCCACTTACTGAAGCCAATATAGTCCCTTTTTAAACTCAAGTTTATTTGAGTTGTATAATTGTCACTTTTCTACAGGAAGTGTCCTGATTAATTTAGCTAGGGAAAAACATTGAGATAGCTTTGATTTTAATTATTCCCCGGTGTCCAAGGAAAAGAAAGAAAAAATTAAAAGGGAAACCGTGAACTATAAGATATTTTTTTTCTTTCAGTTAATCATACATTTGTAAAATATTTATGAGTGCTTAATATGTGCTAGGTGCCAGGCATTTTTTCCTAGTTGCTTGGGAGAGATCAATACATCCACAGGCAAATATTCCTGTCCTTGTAGAACTTACATATTAATGGGGAGAGGCAGACAATATAAAATCATAATAAATAAGTGTATTATTTGTAAGTATGGTTTGTTTGAAGATCATATGGCTGCCAGAATGTGAAGTGGGGTTGAAAAATAAAGTAGAATGTGTGAATTGGGTGGACTAAGGTAGGCATTTTGTTTAGGGAGGTCAGGGTGGCCCTGTTTGAGAAGATGAGATTTGAGCAAACATTTGAAGGAAGTAGACATGAAGAGTTCTCCACTTGCAGTGGGCAGACAGTGCAAGGGCCCCAAGGTGAAAGCATGCCTGAAATATTTGAGGAAAAAAAGGAGTTGGTGGTGAGTCTAACACAATCAACACACAGGAGAATAGAAGAGGAGATGCCAGAGAAGTGATATAGGATCATCTCTCAGAGGGCTTTGTGAGCTGTTTAAATTTTATTCTAAAATTTTTTGAAAGATTTGTTTATTTGAGAGAGAGAAAGAGAGCATAAATGGGAGGGGCAGAGGAAGAGGGAGAGAGATCTCAAGCAGACTCCATTCTGAGCACAGAGCCCTATGCAGGGCTCCATCCCACAACACTGAGATCATGACCTGAGCCGATACCAAGAGTCCAGTGCTCAACTGACCGCGCCACCTAGGTGCCCCTTAAATTTTATTCTAAATGAAATGGGAAGTCATTGAGAATATTCTTTTTTTTTTTAATAGAAGAGTACCATCATATGACTTACAATTTAAATGTATATTCTGTTGCTCTTTTGAGACTATACTTTGGAATATGGAGAGGCAAGAGAGGCAAGGACAGAAGAAGGGAAACAGGAAGATACTGCAATGATTCAGGTGGGAGGTGTTGGTAACTTGTCCAGAGTGGAGAGCAGTGGAGGAGTATGAGATCACTAATTAGCATGTATATTTTGAATGTAGAGCTTACAGTATCTCCTTTAGATCTGACATGGAGTGTGACAGAGAGGAGATAAGGAAGATGTCAAGATTTCTGCTAAAATAAGGAAAGCTTCAGAAGGACTTTTTTGGGGGATGCTGAGTGGCTCAGTCCGTTAAGTGTCCAACACTTGATTTCTGCTCAGGTCATGATCTCAGGGTTGTGAGACTGAGCCCCGCACTGGGTTCTAGACCCCCGCAACTGGGTTCTGTGCTCAGCGGGGAGTCTGCTTGGGATTCTCTCTCCCTCTCCCTCTGTCCCTCCTTCCTACTCTCTCTCTGTCCCTGTCTCTAAAATAAATAAATAAATCTAAAAATAAAAAAATAAAGGATTTTTTTTGAAAGATAAAGAGTTTAATTTTGGAGGTATTCTGTTTGAGAAGCCCAACAGATCCACAGATGGAGATGTTTAATAAACATTGTAGTTCAGGAGTGAGATCTACTCTGGAAACATAATAATGGAAACTGTTGACCCATGATGGGTCTTAGGTCATCAGACTGGTTTAGATCACTGGAAGTATCATTCTTGGATAAATGAAGAGGACCAGAGACTGAGCCATGAGTTGTTTCACATCAGGAGTTAAGGTAGACAAGGGAGGCCTAGCAAAAGAAAATGAAAAGTAACCAGTGAATTAGGAAAAAACAAAAAGTGCCTAGTGTCAGAAGCCATGTGGAGAAAGTGTAGTAAGAAGAAAAGGACGAACCAAGTCAAAGACTGCTGAAGAATCAAGTAAAGTAAGAATTGAGACTGGAGCATTAGATTTAGTGCAGTTGTCATCTGGTGACCTTGACAAAGTATTCTTGTGGTGTGTGAAGAGGGGAATGGCCAAAGCATGAACAGAGTAGTTGTAGCAAAAAATGAGAAAAGAGGAATTTGAAACAATGAGTACAGACAACAGATTCAAAATTTTCAGGTAAGGGGAGCAGACATGGAGTGGTAGCTAATAAATCAAGAGAGGGTTCTGGTTTTTTGGCTTTGCTTTCACTTTCCTTTTAAGATTGGAGAAAATAACAGATTTTTTTTTTTCTGATGGGATGATCCGGAAGAAGAAAGAACAACTGATGATGTAAGAAAGAAAAAAGAAAGAGAAGTGCTGGAGGGATGCCCAGATAGAGGATGGGTGCTCATACAAAAGTTGAAGAACTGACTTTCTAATGGATCAGGGATAGTTAATTTACAGTAAAATGTGGGAATACAGACTACAGATGCTAGTAAGTAGGTAGATATGGGGATGGGGTCTACAGAAGAGAAGACTCAGTATTCTCCATGAATTAGATAACAAGATTATCAACTAGGAATGATAATGTGGGAGGAGGTGTTGGGGGTTGCTATGATAGGGGAAGATGTGAGAAAGAACAAAGGATATAAGAAAGAGAGAGAGCAGATGGGTAGACTAAGGAGAGTATAGGTGTCTTAGCAGCATTAAGAGTCGATTTGAAATTTATGGTCATGTCTTTAAAGAGAGACCCACTAGTCAGGTTTTGTGCTATGTTTCAACTACATTCAGCTTTATGAACACAGACACAGAGTAGAAAGATTTGGGTTAAAAAAAATTATAGTTTTACCCAATGAATACTGCAAAGTAAGAGAGAACAGGGACACGTGCATATGCAATACAGCAATTATACTTGGTCATGTGATATACCTAAGAAAGGAGGGGGGAAGGATGTAAAAGGATGATGGACAGTTGAATTTTGCAGGATCAAGGAGGTAGGGAACCTAGTAGGCTCAAGGATAGTTGTAAATCAATGTGCTAGAATTACTGAGTTGGGAACAGAAAAAAACAATAATTACTCAGAGTACAATACATGCTATAGAGATTATGGAGGGGTAGCTGGTATTATAATTATAAGGTCTGAAATATATGACCATGGGAATGAATGACTGAGATATGGTGGGAGATGATGTTGTTGTAGGAGAGACTTCAGGCAGAATATTAGCAAGAATGGCAATAAGCAAGAAACTAAAATCATTGAGACATGAGGGGAAAGTAGTTTATCATGAAAGAGGAGAATAATAATTCCAAAGGACCCCGAACTCCTTTGGGACCATTCTGAGAGGAACACTCTATCACAGTGCAATGATTTATGAGATACATTAAAGAACAATTACTTAATGACATTATATCTGAGTCTCAATGTCTGTGTGGATTTTCAATTTAGGAGGAATTTAGGAAATTTGGGAAAATTGTGGTTATTTGGAGATAACTGGGCTTAATGCATATTGGACCCAAAACCTCTGCCCTGATTTCAGGATTCCCTGTGGGGGTTATGGAGAGGTGGTGATATTCTGTGTCAGGTTTAAGGACTGAATTGTTTTACATACTGATCACTAATGAGGATAAGAAGAGAGCCAGCTTTTGTCCATTAGGATTTCTTTTATTTCTTTCTTCCTTTTATTTATTTATTTTTGTTTGAGAGAATGCCACAGGGTATTTCTGAAGTCTTATGCAATTCATCAATAGCTGATGAAGAGGGTAGTTGGGGATATGGACTATTTGGTCCAATTAGCTAATGTAGATGATATAATTTATAACATAAATAAATGTCAGCTACAAAACAGATGTGTACTCAACTGAAACTCTGTTTTCCTAAGAGAATAATTTTTTTCTTGAGCTCTCATTTCTATTTGGCAGTGAAAACTTTAATTTCAATACCTTTTGATATACTCGGTCTGATTCGGATTTTTGTTTCAGTCAAATTAAGTACTGTTTTCTGATTTACTGTCCAGTCCAGAGTTACCACATCTATATTGCCTCTTCCTTTCCCCCTGGGTTCCCTAACATACGTGCAGAATTTACATGTCACTACAGGAAGGTGTTGAAGAGAACGGGGCATATGTATGGTCTCTGACATTAGGTAGGGTCACAGCTGATTCTGGTTATTGAGGTGACTAAGGGAATGAGTCTGGGATAGGATGAAAGATAAGATTATTTGAAGAGGGTGTTTCAAGGAACTGGGGGACCAGGATATTGGAAGACTCCTCAACACACATGTTGAAATAACAAATAATAGAGGGCTAGCTCTTTGCCCACTGGGTGCACTATCTTTGTTTCATTACTGGCCATCCAAGAGGTTGTCAAGCCAGCTCATATTTTCTGACAATGTCTTCAGCTTATTCTGGATCCAGGAGTAGGACAAAAGGACTAGGAGTAGGAGAAAAAGAAAGAGGACATAGTAAATGCCAATGTTCAGTACAGTCTGACACCAGGGTAGAATACTCTCTACCAGAATTTAGTCATTTGGGATATTGTGTTTTTATTCTAAGCTGGATGGTGTCTTCATTTCAAATCGTGTCTTTAATTTTGACATTCAGATCGAGGCAAATCTTTCAGGAGCGCCGGTAGCAGAAGAAAACTTGATGCTTGACATAATTGTGTTTATGATGAGTTTTGAGAATGCAAAAGAAGAGAATTCTTAAGATGGCAAATCATTTTGAAGAGATATGCGGATATAACCACATTCAAGTGTCACCTCTCCCACACTTCTCTGAGGCCAGGGACACGTAAATTTCTAATACAGTGTGACAAGAGACTATTTCCAATTTTCTGCCCTCCCTCATTCACATGTCCTGTTATATGTGTGAGAGTGAATTAAAGAAGAGTTGTGGGCTAAATAAGCATTGATGAATATTTGGATAAAAACTATGCCTGACTCTCTAAGCTTTTCATCACTTTGACTTATCAGTACCAGAATAACCCTAGGACAAACTGTCAACAAGCAAGTAGCCAAGGAGCCAAATTTCCCTCACTGAAATAGGGAAAGAGTCACTTGTCTCTTGCCTTATTTAAGGACTGGTAGGCAAAACCTATGAGAAGTTGAAAATTATTGCTGACATAAAATCTAGGAAGGCCTAGGGGTGCTCCTCCATCAGAGCGAGTATAAGGAAAGGAAATCCGTGATGTTCATTTCTAAGGGTCTCTGACAGAAAGACCAGATGCTCCATTCATAAACTACCAAACTATTAATAAATTTTTGGTGATAAATTTAAGGAGTTCGTGTAGCGTGTATTTATTCCTATGTGAACTGATAACTACCTCACATGGTTACTAAACTGCATACTCAGGCTGCAAATATGTGCACTAAACTGCATATTCAGGCTGCAAATATGTGGCAGTTCTATTGAATTATAATTTCAGCCTTAAGTATTGATTGGGTTGAGTAATAGAGATATTGTGAGATATATCCAATCAGTTTCACCTTCAGACCACTGACATTATCTCCAAGAAGGGAAAACAGGCTATTTACTGCCATAAAGAGTGTACTTATGATGGAGTATGGTCTGCTATCGCCATAATCAGCTCCTGATGGCTGTGATCATAGAACCCATGAATTAATCAGTTAAAATCCTTTAGCCGATTCTCTCATGCTGGTTGTATTTTGCTCAAGAAATCACATCTAGGACAGATGTAAACAGTATGAAATATTTAAATTATTAGAAGTCTAAAAGTTTAGGGCTGCTTTTATTATCTTTAAAGACCCACATAATTTAAAAGAATTTTGTTAGACCTACTAAGAATTTTCAACCCAAACAGAGGAGAAAGTGGAGGTGATATTTGGTATTATTGGTCCATGGAGTAGAAAAGCCAGTTACTACTTGCTCATAGTGAAAAGGGCAGGGATTCTGGTTGTCCAATTTTCCTGCTTTGAGGTAGATGAAAAAATGGTTATGCCAGAAAATGCTAATGAGTACTCACTTTCCATCCTCCTTCTTCCTTTGTGAAAGAACCCACAATAAAACGTGGTCATTCAATTGAAGACTTTATTTTCCTCTTTTCCTTGATATTATGTGTGGCTATCCAGCTAACTTTCACCCAATAGAATGTGAGCATTTGTACTAACTACCATTTTGAGCCCTGCCTTTAAAGAGAGTAGGTATGAATTCCACTTTCCTTGCTCTCTCCCCTTTAGAAAGTTGAAACAATCATTTTAGAACATGAGATGGAATGCACCTGTTCAGGATGACAAAGCAAAAAAGCAGAAAGGGTCCGGTCTATAATATCAGCCCTTGATTCTTAGGCTTGGACTAATATGTGAGAAACAAACAAACTTCCACTTGTTTAGCCTATATATAACATGTTATTTTGGTCTGAGATTCAATAACTGAACTGATGATATGACTATTATAGAAGCAAATGACTATTTTTGAGAGTGTTTGAAAGGCTAATTTGGTGAGAACTATGGCTACACAGCATTAAAAAAAGTCGCTATGACACTCAGGTTCAGTGTCATGAGACACAGAATTCGGTGGTTTCAGAAAAACAAACTAGCAAGTTAAAAGTAGTTTCATATTTGAAAGTGAAGCCATTAGCATCCTTGTTTATGAAGTATAGCTAATGGTCAAAGGTAAGATGGTCAAGCTGATGCACTGGGTTCATCTTCTGTCTATTTCTGTTCACTTCTTGGGAGCATGGAGGCAGGACAAGAAGACCCAGGACTTTTTTAACCAAAGGAGCTCCAAAACAGGTAAAAGGCACCTCACTCTCACCATTGCAGAAAATGGGAGGACTGCAAAGTCACCTGTGACTCTTCGAAGGTGACTAACTGATGTGGATAGGGGCCGGAATCCGGCTACACGGATACGAGGAGACCCTAACCTGTCTTTTATGAACCTTAATATAGGCACAGCAAGCATTTGAAATTGTAGAAATTTGTCAATGCAGGGAGACTAGGCATTTAGCTATTCATTCATTCATTCAGTCATTCAGTCATTCATTCATCATTCATTTGGTTATCACTTAGCTCTGTACCTAATAAGGAATCCAAACTAATTATGAAGAACTCACTTCTTATTATTTCTCTATACTAGCAGCTGGGCTTAAGAATGGGTAATTTAAATAAATGTATTTTACCACTCACCTCAAGAAGCCTATGTTCTAGAGTCTTACTCCAGCTGTAAGATTAGAGAATTTACCATTTCTTTTGTTAAACCTTTTTCCTCTTTTGTTAAATGTTATATTACTTCTCTTAAATGAAGGGAGATTTCTAGTTTTCATGTACTTACTGCTAATACACTTGGAGATTCCCAATTTTTGCAGATGTAACAAGGACTTTCCTTTTTTTCTGGGGAAAAAAATTGAGAATGTTATTTCTTATGTTTTACTTACTTTATTGAAGTACTGCCCATTTTTCCAAATACAGTTCTGTTAAAGGAATCCACTCTGCAGTTGGGAACTTTAGTAGAGAATCTATGTTCACACTATTCAATGCTAAGCTAAGTATTTTGACAGTCACACTAAAGTACAATAATAAAATAATACATCCAATTTTCTGGTAAAGCAAAAGGAGAAACTGTTCTACTTCTTGGAAATGTTGAACTAATTGGGAAAATGCTTAGGGTAATTACAATGGCTTATTCTGATAAGGTAGTTGTAATAATTTTATTTTATTTTTTGTATATTGATTATGTCTATCTCCATGATGATTAATGAGATTAAATAGTCATTTAATGATTGATTGAATTTTGTTATTTAACAAAAATCTTTCAAGAGCTTATTAAATATTTGAATAAATTATTTTGTGTCAGCTCAAACACACTTGGCTATTTAGTTTCTATAACATGAAGAAAGCTAGTACTATTAATCTTGGATATGATGTGAATATAAAGAAATCTAAGGAGATTCGATAAATTGATAAACGGCAAATTAGGATCTTTGTATAAAAGATTGTTATATTTTGAAAGGAACTTGAAATTTATTCAGTTTCTTCTTTTGCATGTGCTGAATTTTGTGGAGGAGAAAACTACACTTAGTTTAGAAGAAATTACCTTCTCCAGATCACAAATGTGTAAGAGTTGATAAGACAGAACTAGATATATTTTGAAGATTTATTTATTTATTTGAGAAAGAGAGAAAGAGAGAGAGTCGGAGGGAGGACAGAGGGAGAAGGAGAGAGAGAATCTCCAGCAGACTTCCCACTGAGCGTGGAGCCTGATGCAGGGCTTGATCCCATAAATAAAATCTTTAAAAAAAAAAGGGGGGGACGCCTGGGTGGCTCAGTCATTAAGTGTCTGCCTTCGGCTCAGGTCGTGACCCCAGGGTCCTGGGTTCGAGCCCCGCATCGGGCTCCCCGCTCGGCAGGAAGCCTGCTTCTCCCTCTGCCACTCCCCCTGCTTGTGTTCCCTCTCTCGCTGTGTCTCTCTCTGTCAAATAAATAAATAAAATCTTTAAAAATAAATAAATAAATAAAAAGAAAACTAGTTAACTGTGTTGAGTTGCAGTTTCCTCTATTGTGAACTGGGAAATATCTTCCTTATAGTATTATCTCAAAGATTAGCTATGGTTAAATACTATAACAGTTATACAAATAATTTTTCAATTAGATAGCACAATATAAACACATAAGCTATTTTTACTACTTTTATTACTACTACTGTTTTCAGTTCTTGTGACTTTGAAGACCCATGAAAAGACACCTAATAAAAATCCACTGAACATTAACGTGTTTCCTATTTTACACACCTACGTTGACAAAATCAAGGAAAAGGTCTAGGGGAAAGCACAAAAACAGGACTAAGAAAAGCACTTGCATTTTCCCTGAAATAAGGGTGTAACTTAAGAATGCATACTGTATTATATGACGTGCAAATTTTTTAAAAAAGAGATAGACAGTAGGTTAAAACCTACCTTGTTTGCAATTCTATAATCACCCTTTTCAAATACGAAAAATTGTGACATTGTATTTAAGATAGTGAGTAGTCTGTTAAGAATTATCTTTTCAAAATTCTCACCGTTTTCCATAATTCATAACAAAATCTCATCTCCTCTTTATGTGGGAACTGTTTGCTCCAAATGCCACCTCTTCCTTCTAATCTCTCATAATCAGGCCGAGATATGCTCGTGCCAGAGCATCACAGCAGGAACCACAGCCAAGAGCTCGGAATTTCTAAACTTGATTAGTTTCTGCAATTTATATTTCATCATTGACATATCAGTCTTTAAAAAGATCGAGGACTGTGAATGTTTGAGATGAAATTTACACATTTAACAACTGCAGAAGATCGCTCATTTCTCAAGAAATTAATTCACTTCTAATGAAGAATCAAAGACTGTCTGAATGATTCATTAGTTTAACCTTTTCCATCTCCTAGAAATCAACCCTTTGTTTATAGACTATACAAAGAGAGTATTATTTTCCATATACTTAATACTTGATCAAAATCCTGATTTCAAATTTTAATTAGGCATTTTACCTTAAACATTTTATTTCACCAAATTACTAAAATATGATTACACAAATTGAGAATAAATAAAACTGGCATTGAGTCATTCTTTTATAATTTCCTCCACAATACTTATAACGCCTTATGAAAGGGAAGTACTTTCAACAAACACTAAGAATATCTTCTGCAAGATTTTGTAAAATAATTTAAACTAAAATGTTACATAAGTAATATAGAACACACAATGTTTTACACACAGAGGAAATTTGCCAGATGAGCCCTCTGATGGAAGACACTTAATTCCTCTTTATTCCCTGTAGGTTTAAGGAATTATACCAACCTGAAAACTGTCCAGTAGTATTATCTGAATATTCTGATCTGTGTGTGTGTGTGTGTGTGTGTGACAAGAAATAGCTCTTGCTTATTTGCCCTACTTCTATCACTTCCCATTTTCCTAAGATTTGGTAACAATATCAGCAACCAAAAAATAAGGCAGGTTGTAGAAGGCCCTGAAGGTGGGATTTTACCCTGTTTATTTCCTCTGATATGGTCAAGAAGAGAAATGATGTTGCTTTATAGGGATGGCAGGTTTTATTGTCCCTTATTTAGTGTCAGTTAATTCAAATTTACTTTATTTTTGATGTTCAAAGATTTCAACTGAATTGATCCAGTTATTGGTCACATTTCATTAATGTTTCCATTTACAACAACTCATTTAATCTTCAGATTCATAACTTTAGATAATAAAATTATTCTTTCATGACATATTTGAATTTCCTATATTCCATTTAATAATTTGACATAACATTTAGTATGCATTAAGAATGAACTAACAGCCAGGATGTTTTAATCACTTTGTATGTATTACCATATTTAATATTCAAGACAATTCTATGAGACAGATATTTCTATTATATATATATTTCTCAACTGATGACTGTGAAGTATAGAGAGGATAAAGACAGTGCTCGTTATTGCTACCCCTGTCTGTGTGATGAGAAGGGACCCTGTGTGTGATGAGAAGGAGGCAAAACTTGAGTGTAATCTCCCAGGGCTCTTGCCCGCAGTGCTCTACCGCTCACATGTTCTCCTCCTTAAGACACAAATATTTGCCTTTTGTGTCTCCATGATCTATCTTCCACATTTATCAACTTCTCTGGGATATTTTAAGTCTTTGTACTTTTCTTTTACATGTTTCAGACCATCTTAACTTTTCCTCCACAAATGAATTCAACATTCTGAATTTGATACATTTTTTTACAACTTCGATGGAACTATGTTTCTTTATTTTAGTAATATTTGGACTTCATTTTAAATCTCAAGAACTGCTTTCTCATAGTTCTTTTTCTGCTTCTGGCATTTTCGTCATGATCATGGTTATCATCATCACCCTGGTTTTTTTATATTATACTTAGTCTATTATCCCTTGTTGAGAATTTGTAGTGTCTCATGGCTTCAGGTGGAGACACCTCCATTTCTCTCGTGGCTTGTCTGTGCCTTCAAGACTTGCCTCGATTGATCCTAAAACTGCGTAATTCCTATGGGTGCCATAATTTGCTAGATGCAGTTATGATGTGTTTTCCATCCTGTTATTGTTTTAATTTGGTAATTTTAGTACGATTCTATACGAAGGGCTAAGACACCTGCTTTTATGCCCATATTTTCCTAGTCAAAATTTTATGTCCTCTTGAAGCTTATTAAAAGCATAATTAGGTTGTATTCATTTTTTTCTCTTCTCCCTCACAGTAAAACAGTTTATGAAGGAGATAATTGCAATACTGTCTCATAGTTTAAAAGTGATTTTTTTTTTTCTGTGTTTGCTCTTGTTTTTAACACATTAGGTTGATGAAAGCTATTATTTAAACTTTACCATCCCAAGTGGAAGAAGCAGGAGCTGGGTTAGTTACCCTAGAAGAGGCCACATTAATAAATAGACTCAAATGTGTAATCAACAATATAATAGATACTTTTTGATTGCTCACATCAAGGTCCATGGTGGTTTCATTTTCTGGGCAAGAGATGGGGAGGGCTATATTCAATGTAACCATTGGAAGATCCATGCTAGGAGTAGCTCTGTTATTCTTAACACATGGATTCCTACCTAGGAGCCCTGGATTGCCATCAGTCAAAAAGGAGAATGATGTGGAGGAGCACAGGAGGATTTTTTTGGCGAGGTCTCACATTCTATGTGTTAGAGCCTACTGTAAAAGAGTTTGGGGTATATTGCCTATGTGTGTTCCCATAAAGAAAAGAAAATGTTCTTGTGGGAAATACTTAGCAGCAAGTTATATTTCATATAGTGTGATAACTGCTTATTTAGAAATTTGTCAGCTGTATGTGGGTTTCATATCTATTTGCTTAGTGTATATGCTGGGATCAAGGGCTACCATGAGCTTCCCTACTACTTGTAGCCTGCGTTGTAAGACATTCTTTTCATGGGACCTCCTTCTCATGGATAATGGAAAGATACCCAAGTACCACACACCCATCTTCCAAACTGTATTGTTTCCAATGTTTCCACATCATGTAGGGTTGTATTAGTTGTTAGTTGGGGTCTGCTCTCCAACTTTTCAGCATTCTCTTTTTTCACAATTTAGAGACTTAAGCATGAGTCTTTCTCTTGCAAAAAATAAGTTCTATACTTAGAAAAATTGGTTAGATTTTTCTTGATTTTACCTCACAATAATTTTTACCAATAATAGAGTTTTCTACTCTTAAAATGCATCATTTAAGTGGAAAACTGGGATGGGGTTAGTCATCTGTTCTCACTTTGCCTTTTTGCCTAGAAATAAAAAAGTAACATTTCATGCAAAGATTATTCTTGTTTCCTAATGATGCCTGTTGTGAAAGATTTTATGATTGAAAAGAAGAAGCAAAGCTTCACGTGTCTTCATTTATGTTTCTTCTCCTTTTGCTTAAATTGAGATATACTTTTAATCTTTAATATAAATAAAGACTGTAGGTCATAATTTTGTCTTCTAAAGATATGAGAATTTCCATTATTGAGAAGATACATTAACAAAATATAATTTCCAAACAATTGAGGAGTCCAGTGCTGGCACAGAAGCTGATGTCCCAACAGGCTGTTGGAAGAAACATAATACGAGTTCTGCCTTCTTGGTGCAGAAGAAATGAATGGCTCTGATGTTCTCTGGATTGAGGATTTGTGAATGTTGCAGTTAAGGCCTTCCTCATTTCTTCTGCATTTATCTAGACTACACTGTCTTCACATGAATAGCAAAGACCCAATTAAAGTGTGTAATGATAATTGAGATTCAAACTTGGCAAGGTAAGCTGAGTGGAATTAGACCCTGATTTTTGGTTATCCTATTATAAAAGCACAAATATTATTAAACTTAAATAGAAAAGACTTATCCACTCGATATTAATATGCATAGCATTTCAAAATTGTGTAATGTTTCAGTACCAATTTTGAAATGCAGATTAAAATAATTGGACATTTTCCAATGGAAAAAAGACAGTCTCTTCAACAAATGGTGTTGAGAAAATTGGACAGCCACATGCAGAAGAATGAAACTGGACCATTTCCTTACACCACACACAAAAATAGACTCAAAATGGATGAAAGACCTCAATGTGAGACAGGAATCCATCAAAATCCTTGAGGAGAGCACAGGCAGCAACCTCTTCGACCTCAGCTGCAACAACTTCTTCCTAGACACATTGCCAAATGCAAGGGAAGCAAAGGCCAAAATGAACAATTGGGACTTCATCAAGATAAAAAGCTTTTGCACAGCAAAGGAAACAGTCAACAAAACCAAAAGACAACCGACAGCATGGGAGAAGATATTTGCAAATGACATATCAGATAAAGGGCTAGTGTCCAAAATCTATAAAGAACCTATCAAACTCAACACCCAAAGAACAAATAATCCAGTCAAGAAATGGACAGAAGACATGAACAGACATTTTTGCAAAGGAGACATCCAAATGGCCAACAGACACATGAAAAAGTGCTCAACATCACTTGACATCAGGGAAATCCAAATCAAAACCTCAATGAGATACCACCTCACACCAGTTAGAATGGCTAAAATTAACAAGTCAGGAAATGACAGATGTTGGAGGGGATGCAGAGAAAGGGGAACTCTCCAACACTGTTGGTGGGAATGCAAGCTGGTGCAGCCACTCTGGAAAACAGTATGGAGGTTCCTCAAAAAGTTGAAAATAGAGCTACCTTATGACCCAGCAATTGCACTACTGGGTATTTACCCCAAAGATACAAATGTAGAGATCCGAAGGGGCATGTGCACCCCAATGTTATAGCAGCAATGTCCACAATAGCCAAACTATGGAAAGAGCCTAGATGTCCAACGACAGATGAATGGATAAAAAAGATGTGGTATTATATATATATATATATATATATATATATATATATATATATGAAATGGAATATTATACAGCCATCAAAAATTGAAATCTTCTCATTTACAATGACGTGGCTAGAACTAGAGGGTATTATGCTAAGCGAAATAAGTCAATCAGAGAAAGACAATTATCATATGATCTCACTGATATGTGGAATTTGAGAAACAAGGCAGAGGATCATAGGGGAAGGGAAGGAAAAATGAAACAAGAAGAAACCAGAGAAGGAGACAAACCATAAGAGACTCTTAATCTCAGGAAACAGACAGGGTTGCTGGAGTGGAGGAGGGTGGCAGGGATGGGGTGGCTGGGTGATGGACATTAGGGAATGGTATGTGTTATGGTGAGCGCTGTGAATTGTGTAAGACTGATGAATCACAGACCGGTACCCCTGAAACAAATAATACATTATATGTTAATAAGAAGAAAAAAAATAATTGGACTTTTTTTTTCTTTCAGGATTATCCAGAGATTTTGATGGGGAGCAAGGATGCCTTATTTTCCTGCTTTATTTGGCAACTTTGTCATATTACCACCAAGAACATCTCCCAGAAGGATCACTCTGCAGAGCACTTTTTAGAAATGCAAACAAAGAACATATACGTAAACCAAAGCTATAGTTTCTTACATTCCCATAATTCTTCAACTATTATTTTAATTCTACTCTTACCTTATGCATGGATTATAAGAGTTTTTTCATCAACTAAATAAGAACCAGCTTTTTCTTTGACAAACTATTAATAACATTAACATACTTTACATCCAAATACCTTGCATCTTCTCACACAATAAGGTGGCGGGGGGGGGGGGGGGGGGCCCCCGCCAGCCCCAAGGACCAGGTTTTCTTTAATTCTGCTATTTTGCTGTGTATCTGTTTTATTTTGTGATCAGATGCCATGAAAGAATGAGAACATATTTGTAGTAGCATGTACCTAATAAGCTGGGAGAAAGCTGTGAGTGCGTTTTCTGACTGGCTAAGGTTCTCTTGTCCACTAACTAACATCAAGTCTGAGGAATCTTGCTTTCATTTTGAATAATTTGGCTTTCTTGGGAGGAAGTTGTGTAGGAGAAGAAAAATAATTCTCCTTCTAACCTTCTAGATTCTTGATTGAGATACCTTGTAATAAAAGAAATTTAATTACATGCATATGGGCACCCCACAAAGATATGAAACGCCAAAATAGCCAGGCAGTTAAGACTTATATACCATCCTGAGCTAAAACAACAACAACAACAACAACAACAACAACAACAACAACAAAGGGGAATAGGGGCCTGGGGCTTCAAAAGGGAGGAAAGCCATTCATAGGAAGGTAAGAAGAACAAACGTTTGGTAAATGAATTTGCCCTGCCTTGCAGGTAAGTCTCTCAGATAAAGAATTTATCTAGCTTTCTTCCTGGTATAAGCCCCCTTTCTAATTTCTTTTAAGCAGTTAAGGGGGAGGCAAAAAGCTTTTCCTACATCCCCTAAGTATTCATTGCCTTCAGCTCAATTCCAAAGTAGCATATTATGTGGTGACACATTCTGCTGCCCTTTACTTGTATACATTGTCATTTACAAACACCTATCTCTTTAACTGCCATTATATATTACATTTGTTTCTCTCTCTTTTTTTTTTTTGAGACAGACAGAGAGAGAGAGAGAGAGAGAGCACGAGTGGGAGGAATGGCAGAGAGAAAGGGAGAGGCAGAGGCTGATAATCTCAAGCACAATATGAGCACAGAGCCCAACACAGGGCTTGATCTCAAGACCCTGAGATCACGACCTGAGCCAAAATCAAGAGTTGGCTGCTCAACTGACTGAACCACCCAGGCACTCCTAACTGCTGTTATATTTGTAACCTCATCTCACTCCACTCCTTTCTAAACAAGATAGGGAGAATATATGATCCTAAAAGATTCTAAAAGATTTAGAGTACTTTAAGAAACAAAAAGGAAGAAAAGTAAGAGAAAGACAGATGTCACGTTACATAGAAGTAAATGTTTTAGTCACACACATACACACACACACACATACACACACACACATACACACACACAGAGAGAGAACTGTTTTCAGATTTATCAATATTTAGGGAGAATGAAGACAACATCAAATAAACCACTCCTTTGACTTCAGCAATAGCCCCCCTGACTACCCTTTGAAGAAGGTAAAACAGAGGCAAAGATACTGACTCATTAGCACTACTATGGAATGTTTTACTTTATAAAGTGCATCTGACAATAATAGCAAACCTGTGAAATCCTCTGTCTTACTGGAACATGTTTAACAGATATTAAAACTAAATGTCAGAAATGTAAAAGGACATGGAAAACTGCACAATTAGGAAGATCTTGAATCAAGATCTCTGACAGTCATTCTTGTGGTCATTGTGATATATTGCATTGCTAACACATTTGACAAGGGAATAAGCAATTTTAAAGAGCCAATTTAATTTAGTAATATCAAGTCCAAGTGAATGTGCTGTAAAAAGACTGTAGCAATACTGAGCTGGAAATGTGAGAAAGTAGAATTTGTACTCCACAAAGAAGGTACAGTTTGGAAGTGCGAGAAATAAGTACAGTTCTACATTCCCTCTCACTTTTCTTGTTCACAAAGTAGTTTGGTGGAATATGAAAGAAATTTTACATTTCTTCCCTTTCCAGTTTAGCTAGACATTGAAGGGCAACCTTTAGATTTCATATTTTTCTCTCGCTCAAGTCATTCTTTCTGACACTCGCTCTGTGGCTTTACCTTGATTATGGGTGGGTGGGGCTTGCAGGAGAGATTGACTTGATGTCAAAGAAGTATTAATCAAAACATAACTAAAAAAGCATAAATAAGAACACTATACCTGTTCTCACAGATAGAAAATGAAATGTGTAAAAATAGTGACTTCCTGAATATGAATCCAGAAAGCAAGCAATTAGAATGAATGGGTCCAAGTGAGTCTCATATTATGATACAGACAGAAGTTTTTGGAAGCTTTTATCAGTACCCCAAATTCTCTCTGATTTATGTAGAATGCTAACACGGCCAGCTGTGCATATTGTTCTCAACACCAAATTTTTTTGTAGGATATAGCAGAACTTAACCAGCCTCCTACAGGAGATGACACATATAAATGTGATCCCTGGAAGCCATTTGGTCCCTCTGATTTTTGGTGATCAAGACAATATGACTAAAAAATTGGAGGAAATCTTATTAGGGAAATCTTTTGGAGCTTTGAAAAGGTGGTACTTGTAACTGATGTTTGGCTTGTCACACAACCATGAGAGCAAGAACGGGGTCATTCTGACTGCGGCAAATGAATAGAGTTTCCCCTCTGACGCAGCCTGCCTCTTTTTAGATTCTTCCGACATACATAGTGCTGGAATTTGGGGGCTATGTCTCATAGAACAGCCATATGTTTGGTATTTGCCTTTTTTTTTTTTTTACCTCCAGTTCTTTTATTTTCGCCAATGTGTAAGGTGGCAGCTATACCATTAATGCCCAGTGAGTGTTGCAACATTAATGCCCACAAGAGGTACCCATGCTGATGTTAATTTCCCCTGATGTTTGTCCCCAGGCAATCCAGTCTTGTTTCTGACAAACTCAGTTTCTGTTGTATGCAGCATCTTCTGATACTTACAGAACAGATGACTCACACTAAGCATGCCTTGAGCCTTTGATGTCCCATAGAGATGGAAGATAAACAGCTGTTTTGGTTTTTCTTTAACTGTTTTATTGCAGCATATTCCAATCCCAGGAATCAGGCATGAATCCATACGACTGTTCCAGAAGCCAAGACACCATGCTGTGTTGAGAATCATCACTTCCCTCTATCTCTTGTGAATTTCTTCTAAGTAAGAGTTATAATTCTCAATGGTCTTCTCTTGTAGTTAATTCTTCGGTGGAAATCTTTTCAGTCCTTCTTTCTTATATTAGCTCAATCCTTGAGATATGCCCAGAAACAGTAAAAAATTAGAGAAAATACATTAACCAAAATGGAAAAGATCAAACTTCATGTAGATGGAAATCAAGCATTGTGTTTTAGACATTTGAGTTTGAGCTTTCTATTAAGATAATTCATTATGAAGCAGGAGTAATTTGGAATAGAAACTGGGACAGTGACTGGAATCAACAAGATAACATACATGTCAATGGCATAGCAGAGGTCTTGTTACTTTCGGAGAAATATTCCAAATGTCTCCAAATCACTCCATACTTGGGAATGTATGGCCTAAGAGTAGAGGCTAAGAGCCATGAACTATTTCAGCCCCGGGAAGCCATAAGCCATCGGGTCCTTTCAGGTATTTTGCCTTGCCAATCACCTAACAATATTCAGGAATACATAACTTGCTCTCATCCCCTGATGCACCTGCATCTTCCAATTACAGCTTACCCGTCTTTCTAGGAGGTCTGGGATCAGTTGCTGGGTCCACTGGAAGCTGAGTGATGTCGGATAGCATTGCTTGCATGTCTGGGGTTGGGCAGCTTGTTACCAGGGCACCTGCATCTCTGCCACATCGCCTCTCCAGCAGGCTAACTTGAGTTCATTCACATGACTGCCTCAGGGCTTTAAACACAGCAAGCAAGAAGCCCTCAGTGTGTAAGCTCTTTCAAATTGCTGCTTGTGTCTTGTTAATATCTTATTGGCCAAATCTAGCTGCATGCCAAGCCAGAGTCAATGTAGCAGAGGACAATCCAAGTAAGGAGAGAGAAGTAGGGGAATACTTTCATCATTTCTGTAAACAATCTACCATAGGCAAAACTATTTAGGAGATTTTTGTTGTTGACTCTGCAAGTGGATGAAATTGGGGAAGTCAGAGAAGTAATGAGCCATTAGACCTTTTCAATATAACTCCAATAGATTTAGCATAGCCAAGCATATTCTCTGTGGAAATCATTGACCTTTTGGGGAGTTCTGAAAATGTAATGCCTATGCTTCTTATTCCATGCTACTTTTCTATATTCTATGTTGACTATGGGTATGGTTATATCAGGAATCTAAAACATATGGTACTCATTTTATGATACTCATCTAAGATTCTAAATTTACACATTACATTCATATAGGCAAATAAAATGCAATTTTTTATTTTCCCACAACTGATTTGTTTTCTTTATTTCATCGAATTTGTGTCTTTTTGCATTCCTTTGCCTCTGTACTGATTTATAAATACTTATTCATTGTTCACAAAGCCTTTTCTTCCTTCTTTGATCAATCATCTATTTATCTATCTATCTATCTATCTATCTATCTATCTATCTATCTATCTCTAAAGTATTGGTCGTCTTATTTCAGATCCCGTTTAATTCTTCAGGTTGGCACAAACCATCATTAGTCATCATTAAGTACTAAGATTTACATTCAGGGCACTGTGATGACTTCCTCGTTCCAACTTTTATATTTAAGAGTCTCCATCCTTCTGTCAGTGATTTATATTCCCTCCCACAGTGAAGACAGAGAATTCCAATGCAAAATCACTCAGCATTTACTGAATACTCACCATGTTCCAGATACCATGTTTAGGACTTCCATAGTTCTAATTTAACCAAAACTCATTATGATGTTGTTCACCTGTATTTACCTTATTATTGAAGAAATTTGTTTTCAGAAAGATAAATTGTCTTGTTCATGGAGGAATAGAATCAGCCAGATGACATATTAAAAAATATGTATTGGAGACAGCAGAGACATCAAGCAAGTGAAGACTATTTATTACCAATACATTAGTTCCTGCCTTCTTTGTAGACTATCATCAAGATGTGGAACGTAAGCTAGGGGAAGCCTTAGTCTAAAAGAAATAGTAATCTAGGGAAGCTTCTCCTTTGCTTCTTTCCCTTTGTCTATGGCTTGGTTTCCAATGACTATATAATGAGAATAGGTATCCTCACCAAGGTAGATGAGTCTCTCCTTTTCTCCTTCTGCACTAGATAAATTGGTAGATAAATTCCAACGTGGAGACTCAATTCAAAGAGAAAAATTATGGAAAAAGTGAAAGGACTCTATAAGGAAGCTAAAGTAGGAAGGAAGCTAATTAGAAGGAGGACATCAGTTTAGAGTTACAGCCCGTTTGTTGTAATTGATGCAAGTAAGAATTTACTTTTTTGGAAGATGGAAAAGTTGGGGCAAAAAAGAAACCTCTATTATCACTTCAGCTTCAGAGTGCCACTAATACTTGGATATTATTCTTTTCCATTTAAACTTCAAGATCTGAAAATCTGTTTTATGATAAATCAGAGATTTGCCTTTTCTAACTGGTTAAACTGTGTGCCCAAATTATAGTGTCACAGCACAAAACTCATACCTGCAAAATTGTCAGGTGTAAACAAATGACAAATGTCTCTCTCTGTCTCTCTCTGTGTCTCTGTCTCTGTCTCTCTCTCTCACACGCACACACAAGCACACAAATAGCACAAGCATCTGAAGGAGGTTGAATAAGTGAGCTTGATGACTAGAGATACTATTTCTTTACAAAAGGCACACAGAGTCATAAATATGAGGGTAGGATGAAAAAAGAGACAGATAAGAAAACGGAGAAATGTAAAAATCTCTGCAATCTTGGCCATCTTTACAAACTCTTCCACCCTGCCCTTTTGGACTTTCTTTATATAAGAAAATTGTTTATACTCTCATTTTCCTCTTGAAATATTCATTCTACTTATTGTGAATGGTCTTGCTGTACCAAGCCTGACTTTCCCCAAGTCATATGGAATCCTCTGCAATGTGCACTTATTCTCTGCCTGTATGTGTGCCCTTTCTCTTTCCATCTTAGTAATCTCTCCAGAATCTTAGGATCAAGAGGTAAAATTGTTGTCCTATTTTCATCTCATTGTCATTTCCAGTAAGTATATTCTCAACTCATTAAAACATCTTCATCTTTTATCAGTTCACGTGTCTCTGTAATTGTCTTCTTATCACTCTGATTTACTGGTGCTGAGTCATTTCTCTTCATTCTTCAATAGAGTTAGTTCTACATTCCAGAATAGGGAAGGTTGAATACATGAACTGGCTATTCTTCACAAAATAGGAACATGATATAGAAATGATTTTTAAAAATATCTTAAACCTTTAGCAGACATAGCACAATGGTGAAAAAACTTGACTACTAAAGATCTTTTTTTTTTTTTTTCTGCCCTGAGAGTTTCTCTTGATCCCTGGAGAATTTGAACTTCTTTCTTGGTAACCGCATGGAAGCAAGATGACAAGACGTAAAAAGCTTTCTCACCAAGTATAGAAATGTAGTAGAAGATTCTTACGTTATGTTGAGACCTCAAAGAGGTAAGCTTATAATGTAAATCAGAAAACCAAAAATGTAAGGGTGAGTGGGAAATAAGAAACACTGGGAAAAAGATAAAAGCAAGAAAAATTGATAAGTGGAGGCAGAAGATCTAGAAGAAAAATGATAAATCAGCCCTTTTACAGGGTTTGAAGTCCCATGTAAACTGTGTGCATCTCAAAACCTCAGGTGAAGTAATGGGTGTGGTCAATGTCTGTAGATGACAAACAAAAGCAAATGAAGTACCCAATCTCATGTCAGGACTCAGAAGTTGTTTAATGAAGAAAATAAGAATTCATAGTCAAAAATCACAAAACCCACAAGTTAACAAAGCCCAATAGAAGGTATGCTTCCTGTGAGAGGGAACTATGTGCACCCAACCTGTAGATTTGGTGGTTAACAATGTCTTAAATATGGTAGATCTTCAACAGTGATTTGTTTAATAAATACGTGAAACAATAGGTCAGATCCACATATTGATCTTTTCTTATTCTAAGACCAGTATGTTCTATAACTAGCTACTCAAAGAATAAAGAATATAACTCCTAAAAACAAAATAAAACAAATCATATATTACTATTATATTACTATGATATTACTATTAATATATTATTATTATTATTATTATTAATAGGCAAGGGGCCATCCAAATCCAAGTTTGGGAAATAAAATTCTCTAATGAAAACAACCTTCCAATACACAAGTCTGCTGAAACTTACATTTAATTTAAATTAATACACAAGATACAGTGTTTCACTCTGAAGAATATACACTGTGGTAGTTTTATTGCACTCGGGTCTTCACTGGGAACAAAGAGTCCTGGCTTCACATTTGCATAATAAAAGGGCTCACTGAAATGTATCTTCCAGAACAAAGGGACATTCTGCTAGAGTTAAATTCAGTTTTAATATAGGAAGCAGATACTGGTAAAAATTTTTAAACTGGAACTTTCTCTAATATTGGCCTTCAATCCTCCTCTGACCTACTAGTCTCACATAAGAGGTTTTAATACGGAGTAGGTATACACATGTACAAATATATACACATGTACAGGTATATGCATTTTAACATGCATGTGGTTGTGATCACGTATGTGTATGTTACTATGCATGTGTTACTGGGTAGGCGAATCTGTATGTGCATGTGTTTGTGCACAAATATGTGCATTGTGTATGTATATGTGTATAGAAGTGGATCTGCAGCAATGCATTCAGAGAGATTATCTATAGGTGTCAACAGTATTGTTGATTGTTTTCCACTTAAAAAAATATCTTTAACGTGATTGTGTGTTGCTTAGGTAATTGAAATAAAACCAAACATTAAAAGCCATTTCAAAAGGTTAAAAAATCCACTGGGTTCACGCTTCCATCTGCAAAACAACTGGGATGAGTAACATCTACATAGTAGGAGAACAAATGCTATTCCCTGACCTCCTTCAGCAGTTAGCCTCTTCCTTTGGAGAGTGGCTTCTATCACCAACTTTCATTGGGAGAAATTCTGAAATATGCTTTGGTAAAACTCAGTTGTCAAATCTTCCTTGAAACCAACTTTGTTTTTCAATTTTCCATTCCAAATATTTAAAAAACCTCTCAATTTTCCTTCCTGTTCTCTACTAGAATTTTGCATCCTACATTAGTGAGAGTTTAATAGGTTTACATCCACTGCCTTGGTGAACAGGTAACTCACACTTCTAATGAACAACTCTAAATAAATTTCTTGGCTATATATTTCCCTGCAGACTCAACATCCCTTGCAAAAATCCAAAAACTTTCTTACATTCATACTTTCAGTTTTTTGTGATATCTACTAAAATTGCTCCCTGGCATGGAACTCCTGATCCCAAGAGAGGCTCCATCTCTTATGTCTGCTTCACTAAGTGAGCCTCCCTAAAGAGACCTACAGCTTCTGATATTTTGGGGTATGTCTCCCCTGGGGTTCAGTGAGGAGCTCCATGTCCACTATGTTCTTTGTCTCAAAATCTTGTCTTTCCTCCACTTTTGGATTCAAAGTCTGGATTAATATTTTCTCCTGCAGTAAGACTAGAAAAGAGAACTTTTGGAGGGGGGGATCACTCATTTTTTTTAAAGCAGGATCAACCCCTGCTTTCTCTGTTGTTCAGCTTTCATCAGAATTCTTGGAACAACAAATGTCTTATAGAGAGTTTAAGATAGTAGAATGAACACATGCATCTAATTTTACTTCCTCTAGAAAATCACATGACAATTCAGCAAATTCATTCTTTTTGAGAAGCATGAATTCACAAGGATGAAGAAAAAAAGAGAAGGGAGGAGGAAATAGTAAAATTTTGGAAGTTGGAAAACATGTGGACAATTAGTACCTGTTGTATACTAAAGAATTTGGCTGGTCTTTGTCCTCGATTCCTGGGAGAGAAATTCTAAAACTCTTGGAATTTCCCAAGTGAAAGAATTAACTTTATTATTCATGAGCCTTGAGGATTACAACTGAGTTTGTGCTAATGAAGTGATTTAGGATGAGCCCCTAGAAAGCTTCAGGATGGAGGCTGGCCACCAGAAAGACCAATGATATGATTACAGGGTTGCGATTTTAAACTAGCCCAACCTCCAGGGATGGGGCTGGAGATTGAGTTCAATCACGTGGTCAGTGATTTAATTAATCATGCCTACGCTATGAAACTCCATAAAAACTCTGGACCTCAAAGCTCACTGAAGATTGCTGGATGGTGATTTGCGTTCATTGTATTGTGTATGCTCTATTGTGTCCCAAACATCGTAATGTACTTGTTACTAATCCCATTTTTTGGATGAGAAAAACACATCAGTTAAACAGCTGATAACATTGCTAAGAGTGGAGTTGGTCTTTCTTGATTCTAAGCTTATTCTTCTTCAAATACTATTTTATTAGCCATAGTCTCTGATTTGTCAAATAAAAATAAAGTGAATGATCAAAAGATGATATAAAAACAACATGAAATTAAGAAATACTTTCTTAGTTGATATCATATCAAAGAGGAAACTCAAAATAGAAAACACAAAATGTATATAATGAATAGGAAAATACAAGATAGACTGAAAACATGAACCAGAAAGTCAAGTTAAGGACTTAGAAAAAAGAGGGGGAAAATATATAAATTAGGAAAAGAAAAGTTATAAAGAGTGAAATTAAAACCCATAAAAATAAAAAAAGCAAAATAGAAAAAAAAATCAGAAGTTGATTTTCAAAAAATGTCATTAAAGTAAGTACAGTTGAGGGAAACACAGTAACAATTTTTTTAGTGAGATAACACAAAACAAAATATTAAAAATAACAAATTTTAAACATAATTATTGAACAATTTAAAAGACTTGGAATATTGTGTAAAAAATAGGAGTATGTTTATATTGGAAGTATTTTATGATTTCTTTTCAAAAATATAAAATCCTGAACTTGATCCAAGAAAGAGTTGCAAAAGGATAGTAATGAAGTTATGTAAACTTTGAAAACCTAACTAAAGATTTATCATTAACAAAGCACTATATAGTTTTGTAGAGTAGTAGTTTATTCATTACCATTAATGTATAGAATTAAATTGTAAGAATAGATTACAACTTATCTGTTCTACTGTAGGTGGATATTTGATTTCCAATAACAATTGCAAATGATGCTATGATCATTCTATGTGAGCTCAATTTATCAAGCATGCTTTCCCCATGCTGTCTTCCCAAACAATTTAAATTTTTTTTCCTATTTAAATTGTTTCCTATTTAAATTGTTTACATCTTCATCTGAACAATGAGTAAATTCTTGTTTTCTGTGTATGCTATGCAAGGGTTGTTCTGCTGACCTGATACCTATACATCCCATCCTCCCCCAATAAATAAAAACAGGTGCTTAAGAGACGTGAGAAAAATAAATCCTGACATACTGTAGTGAAGTATAAAAACATCAAAGCAAAGTGAAAGCTCCAAAATTTTCCAGAGAGATAAAGTAACTAATATAGGAAAAGAAATTAGAGACACAATGAAATCAAGCTTCTCAACAGCAACAATACATATAAGAAGAAAGAAGACTTAAGATTTTTAAACAACTAAAGAGAATAGTACAGAAATTAAAATTTCACAAAGCATATGCCTTATTTTTTCCAGCTTTACTGATACAATTGACATATAACATTGTGTAAGTTTAAGGTGTACAACTTGTTGATTTAATATGTTTATATGTTGCAGAATGATTACCTTCATAGCTTAAGCTGACACCTCCAACATATCATCACGTAATTGCTATTTCTTTTTTTGTGATAAGAACATTCAAGATTTACTTTCCTAGCAACTTTTAAGTATATAACACAACATTATTAACTATAGTCACCATGCTGCACATTAGATACCCAAAACATATTGGCCTTGTAACTGGAAGTTTATGCCCTTTGACCAACAAATCCTCCTCTCTCCCCACTGTCACCTGCCCCCAGTCCCTGATAACCACCAACTGTGCTCTGTTTTTCTGAATTCAGCTTTTTTTAGATCTCACATAAAAGTGGTATCATACAGTATTTGTCTTCCTCTGTCTGACTTATTTCACTTAGCATAGTGTCCTCAAGCTCTATCTATGTTGTTGCGAAAGGCAAGATTTCCCTCCTTCTCATGGCTAAATAATACTCTATTGTAAGTAGATGCCACATCTTCTTTAACCATTTACCTGTTCATGGACATTTAGGTTGTTTCCAAACCTTTCCTATTGTGGATAATGCAACATGAACATGGGAGTGCAGACATTTCTTCAAGTTGGTATTTTTGTTTCCTTTGGATTTATAGCCAGAAGTGGGATTCCTGAATCACTTGGTAACATTATTTTAATTTTTTGATAAGACTCTATACTGTTTTCCGTAGTGGCTGCACCATTTCACATTCCAGCTAACACTGCACTAGGGTTCCCTTTTCCCTACACCCTCACCAATACTTGTTATCTCCTGTCTTAAAAAAAAAAAAAGATTTTATTTATTTATTTGACAGAGAGACAGAGAGAGAGCACAAGCAGGGGGAGCGGCAGGCAGAGGGAGAGGGAGAAGCAGGCTCCCCGCTGAGCAGGGAGCCGGACGCGGAACTCGATCCCAGGACCGTGGGATCATGACCTGAGCTGAAGGCAGATGCTTAACCGACGGAGCCACCCAGGTGCCCCTCTCCTGTCTTTTTTTTTTTAATTTTTTATTGTTATGTTAATCCCCATACATTACATCATTAGTTTTTGATGTAGTGTTCCATGATTCATTGTTTGTGCGTAACACCCAGTGCTCCGTGCAGAACGTGCCCTCTTTAATACCCATCACCAGGCTAACCCATCCTCCCACACCCCTCCCCTCTAGAACCCTCAGTTTGTTTTTCAGAGTCCATCATCACTCATGGTTCGTCTCCCCCTCCGATGTCCCCCCCTTCATTCTTCCCCTCCTGCTATCTTCTTCTTTTTTTTTTCTTAACATATATTGCATTATTTGTTTCAGAGGTACAGATCTGTGATTCAACAGTCTTGCACAATTCACAGTGCTCACCATAGCACATACCCTCCCCAATGTCTATCACCCAGCCACCCCATCCCCCCCACCCCCAGCAACCCTCAGTTTGTTTCCTGAGATTAAGAATTCCTCATACCAAAAGACAACCGACAGAATGGGAGAAGATATTTGCAAATGACATATCAGATAAAGGGCTAGTATCCAAAATCTATAAAGAACTTATCAAACTCAACACCCAAAGAACAAATAATCCAGTCTCCTGTCTTTTTGATGATAGGTATGAAGTGATATCTCACTGTGGTTTTGATTTGCATTCCCTGATGATTAGTGATGCTGAGTACTTTTTTCTTGTACTTATTTTCCATTTGTATGTCTTCTTTGGAAAAAATGTCTATTCAGATCCACTGCCCACTTTTTTTTTTTTTTAAAGATTTTATTTATTTATTTATTTATTTGACAGAGAGAGACACAGCGAGAGAGGGAACACAAGCAGGGGAGTGGGGGAGGGAGAAGCAGGCTTCCCGTCCAGCAGGGAGCCCGATGTGGGCCTCGATCCCAGGACCCTGGGACCATGATCTGAGCCGAAGACAGACACTTAAAACTGAGCCACCCGTGCGCCCTCACTGCCCACTTTTTAATTGGATTTTTCCTTCCTTCTTTTTCTTCTTCTCCTCCTCCCCCTCATTCCCCTCTCCCACCTTGCCCCTTCCCCTCCTCCCTCTCCTCCTTCTTCCTCTTCTTGCTGTTGAGTTGTATGGGTTCTTTAGATATTTTGAATATTAAACCTTTATCAGATACATGATGATTTGCAAATTTTCTCCCATGCCGCAGGTTGCTTTTTTTTTTTTTACTTGACATATATAATCAAAAAGATATTAAAGGTTACCTTTTCACTGTGTTGATTATTACTTTTGCTATGCAGAAACATTTTAGTTTGATGTAGTCCCACTTACTAGTTTTTGCTTTTGTTGCTTGTGCTTTTGTGTCATATCCAAAAATTTGTTGCCAAGACCAATGTCAAGGAACTTTTTCCCTATGTATTCTTCTAGAAGTTTTAAGGTTTCAGGTCTTATGTTTAAGTCTTTAATCTATTTTGAGTTAATTTTTATGAGTCGTATAAGTAGGGTCCAATTTCATCCTTCTGCATGCGATTATCCAGTTTTCCCAACACCATTTATCAAAAGTGTCCTTTCCCCATGGAGTATATATATTTATATTTATGATTATTTCTTCTTGATGAATTGACCCCCTTATCATTATGTAATGTCTCTTGTTGCTGTTCTTGACTTAATTTCTATTTTGTCTGCTATAAGTATAGGTACCACTGTTCTCTTTTGATTTCTACTTGCATAGACTATTGTTTAAAGCAGAAGAGAGTCTCTTGTAGGTAACAACATATCATTGGGTCTTATTTTTTTTAAATCCCTCTATCCATTCTATATCTTTTGATTTTAGAATCAATCCATTGTGTTTACAGAAATTATTGATACATAAGGACTTACTAATGCCATCTTATTACCTGTTTTCTGGCTGTTTTGTAGTTCCTTGTTTCTTTCTCTTTTGTTGCCTTCCTTTGTGAATTGATTAATTTTACATAGCAGTATGCTTTCATTCTCTTTTCTTTATCTTTTGTGAATTTACTGTAGTTTTGCTTTGTGGTTATGATGTGTCTTACATAAAATGTCTTATAGATACAATTCTATTTTACCCTGATAACTTAACTGAATACAATTGAAAACTCTGAGATGTTAGTATATCCAAAAGATAAATTACTACAAATGAAATGTCTGAGATAAATGATACATATTTTCAAAATCTAAAAAGAACTTGCCAAATGCCTAAATTTCTGTCTTTACCTTTAATTTGTGATTTTTCATAGGTTAAGAATCTAAATTTCTTAACATCTATAATTCTTCCTGTCATGATTTTCATCCTAATTCCCCTCATTATTTCTTTGTTTCTTTCCTTCAGATCTCTCCACTGCCTGCTTGTTAATTATTGATATGTCCTAGGACAGTGATTTATACTGTGTAATATGAGCACTGCTTGTGATATAGCAGATGATTTCATGTGGCTTTTCAAGGAATACCCGTCCAGCAGGGAGCCCAATGTGGGGCTCGATCCCAGGACCCTGGGACCATGATCTGAGCCGAAGACAGACGCTTTATTTAAGTACATATTTAAGTACATATTTATTTTAATATGCATTTGTAAAAAACAACTATTTAAGTACATATTTATTTTCATATGCATTTGTAAAAAACAACTATACCAACGAGTTAGTTTTGTCTCACACTACATTTATATGAAAAAAGTATTTAAATAAATACTTAAATTAATAAGTAGTAGGTGATAATAAAATAAATAAAATTTAATAAAATAGTAGATGATATACAATCATATAATACTCCAATTTGGAAAAACAACATAGGAATTGGGAAAGTGGTTTATGTTTTAGAAACACTATTATAGTGTTATGTCTTGCTCATCTTCATCTCTTGGACTATCATTGCTTGCTTTCCCCCATGATTTTGAAAACACTTGAGCAATGTTTGTCATCCAGTACACAATGAATAAAAATTATTTCTAATCTCACTTGGAGTATGATAAACAAAATGATGCTTGTGAACTTCCTCAAATATTTATGTTACCATGATAATTTAAAATATCATGTACTTGACATGAGATCTTGGAAAATTTGAGAAAGAGAGAAATGGATGAGGCCACGAAGATATCCAAAAGACCTGGAGAGGAAAAGAGAGAGCAAGAATATGTATGAAAGACCACAGTGATAAACATACAGAGCAAAAGATAAAAACAAAGGGGAATGGAAAAGAAAGGAAGAATGTGCAGCCATGTAAAATTTAATTTGGGCTCTTTTGTACCAAGGGTCTACTTCAGGACTGAATATGAACTCCTTTATAAGAATCAAAGTTGTGGGCTGTACAAGTCCATAATTATAGCACTCATGTCAAATTCCATGGTTCAGAAGTATATCATTTTGGGGCTTCCTTCCTTTGTATACAAGGAAAGTAACATCCATAGTTTTGAATAAATTTTGTTGTACTTGGAACTACATATTCATACAGTTTTTTAAATTTTGCCTCTACTATTGGGGGACCATAGATTTAGATAATTAAATAAACAGAACTGATGAATTCTTACCTAAAGATGTGCAATATGTGAAATAAAAAACAGAAAGTGACTAACAAAAGCAATGGTACATAATACGTGTTCTTGTTTATAGCATGATGGTGCTCATGTTTATAGTAAAGTTAGAGTTCTGTCTGTAGCCAGAAAATGCCAAAGTACTAAATTTATTTTTTAATTATATGATCTTATATAATTAAAAATAAACACTGGGCTTACCAAGCTTTCTTTGCGAGAGTCACATTTGATGATACATAGTTCCTATATGTTCACATATCAGACTGGGAATGCAAAATGAACACTGAGAAACCTACAAATATTTGAAAATTAAACACACTTTTAAATAACACCAGACCAATCAGAAATTACTAGGAAGTTGGTCAATATTTTGATCTGAATTAAACAAAAATACAACACACGGAAATGTGTAAAATATAGCTAAAGCAGTGCTTCAAGCTGTAAACAGCTATTAAGAAAGAAGAAATATCTCAAATCAATACCCTAAGCATCTGCCTTAAGAAACTTTAAGAAGCTACAAAAAGAAGAACAAACTAAATACAAAGTGAACAGAGGAAATGATAAAGGTTAGAATGGAAATTAATAAAATATAAAAGAAAAAACAAAGAGAAAATCAATATGACCAAAGGATTATACACCATGGCCAACTGGGATTTATTTCAGGAATGTAAATTTGGTTTAACATTCAAAAATCAATTAATGTAAAACACGTATAATAGAATAAAAGTAAGAAAGCATATGATTTATCTCAATACATGTAGAGAAAGCACTTGATACAATCAAGATCTACTTATAAAAAGTCCCACAAACTTCTCAAACTAAGACTATAAGGAAACTTTCTCATTCTGATAGAGGGTATCTATTAGAAAACTAATACTAACATTGTAATAGTGAAAGACTGAATGCTTTCTGCCCAAGATCAGGGAAAAGACAAGGTTGGCAGTCTTTATTTTGTCTGTTCAACATTGTACTGGAAGTTTTAGCCAGTGAAATCGGACAAGAAAAAGAAATAAAAATCCTCCAGATTGGAAAGGAAGAAGAAAACTGTTTTTATTCAGAGACAACATAATCTTGTATATAGAAAGTCGTAATGAAAATAGAACAAAACACTTAGAATAAATAAACAAATTCAGCAAGGCCACAGGATACAAGATCAAGCTCAATATGGAAATAGCAAGAATATTTATATATAACACCAACGAACAACCCCAAAATAAAAATAAGTCCCATTCATATTGGTATCAGAAATAATATATATTTAGGGATAAATTAAATGAAAGAAGTGTAAGACTTCTATACTGAAATCTAAAAAACATTTTAGAGAAATTAAAGATCAAAATCAGTGGTTTTCAACCAGGGTTAATTTCGCCCCCTAGGGGACACTTGACGTTGTCTGCAGATAATTTTGTTTTTCATAACTGGAAGGATTCTACCAGCATCCAGTGGGTAGAACTAGGAGAAGATGATCTTACAATGCATGGGAAAGCTCCCTAAAGAAATATGATGCAAAATGTTAATAGTACTGAAATTGAGAAACCCTAATGTAAATGCCATCTGATGTTCCCAGAATAAAAGATTCAGTATTATTAAGATAGTGATTCTCTCCAAATTGATCTGTAGATTTAACACAGTCCCTGTCATAATCCCAGTAGGCTTTTTTTTTTTTTTCCTGGAAGTTCACAAGGTGGCTCTAAAGTTTATACAGAAAAGCAAAGACTCAGGATAACTGAAACAATCTTGAAAAGATAAGAACATAGTGTAGGCTTATGCTTCCTGATTTCAAGCTTAATGTAAAGCTATAGTAATCAAGAAAGTGTGTTACTGACATAAAGATTGATGATGTAGTTAAATGGGACAGAACTGGGAGTCCAAAAATAAACTCTTACATTTTTGGTTAATTGATTTTCAACAGTGGTGACAAGGCAAATCAGTGGATTAAAGGATGGCTTTTGACAAGTAGTGCTGAGACAACTGGATATCCACATGCAAAAAGATGAATTTAATCTCCCACTTCACACCCTATACAAATAGTAACTCAAAAAGGATCATAGACCTGTATGTAAAATGTATACCTATGTTACTTGCAGAAGAAACTTATGAAAACATTTCTATGGCCATGTGTTAGGCAAAAATTTCTTAGATAAATCACCAAAGATACTGACCATAAAAGAAAAAAAATGATAAATTGGACTTCTCCTAATTAAAATCTTTCACACTTCCAGGACAATGCAAAAATAAGCCACAGACAGGGAGACAATATTTTCAAATAATATATCTGATAAAGGAACTATATTCAGAAATTTATAAGGGACTCTTACAAAATCAATAATAAGAAGACAACCCAAATGAAAAATTGGACGAAGATATTTTACTAAGAAAGATACATGAATGTTTAATAACATAAGAAACTCATGGATAAGACTCCAGTTCCCTTGCCCTTCAGTGGGATAAAATTAAGTTCCAGTTGTTCACAGCACTAACTTGTTTGATAATACATGGCTTACTGCCTTTCCTCCTCTTTTTGTTTCCCTATTCCCTCACATTGTACTAAAATTTTTTCATCTACTGTGTTTTCCATCTGTGGCAGTCTGTTTTTCTAGTTCCTTCTGTAAAATCCATTTCTCCTTCTTCTTGCTGGACATTTGAACCCCAAGCTGTCAATTAAGTTTGTCTTCCTCTTTTGCAGCTATGTAATGTGAGCAGAATGCAATGTAATGATTTGAGCACAAGAGGTGTGTATACTTTCCAGGTCATATAAAAAATAAATTTATTTATTTATTTATTTATTTATTTATTTATTTATTTTGGAGAGAGAGAGAGAGAGAGAGATAGCAAGCAGGGAGGAGGGGCAGAGGGAGAGACAATCTCAAGCGGACTCCCCGCTGATCATGGAGCCTGACACTGGGCTTGATCTCATCACCCTGAGATTATGACCTGTGCTGATATCAAGAGTTGGACACTTAACTGACTGAGCCACCCAGGTGCCCCTTTCCAGGTCATTTCTAAATATAAACCCCCTTTTCTAAAGCCTAGCTCATTTTCCCCTTATCTATGAACAAGAATTATATAGCTTTTACCATGTGGATGAAAATGCCATTCTATAGAACAACAAAGACAGAAGGATCCTAAGTCCATAAATAACCAAAAGGAGTAGGATGATGACCCTGCTAGCCTAGAGTTTGTCAGAGTGTTATGGAGAGCAAAATAAACTGCCATATTCTTTAAGGATCATTTTTTGGTCTTTGTTGTTGTTTGTTGTTATTTTTAGGAAGCAGCTAACCGGCTTCCTACTATATGAATTTCTATTATGTCTTCAGTTTCTTTTCTACCACCTGTCTTATTGAGTCACCTGATTAGTAATCTACAGTGACCTCATTTACTACATCCTTTCACCAAGTTTAAGAAGGACTGGAAATTTTAGTAACATATGTTTTTCTCAGATTTCTTGAAGTCCTAATAGTTGAGAAACACAGTTTTTTTGTTACTCTGTTTGTGCTCTGTAATTACATACAATGTGCACTGTAACCATCAAGATCTTGGCTCATAAACCAGATTCTTTGGTCTTTCTGTGTAGGCATTATAGTGAGGAAAGTGGCAGCAGATGGTGTTCCCCTGGCAACTATGCTTCTAACTCACCAGTTCCTGTCAGTACCTGCTTGAAGGTTACAAACTTGTAGGCAGTTTAATTCCTTTGACAGACTTGTTGAAGAAACAGTTGAGAGGATCTCTGGGAGCAGAAGCCTTCTAAAACTGTCAGCTTCACTGCATCCAGTTGTTTTAGAGGGCATTTGGTTTTATCAGGGGGTTCAGAATCACAATCACTTCCGACACATCATAAACTGGACATAACTAGCTCTTGTTCTTCATTGGCTAGCTCGCTCAGAGAGGCGGTGCTTAAAATGACAAGGCAACAAATATCAGCTCAGTCAACACTTAAGCTGGGTGGTTGTATTCTGGTGGCAATCACAGAGGATTAGTGGGTGAGCGTCTCTCCCAAATGGCTTGTATGTACTCATCATTTAGTAAGATAATAATGACCACCATGGAAAACTGTCTGCTCCAATATGGAGAAGCATCCCCATCTATGGCAGATTGGGTTCTCTAGGAAGCAGATTCTGAGATGGTGTGCAGGACGTTTATCAGGGAATACTCTTGAGATCAACTTCTATGTAAAGGGAGGGAAGAAAGAAGGAGTGGGCAGAGGGAGATGAGCTGCCATCACCAAAAGCCTCATTTAACCCCATACAGTGCTCCAAAGCCAGGATGTCTTTAGAGCTGACTTGCACTGTGGACAGGGGGCTGGACCTTCAGCCTCCATGTTGACTAGTCGTTGGTATGCAGGCTGCCCTCGGAAGTGGCTATGACATGGGAGAAGCACATTTCTTTAGTCACTTAATTTCCAAAGAAAACTGATCGCTAAAAAGCCACCTTGTGACAACCTTCCCAGGAACTTTGGGAATAAGAAATAAGGCTAAGAAACTCTGAAGGAGAAATCTGGATGACTCATCATAGGATATACTCTATCCTCCGCTCCAAGAACCTCCATGGTGAGTCCAAATGACAGTTTCTTCCATTACTTTCGGGTTCTTCTCCTTACCACTGCTAGAAGTGATGACTTAATCTCTGCAGTCGGCTATCAATACCTTTTCACTATGGTACCAGTGAAAAAAATGTCCCAATCAGAGTGACTGGGATTTGTAGGTGATGCTAGCTGTTCAACAATCCTTTGGTTTCTGTAAAACGTGTTAGACTGGGAGACTGGGATGGTGTCTGTGTTCCGCTCCTACCTGCAACCCCTCTTCCCTTAACTGGGTGATTCATTCTGTTAGTTATCATTTACATGCCGTGTTTGTTCCAGGTGGAGCAATTTTCCTCCTTAAAACAGTGTTTTTTGTAAATTATTATTGGCCTCTGTCAAAATTTGCTGAAAGTACAATGTTTAAAATTCAGATCTATTTCTCCTTTAACTTTAGAGTGTGTGGTGTCTACCTAGTCTGGTGCCTAAGAACACAGCAGGTACTCAATAGGTGCTTGTTGAACTTATTTGAACCATTCAGAATTTCCTTCCTGAAATGTGAGTGTCTTAACTACTTGTTTTATTTGTTGTTTCACAAACCTGCAAATGCATGAATTTCAGGAATTCAAATGTTTTTAGAAATGTCTTCTATGAGATGTCACTTAAAAAATGTCCTCTGTATTCTTGAACTAATAAAAACCATTGTTGTTGTTGGACTTTTGTTTTGAAAATAATAAGAATAGATGTTGGCTGGTTTAGGAAGAAAGAGAATTTACTGTGAAATTATTTGTTGACACAAAATCAGATGGGAGGCTTGAGAAACAGCCTGGGACCTAGACAGGACCTAGGGAATCTCCAGGGAGCCAATAAGCAAGAATTAATAATGAAATATTATATATGAAATAATGAAATAACAAATGAATAATGACATAACAAAAGGACATCATCACAGAATACATGTATGCATTTTATTTTATTTTTTTTCTTTTATACCTTCACTTAAAATTCAAATACTAGACTTGATTGATGTAGTCTGATCATGTGCCTATTTCCTACATACACTGTGAGAACTGTCTCTTGATCTTTTTCTTTAAAATATTTTTTTTTGTTTTATTTATTTGAGAGAGAGAGAGAGAGCATGAGCAGGGGGAAGAGCAGAGGGAGAAGCAGGCTCCCTGCTGAGCAGGGAACCCAAAGCTGGGCTCAATTCCAGGACCCTGGGATCATGACCTGAGCGGAAGGCAGACACTTAACCACCTGAGCCACCCAGGTGCCCCTGTCTGTTGATCCTTTTTAGATACCCATTCTGTTTTCTCATCTCAGTGAATGTCAATAGTTATCCAAATTAGAATCTGTATGTCCTGTAGTGTTTATACACACAGTTATTGCTACAGATATTAAGACATTTACATATACTAATCTAACATTTTTCCATCTTTCTACTTAAATCTTGACTCTTACCATGTACAGAAATATGGGACTGCAAACTTTTTATAGCACAGACTAACATATCTTGTCTATTTTATTACATCTATGTTATACAGCCACTTTTGTTGTTGCAACAACAAAAGCTATCTTTCTTGTCCCCAAACACCAAGGAGAGTTCAATCACATTTCCAGCCAGAGCTTAATATTTATGCAGGCTTATGTATATTTTTTCAGCATAATACATGCATATATTTTTAAAATGCTGAATTATATTAAAAGACTCATAATGACAACAAGATTGTGCTCTTCTCAATGCCATGGTTCAACTACCTTGAAATAAATACTTTTAAAATTTTTTGCTATTTTTCCGACATTTTCCTATATACATGTTTTATGTGCTTTTACTAACATTTTTAAAGTAATTCATGTGAGACTTCTTATTCTATCAAATATGGGTGCACACCTTCCTGGTAATTCCCCTTTCAAAATCCTCCTAATGGAGGTCTGCTCCACTTATATAAATTCCTTTGAAATTCCTAAATTCTCTCTCTGTTTTTCTGAATCGTTTCTTTCTCTCTCCCTCCCTCCCTCCTTTCTTTCCTTCCTTCCTTCCTTCCTTCCTTCCTTCCTTCCTTCCTTCCTTCCTTCCTTCCTTCTTTCCTTTTTTGTGTGTGGGGGCTTATTTGCTTATTTATTTGTTTTGCACTCATCCTATTTGGAAGTTTCCCTCAAATACTCCATTGCATTTGGCTCTGTATCTTTGCTAGTGAGCTGCCTGTTGGTTGAAAGTTATTGTAAAGTGTTTGGCTTGTTGATGGGATATGGCGTTATTTTGTCTGAGCTCCTTGGTTTTCTCCTGGGATACCCATACCCCATTTGGGTACTGAGTCTTCTTCAGAGCTGAATATGCATGTATACATTTGATTTCCTTGTTTTCAAAAGAGTGCCCAATTCTACATTCGGCTCTGACTGGTGCCCCAGTTTCAAAATTTCTCTGATTTTTTTTTTCTTTATTGGAAACAACATCTAGTTTTTGCAGAGGTTGGAGAGGAGGTTGGCACATGGTTGTGTATAAATTAGGAGTGAGGGTCTATGAGTCGAATAGCCAGAGTCCTCGATAGTTTTACAAAATCCCTTTATTTACCACCCTGTGTCTTACCCACATCTTTTAAGTTGTCTTTTATTATATCTCAAGTCTCTAAGGCTTTAGGGTTATTCTGGGACAAATTGGCTTGCCTTTTGTCAATGTCTTTTTCAAGGGTATTTAACTTTCCAGTTTTCACTAATCTTTTCAATTTCAAGTGAATATTAAGAATTGCTTGATTCATGTATAAATGAATTGTACAAAAAATTATTGGATCTCATCTAATATAGATACTTTCTATCCACTAAACTTATTTTTCATTTATTCATTCACTTATTCAACCAATAAATGTGGTGCTAGGCACTGTTTAGGTGCTTGGGATACCTAAGCAGTGAAGTAGTGATAGAAAGAGAAAAAAATACTTTTCTGTGTGGAATGAGCTTTCTAAGAGAGTATTCAGACTATGAATTTCTTTTAATGCTTATATTGTGTTTTACATAGTAATACAACATGTAATCCAATCCAATACATAATACACAGATTATGTATATTATGAACTACCCTATGATCTAGCAATTGCACTACTAGGTATTTACACAAAGGATACAAAAATACAGATTTGAAGGGGTACATGTACCTCTATGTTTATAGCAGCATTATCAACAGCAGCTAAACTATGGAGAGAGCCCATGTGTCCATCGACTGATGAATGGATAAAGAAGATGTGGTACACATATACAATAGAATATAACTCAGTTATAAAACTGAATGAAATCCTGCCATTTGCAACGATGTAGATGGAGCTAGAGTGTATTATGCTAAGTGAAATTAGTCCATCAGAAAAAGACAAATACCATATGACCTCACTCATATGTGGAATTTAAGAAAGAAAACAGATGAACATGGTGGAGGGGAGAAAAAATGAAAGAGGGAAATAAACCATAAGGGACTCTTTTTTTTTTTTTTTTAAGATTTTATTTATTTATTTGACGGAGAGAGAGAGAGCACAAGCAGGTGGAGTGGCAGGCAGAGGGAGAGGGAGAAGCAGGCTCCCCACTGAGCAGGGATCCCGATGCGGGGCTTGATCCCAGGATCCTGGGATCATGACCTGAGCTGAAGGCAGCTGAGGCTGACCTGAGCCTCCCAGGCGTCCACCATAAGGGACTCTTAAAAAAGAGAACAATAACAAGTACATTTATCTTCATTGAATTTTGTATTGTTCAATTTCTTTATTCATTTTATTGTTAATAGACATCAGAATGGCTTCCATTTTTGGGTTTTGTTTTGTTTCTTGCTATTGCAAACAATAACCATATACTTATTCTTGCACATATATAAGAATTTCTCTGGGATTTATACATAATACTAAAATCGCTGTGTCATAGGGTATGGGCATATTTAACTTTACTACACAGTACCCATTTCTTCTTTTCTAGACTGGCAGTGAATGGAAATTCTTCTTGCTCTACACCCTAGTCAACACTTGATATTGTTTGATCTTTGAGTTTTGGGTTAGTGTGATGGGTGAAAACGAAATCTCATTCTGGATTTAAATTGGACACGCCCCCCCCAATTATCAGTAAGATTGAGTTTCATTTCACTCATTACATACAAGGCCTTTTGTGGTTCATTTTTGAAACTCCTATTTCTTTTCTTTTTTGAAGATTTTATTCATTTATTTGAGAGAGACAGAGAGAGAGAGAGAGCGCACAAGCTGGGGGAGGGAGAAGGAGAAACAGACTCTCCATTGAGCAGGGAGCCTGAGGCGGGGCTTGATCCCAAGATTCCAGGATCATGACATGAGCTGAAGGCAGACACATAACCGACTGAGCCTCCCAGGCGCCCTCCTATTTATTTCTTGTATGTGTTTTTGGAATGGTTTGGGTACTTCTTCTTATTGATTTGAAAGTCTTAGTAATTTGTAAAATATTTTAGTAATATTTTACAAATAGTAATTTGTTAAATATTTTGTAAACATTTTTTCAAGTTTGTGTCTTAACTTTCCATTCTTTTTATCATTTTTTTGAGGAACAGAAATTCTTAATTTTAATGCAATAGAATTTATCAGTCTTTTTGATTGTTTTGGTGTCTTATTTAAGAAGTCTTTCTCTCCTTCAAGATCATAAAGATATTGCCATATATTGTATTTTTGAAGTAGTATATATTATGCTTATTAGCATGTAAGTATTTATTGACCTGGAATTGAGTTTTGTGTGTGCCGTGTGGTTGGTTCCAACTTATTTATTAATTAATTAACCATTTATGGAAAGCCATCCTTCTCCTATGACCTGCACATGTCCTTTTATATATAGCAAATATCAGAAAACAAAAGTATAAGCCAGTCCCACTTATAAAAATAGATAAACATTTCCAAACCAATAATTAACAAATGAAATATGGGATGTATAAAAAATGATAATATCATGACCAGTTATGTTTATTGCAGGAATGTACATTTGAAAACATTAAACAATAATAAAGTAATTCAATAGACACATGAAGGGTTTAAAGAAGAAAAACCATGTGATTATTTTAATAGCAAAATCTAAAGTTAAGCATAATGAATTAACCTCTCATTGAAAAATAGATGATCTTAGCATGTGTAAAATCCAAACACTGTGCTCCAGTTTTGCCAATATTTTAGTTTTATTACGTTTTCTTCCAATTAACCCTACATTCAATTAGATATTGCTACATTAGTTTATATAAATGTTTGTTTATATTTTTGCCCATGTTGTTGATTTTTTTTTTTTTTTTTTTTGCTAATCAATCTGTAATTCATCTATGCTATTTCCTTGTAAATAATGTATCTTTATTTTGGCTACTTTTTAGATAATTGTCTTCTATGTTTTCTGAAGTTTGCTAAGTTATGCCTAAGCATGGAAATCTTTTATTTATGCCTCTGGGATAAATGTATTTAAAGCACTGTTTTGGAGAATCTATATTAAATTTGCATCTTTCTCTGTGTTCTCTTTCTTTTGGGACTTTAGTTATTAGACCTTCTCATTTTGTCTTCCATATCTGCTTACATCCTTTCAGTCTACAATCTTTTTTAATCTCTGCTATACTCTGAGAATTTTTCTTTTTTAGTTCTATCCTCTGTTTAGTAAATTTCTCTTTATCTGCATCTTACTTGTCATTTAACACTTCATTGATTATACTTTTCATGTTTATATTTGGTGATTTTTCTTCCTGCCTTTTCTTCATTTAACATATTTTATTAGTTACTATTTTTTGGTTCAGTCATTTTATTTCAACTGTACTTAATTTAAAATATATATTTTATATTCTCTATCCAACAATTGCAATGTCTAATTTATCTGATATTCTTGGTGATCTAAATCTTCTGGGTCTTGCTCTTGCTCTCTCTGGCTAATTGGTATCTGTATTACGTTGTTATTAGTGTTGAAAACTCATCGTGGTGAGGCTTTATCTGCGGGATCCCTGCCTGGCCTTTTTGAAGATATGGCCTATCAGAGACCGTTGTCTTTCACCTAATGATTAGCTAGTTTGCAGCTTATAATAGTCCACTAAAAGCTACAAGTATGACCACGATGAAGTCCTTGCCTTCCAGGAATTCACAGCAAGGACAGATAAAGGAACAATTGCATCAAGTTCTGTTAGTGTCATATTCATAGTCACTGGTATCCCTGTTTTTCCCCCTCAGCACCTTCCCAGCTTTGGATACTTCATTCTTTACCCTATTTTCCCACACTGCTACCTGTCTGAACTTTTAAGGAAATTTCTGTTTTTCTTGTCCCTTTTCTAGGGTATGTAAAAAAGGTGAATGAATAGAGAAAAATTGCTTATAGAAGGAAATGGAGGCAGAACAAATGCTCGGAGCAAGGTCTACTATGTACTGTAAGTTGATACATGAGAAGTGAATAGAATGAGAGCCAGAGAGCATCTACATTGTCCAAGGTTGTCTAGAGGAAAGGGGTTTTCAAAGGAGATTTCCTCTGGGTTATAAATTGGCATCAATCAATGTTCCTAGAGCATCCCAGATAAAGATTCAAATTCCATTTTTATTTATTTTTCACGAACTATTGGTTGAACACATGCTTTATGGTGGGCATCTTTTGCATGAAGAGGTTACAGCAGGAAACAACATAGCAAAAACGTTATTCCTGTGGTGTTTACACAGTATAGAAAAATGCTTTAAAAAGGGAATAAATAATTAAATCATATTTTAGATTGATATAAATGTTAAGATGGAAATGAAGCAGAGTAAGGGGACAGTGATAGAGGGAAGGGTGTTATTTTACCTAGGGTAACCACATAAAGCCTCTGTGATTAGGTGACTTTTGAGCAGAGACCTTAATAAAATTGTTGGATCTTGTTTTCATGAATGAGATGTTGCACTAGAACTGAGCTACCTGGAAGATTCAGGTTCTACTAGGGCTGTAGTTGTAGTAGATGTAAACATAGGTTTTTTGAGGGGAGGAGAGTTGTGGGCCATTAAGTCAAGCTTTGTTTAATGGTTTTATGAAAGGCTTATAAGAGGGTGACCAAAGTCTCAAAGGTGATAAAAGGATTAGGCAGTCAGAGGAGATCGAAAAAGTGTACACAAAGAAAATAGTGTGCATAGAAGCATAAACCAATGTGGAGTGGTACTGTAGTAACTCTATTTACTCTAGCCTGTAGGGTTATAATGTACTTAAGAGATGCAAGCAGAGGCAAAACCAAAAGTATTTTTGTGACAAGCTACACAGTTTGGATATTACTCCAAGGCCAGTAGGGGAGAAAATGATTTTAAGCAAGGGAGTAACAAAGTTAATGTTATGTGTTGGAAAGATCATTCCACATGTTGGAAAGTGGCCAATTTATAAAGAGTAGACTGAAAAGAGACTGAAGTCAGAAAAATTAATTAAATTTCTGTATTTATCTAAACATAGACATAGTTCCTAAATATGATTGACTCTACTAATGTGTACTTTGAATATAGAAACTCTCTCATGACATCAGTGACAGTTATACAAATATAGTACAAATATTTTACATTTATATTATTAATACTCCTCGTGGATTCACCTTATCTCTTTCCTAGGTAGGCCACAAATCATTCATTCAATTTATATTTATTGCATATTTTTGTACCTACTATCTGCCAAGCATTTTTTCTAGGAACCGGTCATACCACAGAAAATAGGCTGGAATAACAATGAAATTTTGTTATGGAACATCTAATTATATTGCTAGTACTTTTCATTTTAATTCCTACTGAACACTTGTCCATATTTCGATCTATCCTTGATAGTGTTTGTTTTTACTCTGGACATCTTGTTGAATCATGTATATCATCATAAACATAATGGTTATAAATATTCTTTTTGGTTATCGTGCACATCCAGGCCTTTATTGTAACTCCTAACATTCAATGGTTATACGACAGGATTAGTTGCCTCCTGCTAGTCTTCACTGCATCTATTACAAGTAAACTCACTTTAATCTTCAGGAATTAAATGTCCTGGTCTTTAATAAGGTCAGCGTTTGATGCTTTTCACTCTCACAGATGAGTCTTGGTCACAAGTTGTCTGAACCATCTGTTGATTACAAAGAAGACTGCTGTTTGACTGCCTCGTATTCCCTGCCTCCAATACTTCCTCTTTGTCTATCCTTTCCCCCTCTAAAGCAAGTCATTAAAGTGTGCTTTACAAAGCTCAACATGCTGTTTTTCCTTTAGTATGTTTGGCAATAAATTGCGTTCTCCAGCAAAACATTTTAACTGCACACAGCTTAACTTCTTTCCTCTAAGTATTCCTTACTGTGTGAAACATTTATCTTCAGAGCCCTGGTAATTCTGCACTCTTGGTGATTACTTTATATTGCGACTCAGAACCAATCCTAACATCATCACCCCACCCTTCTTCTAGATGCGGAGGGTACCATTACAGATGTATTCAGCAATGAGTTAATTATTAGCCTCTTTCTTGTTCACAGGCTGAATAGTCAAAAGTTGACACATAAGAAATTAAGCTCTACGTATTTTGTTCTTTATGCTTTGCATGCTTGGAAACAAGTAACGTATATTTTATGTTCCAGAAGGAGCATCGCTAACTTTATACTACTTTAACACATACCGGTTAATCCAAGTCCCCAAGAAAGAACAGTTCTACATGTTACATTTCATTAGATTTCATCAGGAGAAACTAAGATGTGGTAAAAGAGCATGGGTTTTAGAGTTTTACAGATATGACTTATTAACTTTGTCATTTCCAAAGTAAATTTCCATTTCCAAAGTGGCTTTAACACTTCTGAACCAAACTTCCCACATTTGTAAAATAAGGATAATAATATGATTCAGATTGTGAGTTACACCTTTATTTTTAAGAGTTTTTTTCAATTCTTGTATATTTATATGTTTATATGCAGTTTAGACTGTGTTCATCAGATTCAAAAGAATCACACATAGATTGGGATTTAGAATTGCATTCTATTTGTAGAGTCACATTTTCCCTTTTATTTTAGAAATAGGATTTATTTCTCTACTTACTCAAGATGTTTATATTTCTTCTCTGAATATTTCCTTCATCTTTGTTCTAATTGAATTTTGGCAATCCCTTCAGGGCATTGATAGACATAGAGGTAGCTCTCCCACATATTGATTGTTCTCTTTTCTTTCCTTCCCTTTCCTTCCTTTTCCTTTTTTTCCTTTCCTTTCCTTTCCTTTCCTTTCCTTTCCTTTTCTTTCCATTCCTTTTCTTTCCTTTCCTTTCCTTTCCTTTTTTCCTTTCTTTCTAATATCTAATCTTTGAAAGGGTCTAGAGGTGGAACAGGTTTTCCCCTTGCTTTTCATAGTTTCATCTGTAGCATTTCTCTTTCTCCTCTCTCAAAACTTTTTTTCTTTGTGGTGGTCTATACCACTCTACCTCTTACTCCCTCTTACTTTTTGAACGCATTAGAGGCTGGCTCATAGTCTTTACTAGTATTCCTTTCATCATTCTTGGAATAGGTACTTAATTACAAAAATGATCTCAAATTTCCATCTATCTCTATTTTCATAAACTTTGTAATGTGACTTTACTTATCCTTCTCAGGAGTTGTAAAGTCTATTTTTCTACACCTTGAACTTGGGCTAAACCTGTAACTTAGTTTTAGACAGTAGAATGTAGTAGAAGTGCCATTGTTTGTTCTGAGCCTAAGCCTGAAAGAGCCTTGCAAACTTCTACTCTCTCTCAGATCCCTCTGACAACTGAAAGTACCTGGGTTAGATGTTGGAAGTGTAAAAGACTCTGAAAAACAAACTGAGGGTTCTAGAGGGGAGGGGGGTGGGAGGATGGGTTAGTCTGGTGATGGGTATTGAGGAGGGCACGTTTGGCATGGAGCACTGGGTGTTATGCACAAACAATGAATCATGGAACACTACATCTAAAACTAATGATGTAATGTATGGGGATTAACATAACAATAAAAAAATTTTAAAAAAAGACCATGGAGGAGAGCCAGGTAAGTAAGCTCAGTGGTCCCAGCTGAGGCCCTGGACTTCTGATAGCACTCAGTCAAGAACATCAGAGCCAACCAGCAACTGACTCACAGTGGACCACAGATGGATGGGTAAGCCATTCCAATACCAACAGATCAGCAGAACTGCTGAGATGACCCACAGCTTATGAGCAAAAATAAATGTTTATTAATGTATGAAACCGGGATTTTGTGAATTTTATCCAGTATTATTGTGGCAATAAATAACTGATATACGAATTAGTTGTGAGGAAATAGAAATCTCAAAGTTATGCAACACAAATATAATAAGAAAGCTAATAGTGAAATCTGAGTTCTTGATCTTTCCGTCTTACACAGGCTATTTTAACAGTATAAAAGCAAGTGATAAAGATCACACAAAAGTCCAAACCAATCTGGACAACTCCATGTTAGAATTCTTTGGTTATTACCAAAGTCACAGACATATACCTCAAAATTGTAAAATTTGAAATAAAGGTTTGCCTTTGGTATGGGAAATGAGAAGTGAAAGAACATCACAGCAATGCTATTAGGATGCTTGGTATAACTGCAATGTGTAGTAGTTTCTCAACCATTCTTTCAACTTCTTCCTGAAACTTATCCCTACACCTGGATGAACTATACTTACTTTCTCAGCCAGTCCCACACACCAGGAATGAAAGCACTGGGTGATGTCCACTGACAGCTGCAGAAAAGGTTCAAACTGAGTCAGAGAACTAACCTTCTCGATCCTTATAATTCTTTTTGGTTATTATAGCAGTATACTATACTCAATTTTAATCTTCAATTGCTGAATATGCTTTTTAAGGTTGGTCATCTGGGCAATCAAGGTGGAGATCCTGAAACACAGTCTCACAAAACTGAAAATCTGTTAAAATCTTTTCAAAATACTTTGGCTTAGGGTAATGAAAAAAGTTAGAAAATTTGGCCAGTTTGGAATGTTTGGGTTCTCCTACTTGACATGAAGGAACTAAAATGGTCTCAGTCACTGTGCTAATTTGAGCCCACATGCACATGACTTTGAGATCTTCTTCAGGCACAGTTTCTAGAATAACATACGTACAAACATGCTTCCTCTTTTAGTAATGGCAATATAGAATTCAGAAGGGAATTAATTTGATCCATTTAAGAACAACTTGATAATATGTAGTTAAGAGTATGAGCTTTAATATTACTGAAATAAATTAAACCTCCAATTTTGCTGCTATTTGGTCTTGTGAGGTTAGGGCAAGTTGCTGAATACCTCAGGAAGTTGTTTTCATGTGAAATGGAAATAATATTGATTACCTCAGTGTTTTAGCTATATTTCTATTTTTGTTTGTGGAATGAACTGCCACTTACATCACAGTGCTTTGGAAAAGTTTAGTTCTCTGTCAATTCCTTTCTTCCAATTCAAACATCCCAAATCTGTTCTGTATCAATTTAGAAATGTTTTTATTCTTTTCCTATCAAGACCATTTTCCCCTAAGATCCCTATTAATTCCTGTCTAATCTATGAACTTTGCTCATATGTTATTGACTGGTTTCAATTTTGATTCCAAACATCTGTTGTCTAATTAAACTTTCAACTGTTCAAACTGGCAAAAATATTACTCATTTTGGCAAAATTCTCTTTATTGTACTCTAAATATTTTATATTCAATAGATCTTTCTTCTTAAAATATTTGCAAAGATTTGGAGAAGGACTCTCCCTTGCTCTTACTATAAATAGGATACAATGTTAACAACAGAACAGAACATACCACATATTTGCTAACAGAATTCAGCAAATTGAGTCTGAGAATATCCCTTAAAATCTCATTAAAGAAACTGAGGGTTGCTGTAGTGGAGGGGGGTGGGAGGGATGGGGTGGCTGGGTGATGGACATTGGGAAGGATATGTACTATGGTGAGCACTGTGAATTGTGTAAGACTGATGAATCACAGACCTGTACCTCTGAAACAGATAATACATTATATGTTAATAAAAAAATTTTAAAAATCTCATTAAAGAAGATATAGATAATCTGAATAGTCCTGAATCTATTACAGAAATGAAATTTGTAGTTAAAATCTTTAAAAAAAAATCTTCCAAACAAAAACCTCCAGGCCCAGATAGTACTAATGGTAAAATCTACCATATACTTAAAGAATAAATAATACCAATTAAAAAAATCCTCCCAGGAAATAGAACTGATTGTGTAAGTAGAAAACACCAAGTAAACTACAAAAGAGATCCTAGAACTAATAAATGAGTTTAGCCAGATTGTCAGATTAATATGTAGGTCACATCCATATACCTATATAATAGTGATGGATAATTGGAAATTAGAATTTTAAAAATACCATTTAAAATAGCACCAAAAAGGAAATATTTATATAGCAGTCCAATATTTGCTGAATAATTTTCACAAAACACTGATAAAAAAATCAAAGGCACCCTAAATAAATTAAGAAATATACCTGGAGGTGCCTGGGTGGCTCAGTCGTTAAGCGTCTGCCTTCGGCTCAGGTCCATGATCCCAGGGTCCTGGGATCAAGCCCCACATCAGGCTCTCTGCTCAGCCAGAAGCCTGCTTCTCCCTCTCCCACTCCCCCTGCTTGTGTTCCCTCTCTCGCTGTCTCTTTCTCTGTCAAATAAATAAATAAAATCTTTAAAAAAAAAAAGAAATATACCCATGTTTATACATTGAAAGATTTAGTTTTGTTGAGATGTCATCTCTTACAATTTGATCTCTAGATCCAATGTAATCATAATTGAAAACCCACTAAGGTTTTTTTTTTTTTTTTTGATATTGACATGCTAATCCTAAAATCCCTTTAGAAAGACAAAAGAATTAAAATAGCCAATACTGAGACTCTGAAATTCTGCAAAAGGAACAATGTCATAGGCCTCACATTACTTAATTTCAAGAATTTCTGTAAAGCCACAGTAAACAAGAGTGTGGTATTATCAAAAGGATAGACACATAGATCAATCAAACAGAATGAAGAGCCTAGAAATAGACCCTTATTGACACAGGTATAAAAATAATTCAGTAGAGGAAAGATAGATAGGCTTTTCAAAAAAATGAATTTGTTTCATACTTTACACCATGTGCAAACACACACACACACACACACACACACCCTCTTAAAATAGATCATAGCTCTAACATGTAAAATTTATTCAGAAAGGAAGGAAACAGGAGGAACTATATGACAATGGGTTCATTAAAGAGTTTTTAGAAATCAAAAGCATGATCCATAAAAGAAAATATTGGTTAGTTGCACTCTATCAATATTTTAAAAAATTGTTCTGTGAAAGACACTGTTATGCAAAGGAAAAGACAACGTATAGAATGGGGAAAATGTTTGCAAATCATTTATCTGATGAATTACTTGTACTGAGACTATATTAAAACTCCCCAAACTCAATAATATGAAAACCAATAGCATAGTAAAAAATATTCACAACATTTGAACAGACATTTCATGTGCAAATAAGGACATAAAAAGATGGTCAATGTCATTAGTCACCAGGAAAACACAAAGTACAATTACAGTGAGATACCACTATACACATATCAGAAAGCTTAAAAGTTTTTTTAAACTGGCAATATCAAATGCTTACAAGAATATGGAGCAGCTCTCATGCATTGCTAATGGGAATGTGAAATGAGACAGCCATTTTAGAAGACAATTTGGAGTGCTTTTAGAGTTAATACTTTAAGAAATGTTATATTTTTATTTGAAAGGTCATAGTTATCATATGACCCAGCATTCTCACACATAGGTATTTACCCAAGTGAATCCTGCTTTATGTTAACATAGCTTTATTTATGATCACCAAAAACAGGAAACAGCCATGTGGTGGACAGAATAATCATCCCTCCAGGATCTATATCCTAATCACTGAAGTTGGTGAGTATGCTAGTTACATGGCCAAGGGGTATTAAGGTTGCAGGAGGAATTAAAGTCGCTAATCTGCTGACTTTAAAATAGGGAAATTATCCTGGAATATCCACGTGGGCAGAAGGTAATAAGGGTCCTTAAAAATGGAAAAGGAATTTCAAATCAGAACCAGAGAGATGGTGGTGTGAGGACTCAGCTGGCAGTGTTAACATTGAAGATGGGACAAAAGGGCCACAGGCTAAGGAATGTGGATGGCTTTTAGAAGCTGGAAAGCACAGGGAAATAGATGCTACCCTAAAGCCTCCAGACAGAAATATAGCCCCGCTTACACATTGATTTTAGCCCAGTGAGATCCATTTTAGACCTCTGATCTCCATTAACTAATGATTAAAAAAAAAATCTGTGTTATTTTAAGCCATTAAGTTAGTGGTAACTTATTACTGCAGCATTAGAAAACTAATTCATATTCAGATGTCCTATAATAGAAAAACTGATAAACTGTGGTAGATCTGTCCAATAGAATACTCAACAATAAAGCTGAAACAATCACCTAGTCATGGAACCACATGAATGAAACTTAAGGGCATTTTACTGAGTTTAAGTAGCCAGATCCCAATGGCATTTTCCAGCCATTCAGGCAAAATGAAAATGATAGGGATGGAAACAGATAAGCGATTAGCAGGGTTTGAAGTTTTAGGAATGGGTTGACTACAAAAGGATTGCACAAAAGGATTTGGGGGGAAATAGAACTGTTATGTATTATATACACAACTGTATGCAATTGTCAAAAATCATGGAATTGGATACCAAGAGGGAATTGCAAATTCCTGTGTGCAAATTAAAAAAAAAAAAAAATCAACGAGGAAGTTAGGGAAACTGCAGGGGGAAATAACGATATGTATCTTTTAATTTGATAAAAAAAATTAAAGTTAATGGAAAAATCACTTACATTCCTACCTCAGAGAGAAGCATTGTCAACTTGTGGTGTAGGTATTCCTGGAGTCCTTCTATTCATATACATAGATAGAGATATAGATTATTTGCAAATTCATCAGTACATCCTGAACAAATTTACATATCATTTCAAAATCATTAAAAAAAAGAAGATAGTAGGAAGGGAAAAATGAAGGAGGGGAATCGGAGGGGGAGACGAACCATGAGAGACTATGGACTCTGAGAAACAAACTGAGGGTTTTAGAGGGGAGGGGGGGTGGGGGGATGGGTTAGCCTGGTGATGGGTATTAAGGAGGGCACGTATACGCAAACAATGAATCACGGAACACTACATCAAAAACTAATGATGTAATGTATGGTGACTAACATAACATAATAAAATAAAATTTAAAAAAATCATTTGTGGTGCACAATGTCTCAATTGTGCCTTTCTATTCTATGAAGTCTGTCAAGTTTTCAAACTGTTCATTTGTTATGACTATCTAAACTGGTCCTATTAATGCTGTGTCCTATTAAATTGTTGAGATTATAAATTAGCAGTTATCTAAATTTGCTTCTTTCTTGTGCTTAGTTATATACTGCTGTGTACCAATACTACCACAAAGTTAGCAGCTTTAAAAACCATACATTCATTATCTCACATTTGCTGTGGATCACGAGTCCAGGAACAGTTTAGCTGGCTCTTCTGCATAAGGCTGCAATCAAGTCGTTGGTCAGCACAGAGTTCCTATATGGAGGCTTGACTGGGGAAGGAACTGCTTTCCTTCTTGCGTGGTTGTTATTGGCAGCTTTAGTTTTTTGCTGGCTATCAGCTGGAGGCCCCCCTCAGCTCCTAGAGGCCACCTGCAGTTCCTTGTCACTGAGGGTTTCCTAACATGGCTGCTTATCTCCTTACCAGTTGGGTGCTGCAGTCTTATATATTATTATTATTATTATTATCATCATCATCATCCCATAAGTAACCCCATAAGTAAGCACACATAGTCACATATTTTTTCCACTCACACTTAAGGTTAAAGGATCACACAAGAGTGTGAGCACCAGGAACTGTGGATGAGAGGGGGTACCACAAGAGTGTTCATCAAGAATCCTCTGAGAAAAATAGTCTCCAGTGGCATCTTATGTCTTGTTGCTTAGAGTGATTTCGACCTCTCCAGAGACCTCTAAAGGATTCTTTTATTATCTCTAGTGCCTACCATTTTTCTAGTTTTTAGTTTATTTGTAGTAAGTTCTTTTTACTTCTTAGAGAAAGCACTTTTCACTAGCATCAAATAGCTAAGTGTTCCCTTCTTATTCAGTCCTTACTTGTTCTTTTTTGTCTTAAAATTTCCAACATGTGGGTGGCACCCAGATCTGTTGCTGATAAATTTTCATATTTTACATATACTTTTGTTCATTTCAGCAAGAATCTGGAAAGGAAGGTGATGTATCTCCATTATAATATTTATCCAGAATTTATGGGAATCTTTTAAAGTTTTATTTGAGGAGAAGTTCTTCATGAACAGCTGGTCATGGGTTTGAGAAATAAAGTGGTTTCACAAGCCCGTGACTCATTCTGAAATACTTGATATTATCTACTTGTTTTGTGAGTACATATCTCTTGCCTTTCTGTGCTGCTTTTTCCCCCCTCAGATTTTAGTCTAGTACTTTAAATAAACTGGAATATTGAATTTTACCATGTCAGAGTTTTAGATGTCTTTAGTTACATCATATATAATTTATAGGGTCTTCGACAAGTTAATTAAAATCTTAAAGCCTTGTCTTCTTTGTGAATAAAATAAGAGATAGCTGCAGAAATTGCCTTAAAGAGTTTGAGAATTTAATTATGTGTAAAGTACCTGTACATTACCTAGTGCATGCTAACTAACACCCTAATAAATATTATCTATTTTTGTTATTTATGAAAATGGGCTTGTTTCAACCTAATCTTGTTTGTTTCACAAACGACTCTGTGATATAGAAATTATCTTTCAAATTTTACATATGAAATAGCTAAACACCAGAGATACTAAGTGACTTAAGTTTCCACCAAAAGAGTGGAGGAGCCTGAATATGGTGCAGGGCCATTTGACTTCAGTCCTGCACTCTTCACATTCTACCATAACTACCAGCAGGCCTAGAAAGGAGATATATCCTACAAAGAGATGCTGAAAATCCATCCGCTAAACTTGTCAACACTGTTTTCAAAACATTGAAACTGCCACCTGTCAGCAATTTGGTATCACTTCCACCCTACCACAGATGGCAAGGCCCATTTGTCTGTTGGATTATTGCAACAGCTTCCTAATTTGTCATTTTGATTCTGCCCCTGCCAGCACACCTATATCATCAACACATGAAATTACATGATGTTTAATCTTCAATGAGATCATGTCCCTCCTCTGCTCAAACTATTTTGTTTTCATTGTATATATATATGTATATACATGTACATATATATGTGTGTGGTTATATAGTTTATATATATAAATGTATAATTACAAGGATAAATGGAGACAAGAAAAGACCAAAAATCTTGTGTTTCCTGGACCAAAGACCTCTCCATTTACCAAGTCACTTCTTTAGAAGAATTTCTTTTTTTTATATATAGAGAGAGTGTATGCGCAAGTGGGGGAATGAGGGTAGATGGAGAGGGAGAGAGAGAGAATCTCAAGTAGGCTCCATGACCAGCATGGAGCACGATGCAGGGCTTGATTCCACAACCCTGAGATCATGACCTGAGCTGAAATCAAGAGCCGGATGTTAAACTGACTGACCCATCCAGGTGTCTCTAGAAAAGAAATTATTCTTGATTATGTTCCTTGGAAGTTAAAATTTGAATGTATGCTCCTGAAATAGGGATAAAATGAGCTTTACTTTGTTTTACTTTTTCATGATCTAATGTTACTACAGGCAGTTTAGAAGGAGATCTATATCATATTCCAGACTCAGTCTTTTATTCTGTTTGACTGTGAATAAATTACTTCTACTCTCTATGCCTCAGTTTCTTCAAGTGAGAAAAGCCTATATTATAATCATTTCCAAGTTGAGACATGTTGCAATTCTATGAATGGCAATAAATTTAGCAAATCCTGGGAATTGTGTTCATCCAATTAAACTCTGCAGTCCTATAATTAAAAAAGATTAGATATGAGCATAAAATAGAACTTTCTGTTTACCCTTAGAAAAAGCCACCAGCCCATGATAAAGACAATAAAGCTGCTTACATTTACTGCAAAGAACTTTCAAAATATATATTTCGTGTTCTTACTGCGTTAACAAATATATTCCAGTTACCGTTTTCTTGGTCTGGGATATACATCACACTTAGAGTCATACCTAGAGAGAATATTCCTGCTCTTCCTATATGTGACCTACCCTTTGATTTTGTTCCTTTGTTTTCACCACTGACAACTGTAATTAAAGTCTAGTTTACTCTTACTTCTTGGCGGCAAGTTTGGTTTGCGTAATTCACAGAATCTGTGCAAGAGAAGAAAGTTTCAGGGTTGCTTGGTCCAAATGTCTAAATAGTCTGTTGGTTTCTTCCAAAAATTCTTAACTTATTTGAAGGGTGAACCATTTCAACTCACTCTATTTTTCAAATTAAATGTTTTGGTTATTTTTTATTTTTTTAAAGATTTAATTTATTTATTTATTTGACAGAGAGAGAGAGACAGCAAGAGAGGGAACACAAGCAGGGGGAGTGGGAGAGGGAGAAGCAGGCTTCCCGCTGAGCAGAGAGCCCAATGCTGGACTTGATCCCAGGACCCCAGGATCATAACCTGAGCCAAAAACAGACGCTTAACAACTGAGCTACCCAGGCGCCCCTCAAATTAAATGTTTTAAAATGGAATATAGAACAAATAAGGATTTAGCTTCTGCTATTCTCACCAAAATCTTCTCCCATCACTCATCTCAATGAACCTGATGCTTGGTGGTGGATCCCGAATTAATGAGTTTTCTTCACCTTTTGTACCTGGTAGATCAATCATTTTGCCTGAAAAGCACAGTAAGCCTTCTCACTTTCTTGTCCCCTCACCCTAACTTTTTTTGGTACTTTATAAATTATATATTTGGGTGATTAATTATTCTATCTTTCCTTATTATGCTGTAAGTTCCACGAATTCAGGAAACATGTTTGTTACTGCTCATCACTTTATATTCATCACACTTTATACTCGCCCAGAACAGGGTCTATGTGCATATGTACTTAGCGTTTATTAAGAGGGTGAATATGTGAATTCATGCATTCTTCATAATCCATCTATAAAACATTGTTTAATTTTTTTCCTCCTATTCCTTCACAACTCCTACCCAAACTGTTTACTGCCTCCCCATACCACCATCATATCATATATGCCTACTTAGTACATTGGTATGTGTTGGAAATATTGGTTTAAGAAAGTCTAATTTGGACTTGCTAACTACAATGTCTGGATATAGTCATTCATTCAGCAAAGATTTCTTTGTCAAAGAAAATAAATGTATGATGAATCATTTTGCACATCCCTCTCTGCTAGCACATTTGTGCACATAAAGCTGAATAATTGAGAGAAGTTAACAAATCACTCATGAAAGGATGTGAATTTTGCTAAAGTGAAGAGGCTTATGGTTCTTTTTCATTAACAGTGAGTTAAATGGCTCAGGTTTTTGGTATTTGAAGAAAAAAATTATGATTTTAATTTTCTTTATGTGTTTGAACTATTGTGCAATAAATACATATTCTTTAGAGAAAATTTGTCAAATGAAAACATTATTAAATGTAGCTACCCTTCTCAGAGATAATCAATATACACATTTTAGTACGTAGTTCTTCTAAAGGAAAAAATTATACTTTAACCCAATTCAAAAAATCTCAAACATACTGATTTGTACTTGATTTACTATATATATATATATATATATATATATATATATATATATATAAAATATATATGCTAGACCTTTTAAAAAATATTGTTTCACAGATTTCCGATGTTTTATTACATTTTCTTCTACTATTGACATTTTGTCAAGGTTTATATAATTCTTTCCTGGGCTATGTCCAATCTACTGATTAGCCTATCAACAACAACAAAAAAACCCCAAACAAACCAAAAATACTCTCCATCCCTGATACTGCATTTCCACTTGTGGTATTTTCATTTTTTTTAATGCTTTCCATGTATCTGCTAAAATTTCCCAGTTTTTTAATTTATGTTTTCCACTATTACCACTAGATCTTTTCATATATATATATATATATATATATATATATATATATATATAATTATTTTAATTTCCTAGTATGATAATATCAACATCTGGGCTATCTCTAATTCTATTAACTATTTCCTCTCTTAATGATGGCTCATGTTTTATTGTTTTTTTAAATGTGCCTTGAATTTTTTATTGAATTGCTAAACATTGTATATAGAAGAGCAGAAATTGCAGTAAATGATTTTTATGCTCACCATAAAAGCACTCTCACATCAGACCCAGAGTGTGTGGGAGGCATGGAGGTATCCAGAAAATTCTAGTCTGTAGTCAAGATGAGTCTGGACTTTGTTGCTATTTTGGCTATATTCAGTTTACCAGAGTCTTCTAATTATTATTGAGTACAGTACAAATCTTTGCCTTATCAAGCCTTGGCATTAGAACGCCCGAGAGAGTGTTTGAATTCTCTTGCTCTGTCCTCACACTTCAGCTGCCCATGCACCTGCGCTTCCCTATTGCTCTTCCGGCAGTAGATGGAAACTCCCTTGTCCTGTGTGTCATGCTTTGAAGTGTCTCATAGTTGTCCTACAACATCCTCAGACTACAGTAGATCTGGGAGGGTTCCCTCTCAGCTCTTTCTGCTCCTCTCTCCTTGAAAGGTATCAATTACCTGGTGTTTGGTTTAAGGCTGAATAAGAGAGGGCTTCTCTTTGTTCTCTTGCACTCCATACAGATTGTAGAAGGCATGGCATACCTGCACATCAGAAGGGCCACTGTCAGATCTCCTCCACCAGTGGTAGATGGACACTGCCTCCTCCCCAGGGTGGAGAAAAGCCCGAAGTAAGGGAGAGTTTCCTCCAGTTCTCCCAATTTGCTCTTTTGCCTCAGGAGATCTTTCTCAGTTCTCCATTCCTACGTCCAACTTTGACCATGGGCATTAGATGAAGACGCATGAACAAAAGTGGATGGGTATGGAGGTCCCTTTTTTGTCTGGAGCTCCTGGGGATTTCTGGCTAACATGCCAGCCCACACTCAACCCCTAAAAATTTGTTACAATTTCAGCAGTTTTCTTCTAACCCATGTGCAATGGTTTAATGTGTCACCACAAATTTCCTATGTTGAAATCCTAACCCCCAAAGGTGACAGTGTTAGTAGGCATGGCCTTTGGGAGGTACTTAAACCACTGAAAGTAGAGCCCTCATGAATGGGATTAGTGACTTAGAAAGAGGCTCCAGAGAGACTCTAGCCCTTCCACCACTTGAAGACACAACCAGAAAGAGCCAGCTATGAACAAGGAAGAGGTCCCCTCACTCAGCAATGCTGGTGCACTGATCTCAAACTTCTACCCTCCAGAATCAGCAGAAAGAGATGTTTGTTGTTTATTAGTTACCCCGCCTGTGGTATCAAATATACAATATAGTGATTCACAATTCCATATATTACTCACTGCTCATCATGGTAAGTGTACTCTTTCTTAATCCCCTTCACTTTTTCCACCCATCCCCCTACCACCTCCCCTCTGATAACCATCAGTTTGTTCTCTATAGTTGAGTCCATTTTTTTGGTTTATTTCTCCCTCTCTCTTTTTTTCCCTTTGTTCATTTGTTTTGTTTCTTAAATTCCACACATGAGTGAAATCATATGGTATTTGTCTTTCTCTGACTGAGTTATTTCACCTAGCATTATACTTTCTAGCTCCATCCATGTCATTGCAAATGGCAAGATTTCATTCTTTTTATGGCTGGATAATATTCCATTGTGTATATATCACCTCTTCTTCATCCATTCATCTATTGATGGATACTTAAGCCGATTCCGTAATTTGGCTATTGTAAATGATGCTACAAAAGCTTAGGGGTACATATATTCCTTGGAATTCGTGTGTATTCTTTGCGTGAATGCCCAGTAGTGCAATTACTAGGTCATAAGAGAGATCAGTTTTTAATTTCTTTGAGGAACTTCCATACTATTTTCCACAGTGGCTGCATCAGCTTGCATTCCCGCCAATAGTACATGTGGGCTCCTTTTGCTTCACATCTTCACCAATACTTGTTGTTTCTTGAGTTTTTGACTTTACCCATTTTGATAGGTGTAAGATGGTATCTCAATGTGGTTTTGATTTGCATTTCCCTGATAATTAGTGATGTTGAGAATCTTTTCATGTATGTGTTGGCTATCTGGATGTCTTCTTTGGAGAAATGCCTATTTATGAATTCTGCCCATTTTTAAATTGGATTTTTTTTGGTATTAAATTGTGTAAGTTCTTTATATATTTTGGATACTAACCTTTTATTGGGTATGTCATTTGCAAATATCTTCTCCCATTCAATAGTTTGTCTTTTAGTTTCGTTGGTTGCTTTTTTTTTTTTTTTTTTTACTGTGCAGAAGATTTTTATTTTGATGTGGTCCCAACAGTTTATTTTTACTTTTGTTTACCTTGCCTCAGAAGACATATCTAGAAAGATGTTATGGCTGATGCCAGAGAATTTACTGCCTGTGCTCTCATTTAGGATTTTTATGGTTTTAAGTCTCACATTTAGGTCCTTAATCCATTTGAGTTAATTTTTGTGTATTGTTTAAGGAAGTGGTCCAGTGTCATTCTTTTGCATGTCACTGTTCAATTTTCCCAACACCATTTGTTGAAGAGACTGTCTTTTTCCCATTGCATATTCTGGCCTCACTTGTTGAACATTATTGAGCATATAATTGCGTGTTTATTTCTAGACTTTCTGTCCTGTTCTTTTGATCTATGTGTCCACTTTTGTGCCAGTACTAGGCTGTTTTGATTACTACAGCTTTGTAATATAACTTGAAATCCAGAATTGTGATACCTCCAGTTTTGTTTTTCTTTTTCAAGATTGCTTGGCTATTTGGGGGTCCTGTGTGTTTCCATACAAATTTTAGGACTGTTTGTTCTAGTTCTGTGAAAAATGCTGTTGGTATTTTGACAGGGATTGCATTAAATGTGTAAATTGTTTTCAGTAGTATAGACATTTTAACAATATTTGTTCTTCCAACCCATGAGCATGGACTGTTTTTCCATTTGTCTGTGTTGTATTCAATTTCTTTCATCAATGTTGGATAGTTTTCAGAGTGCAAATCTTACACCTCTTTGGTTAAGTTTATTCCTAGGTACTTTATTATTTTTGGTACATTTGTAAGTTTTTTTTTTAACTATAAAGGTATTTATATATATTCAATTATTACACATTAATATTTATGTCTTTAATGTTTCAAAACCTTACTTCTGCTGCATCTGCTAATTTGTTGACAGCTCATATTATAGTGATAGCATACCATTCTGCATTTAGTTTCCCCATATACCAGATATTGTCTCAGATTTTTCCCTAAACTTGAAATATCTTGCATCCTTTTTCTTTTTTTAATTTTATGATGTTATGTTTTTTTTTTTTTTTAATTTTTTTATTGTTATGTTAATCCCCATACATTACATCATTAGTTTTAGATATAGTGTTCCATGATTCATTGTTTGTGCATAACACCCAGTGCTCCATGCAGAACGTGCCCTCTTTAATACCCATCACCAGGCTAACCCATCCTCCCACCCCCCTCCCCTCTAGAACCCTCAGTTTGTTTCTCAGAGTCCATCGTATCTCATGGTTCATCTCCCCCTGCGATTGCTGTGTACTTGAACTTAGTCAGATCAGGTGTTTGTCAGAGATGTAGAGGCACCAAATTGCAGGGCACTTTCCCTGTCATTCCCTGAGAGGCTTTCATTGATGGGCAAGGCCTGCTATCAGACCAGCTGCCTGCCCCCACCCCGCTGCTGGGACTGCAGTCTGACTGGTGTGTTTAGTTATCCTCCCCTGACCCCAGGGCGGGAGTCACTTTAAAGTGGTGTTGGCCTCTGCCGGGACTGTTTGCACACTGCCAGGCTTGTGGCCCTGGTCTGAAGAGGTTCCAGCCAATAGGGTACTGGAGGCGGCAGGGCATGCAGTGTCCACAAGGCTTCTGTGTTGGTGAAAGGGGACATGCTGCCATGGCCAGACCTGATTGGCTGGGGCAGGGTGCAGTTTTAACAAGGTGCACACTGGTCTGCTGTGAAATGAGACCTACAGCCATCGCCACCAGGACCAGCTGGCGTGGATTTGCAAAGTGCGTGGAGGCACGGCGTGCAATTTTAACAAGGTGCTTGCTGGTCTTCTGGCTTACTCAGAACTAAGCCCCCTGATTTTTAAAATTCCAGACTTTAAGTCCCACTGGTTGTAAGAACTCATAAAATTTGCCCCCCTTCCCTAGTTTTCAAAGCCAAGTGTTATGGGGATTTGTCTGGTGTGAAAAGTCTGTTTCTCTCCCATCTCTGTGCCTGTGAGTCCCTCCCTCCCACAGACAGCCCCCAATCTGTTTAACTCACCACTGTGCATCTTCTCCCTTCCTACCTTCTTCACTGTGGCCTCTTCTCTACCTTTAGTTGTGGAGTTTTTTCTGCCAGTCTTCTGGTCATTTTCTGGGTTATTTATGCTGATATGTTACGTCATTGTATCCGTAGGACAAGGTGAGCTTAGGGTCCTCCTACTCTGCCATCTTCTCAGCCTCCTGACAGCTTTTAAATTACTTTCAAAGTATTTTTGTTTAAGTGCTAATAGAATAAAAAGCTTACAATACACAAGCTAAATTAGTCTTGGAGTGTTTTTGAGCACCTCTGATGTGTCTGATTTCATTCAAGACACTTTAGACACAGTGGTAAATACATCATTGTTTTTGCCATCACAGAATTTATGCACTAAGGGCTGAGACTATAAATAACCTCAGAAATCATGCAAGTATTGTTCTTGATCATATGCATGTATAGACATACATAGACATATAAATTCAGTATACATAGTCTAAAGAAAGAAGTGTAAGAAGAATGGATTGCTTGTTCTAATCTGGTAATAATAAATGCATCATTAGTGTATGAAAAATGAATGTGAGACCAAACATATGCAGATATATTGAACTTTCCAGCCATCAAAAAATTCAAGCTAAAATGTTAAGGTAAGATGTCAATCTATTATAAAACAAAACAAAATAAAAAAGCTCCAACAGAAGAATACAAGGTCTCAGGGAACCTATTGCAGTGCTACATAGTTTTGTGTGTAAACTGGGACAAACAATTTGGAAAACAATTTAACAATGTATTTTAATAATTATAAAGTATTCATATTTTTACTTAATAATTCTATTCCTTTAAATATATACCAGAATAATTAGTAGAAAATGATGATGTTTCTGAACAAAAATGTTTATTGTATATTTGTCTCTAATAAAACATAGTGTGATATTGTTATATATTATTTTCAATATAGCAGAATAGCAAAATGGTAAAATTACTTTTATACTTCCTATCCTACATTGTATTACTAATCCCTTTGCAAAGGTCAAAACCTTAGCATACTTTATCCATCTGTAATCACAGACACTTGAATTAAATGTCTATCCATAACTTTTTTCCATCAATTATAACCTGCATTTCTCATTCCCCTTTAGAGATTCATCTGAGTTTCCTCCTACAAAATGAGGCAATGAATATATTCTCTTCTAAAGAAAAATTTAAAATGAGTGGAGATTTTAGTTAAATACAACATTAAAATAATTAATGAAGAAGATTTTAAATGGTCACAATCTTCAGGGCCCCAGCAGTATGAACTCTGACCCAAAGGATTTTTTTGGAGGTTTATATTATTATGTTTAATTTTTATGATGTCCAACATGCAAAACCATCACAAAGGAAATAATAAAATTCAGTCTCATACACCCATCCAGAAACAAAATTTGTTCTGGGCATTGGTTATATGTAAGAATGGACGGCATATAATGGAATGAAAAACTGTGTGTTTTTTTAAATTTTATTTTATGCCTTGTGTTTTTTCTCTAAAAATTACATATAAAGAAAGCTGATTCTACTGTCTGCTAATAAGCTACTTCAACAAAAGTTTTACTTCAAAGTCTCTATGCCTTTTGTAGTACTTTAGCAAGATTGAAATAATTATGTTTTTAATGGGATTTGAAAATCTTAGTTCTGGTGCTTGTAGCGGTGTTTAATGACAATAGGCTATTGTGGACCAAGTGACTTTAAAATTTAAGGTAGAAGATATAAAGCAAATTTACCTATGTAAAATCTTTATATTACTAATCAAACTTCGTGAAATTAAAAAGAATAGGTGATTCATATTTGTATACAAAAATTTAGCTTTGCTTTGGTGATTTTAGCATAGCTTCTTAGAAAATCACAATGATTGGGGGCGCCTTGGTGGCTCAGTCGTTGAGCGTCTGCCTTCGGCTCGGGTCGTGATCCCAGGGTCCTGGGATCGAGCCCTGAAGCAGGCTCCCTGCTCTGCAGGGAGCTTGCCTCTCCTGCTCCCACTCCCCCTGCTTATGTTCCTTCTCTCAATGTGTCTTTCTCTGTCAAATAAATAAAATCTTTAAAAAAAAAAAAAAGAAAATCACAATTATTGTTAAATAAACAGGGTAGAAAATTGATGTGGATGCAATAAATGCTTGATTTTGTTGTTTTATTTATTCTGTGGGTATATGTTTTGTAGAGACTTTCTGCTACCTGGTGGGTACCACATTTTACTTTCTTTCTAAATGTATTGCTAACATTGATTAAAGAACACTCGGTTTAATTCACCAATGTGGGAAGCAGCAGCTTATTGTTTAACAGATATAAATCTCCTTTCTCTCTCATCTAAATTTCTCCTTGGACTGAGTGTATTGTATGGATCATTTCTGTAAAAGAATTATCATTTATTCTGAGAACCCCTCTTATAGATGCTTAAGATAATTTTATCCCAGAACTAAAATTATGTTGATATTAATCAAATTTGTATAGATTATTATTAATATCTTGAACATTTTATGATAGTTTACAAATTAAAAAACCCATTAATATACATATGGTTAAAGGGAATAATGATACCCAATTAAGATATTGTGTTAAATAAATGAAATGTTGAATTTAAATAACCCAACACTGTATTTGAAGTATAAAAGGCACTCAATAAATGTCGCTTTTTTTATTTTTTTTCCTGGGCATTATACAATTACAACCACTTAAAGAAAAGAGAAACAAAACATGAGATAAAGAATATGATGTAATAGAAACTATAATCTTAGATTTATTTCAGCCACTTTTACAGCATTTTTACAAAAGGAATTTGTTTTTAGTTGTTATGTTACTATATATAGAATTCTTATAATATGAATAAACATCTTTTCCTTTGTTTTGTTTGTTATGAATTCTTCTATGTTCTATTTTTTTCAGAATAAACTACATAAAACAGAAGGGCTTTGTTTCTTAAATATTTGGTAGGAATCTCCAATTAAACTGCCAAGGCCTTATATATGTTGTGGGGGAGGGTGTGTTTGTGTGTAAGCATTGTGTTTGAAATACTAATTAAAACTTTTTAATATACAATGAGCTATTCCTGTTTCTTATTTCTTCTTGATTCAGCTTAAGTAAGCTGTATGTTTCTAGATATTTCCACAGTTCAGTTCATATAAGTTTCAGACTGCAACTGCTATTCCTACAACTGTTGAGTTAGAAAGTATCTACATCTTAGGTATTTGTAAGAGAGGTTGTTAACTTAGTTCATGTAAAGAACCTGAATATAGTAAAGATTCAGAAAATATTCACTCATAATCTTATGAAGGGGTTATTAAAGATGATGACCTAATGACCTTTTTAACCCTCTTATTAAGCAAGTATGATAAGAGCTTATTTATCCCTGAACAACATGGTACAAATATTATGTTGAGGTCAAATATAGAGGAAAGCAAAGATAGTGAACATTCATTAACCACATATTTCATGTAAACCATTTCTTATGCACTATCTCATTTGATTCCTTCAAGATTCTTCAAAGTTAACTATTTTAGGGAAGTGGAGATTCTCATTCAAAGTCACACACTCAGTGAGTATTCAGCCCCTATGGGAACTCATATCTGTTGGTTTATGAGTCCACTATTCCTTCTACTCCCCATACACAATTTCTCTCTCTGCAAATATTGTACTTGATCTAAAAGACTAGATAACCCATGGTATGTGATCAGCAAAAATATTATACTGAGAGCAATATATTATATAAAAAGTAGAGGGCTGGCTTTTTCCTACTAAGAAGTCAAATTGGAAAAAACAAATGCTGGGCTGAGTCTAGAAATATTTAGTGAGGGGGAATATATTTGAATGAGCACAAATGGATAGAGATTTTCTTTAAAAGCTATGCATTATGATATTATATATTATGTCACAGATAATGGTTACCAGACCTAGAGTATGGCTTTTGATCCCATTTTTTATTTTCTGTTTCCATACAGAAGACACAATTCAATAGTGGAAAGAGCAAGGCTGTGTTAGAAGACCTGACTTCTGGTCTTTGTCTCCCACGTTTTGTTGGAGTGCACTGGAAAAGTCATTTCTGCTCTTTGGGTCACTAGCTCTTTGATTTTTAATTTAGGAAATTGCATGAGACAATTTCTAATGCCTCTTTAAGCTCACAACTTTACTTGAACTGGTGATATCACCAAAATTTCCTATATGTCTATTTTCTTGTCACTGCATCATAATATGCCAACTAGCAGGTTGTTTGATGACCAAAGAAGAAAAGGCATATAAAGAAGATAGGAAACTATTGTATCTTTATAAACACAGTGGAATGTAAACTCCCTTCCTGACATTTGAAAGACAGAGACCATGTTCTCCAAAATAATACTGGCACAGCATAGAAGCATAGAAAACAAGCCCTCAGAAACAAAATACAAACAATTTAAAAATTACCTTACTCTTATGGTCTCCTTGCTGTGAGTGGTTTTAGCAAATCTCAAGTCTATCAAGCCAGCTTGAGTAGTTAGTAACCATTGTTTGGAACAGAATCACATTTAAGTATAATAGAAATTTAATTTTATATGCTTAAAATGTTATGAAGTATAAACGTATGAGAAACTGAAGGGCTGCCCAGTGATGGGATAATGAAGCCACTTCATCCTAGAAATATCTTTTGGGGAAAAACAAATCTGCACTAAAGCCTGTTCATTGACTATCAATGGAATGCAAGAATAAATATTAATAGGAAGATATGACTGTTATACCCATGTTTTTTGTTATTGAAAACAAAGGGAGTTTTTTTAGCCAGACTGATGAGATAAAAAGAGATAAAAACCCACGAATCCCCTTCAAGTTCAGTGAACTTACAAAACTGATAATTGAAGAATATGTCTCTTTTTGTCTCTCTTTTAATTCAGATTTTTGGGGATTTGGGATAGGAAGGGAGTTAGGTATCAATGAGCCCTTGATCCATTTTTCTCCTACCTTCTGTATTTTGACACAGTTTTTACTTGATCTGTGAAATCTCATCAGAAAAATTTCTCAATTCTGTTACTTTTTATAGCAATTGATATTATTTGGATTCTTATCCTGGTTTATTTATTGATATGTCTTATTTTTCTGCATTTGTGTCTTCTATATTTTATTAATATTAATAAAATAAATATTTTATTTTCAAAGAAGATAGACATTATATAAGCTATTGCTAATCGAATATTAAACCATAATATTTGTATTTGAGTAGGACTTAATTTTCAAAAATTATCATTTTTATTTAAATAATCAAATATATTAAATAAAATATTCCATAGCATTATTTTAATGGCAAAATAGAAGCACAGTTGATCCTTGAACAACATGGGGACTAGGGGTGCCAAACACCTCCTACTCAGTTGAAAATCCATGTACACCTTTTGACTCCCCCAAAACTAATAGCCTACTGTTGAACAGAAGTCTTATCAATAACATAGTAAATTAACACATTTTTAAATGTTATGTGTATTATATACTGTATTCTACAATAAAGTAAGTTATAGAAAAGAGAATGTTATTAAAAAAGTTAGAAGGAAAAGAAAATACATCTGGGGCACCTGGGTGGCTCAGTCAGTTAAGCAGCTGCCTTCAGCTCAGGTCATGGTCCTGGGGTCCTGGGATCAAGCACCACATCCGGCTCTCTGCTCAGCGGAGAGCCTGCTTCTCCCTCTCCCTTTGCCTGCCACCTTGCCTACTTGTGCTCTCTCTCAATCTCTCTGTCAAATAAATAAATAAAATCTTTAAAAAAAAAAGAAATCAGAGGGGGAGACAAACCATGAGACACTATGGACTCTGAAAAACAAACTGAGGGTTCTAGAGGGGAGGGGGGTAGGGGGATGGGTTAGGCTGGTGATGGGTATTAAAGAGGGCACGTTCTGCATGGAGCACTGGGTGTTGTACGCAAACAATGAATCATGGAACACTACATCAAAAACTAATGATGCAATGGTATGGTGATTAACATAACATAATAAAAAAATAAAGTATAATTATGATACAAAAAAAAAGAAAGAAAATATGTTTCCACACTGTATTGTATTTATCGAAAAAAATCTGTGTATAAGTGGACCTGCACAGTTCAAACCCATGATGTTCAGGGGCAATTGCAATCTGAATTAAGGAACAAATAAAGTTTTGTACTGTTCTGGAAGGTCTAACCTAGTGGCTTCCCTAGGGGAGTATCAAAAACTTGAGTCTTGGATACCACAGCATACAAAACCAATGAATCAGAATCTCTAGGGTTATGTTCTCTATATCTCTATTTACTTCAAAGTTACAAGGAAATTTTAACACATTGACAGAGTTTAGACCTCTTATTCTACTGTGTAAAGAAATAATTTTTAAAAATATTATAATTTTTAAATAAGGTAATTTGATATTTCATTATCTATAGGAGATACTACATATAGGAGACTGTTTTCCTGGAACATCCAATAAAATAAATTGAGACCCTTTTAGAAATTGCTAGGCCATTTTAAATAGTATGTGTTAAAATGTATGTATTTTAGAAAGTTGATAGTTTTTATATAATCTAGCAAAAGTTCTTGAAATCACTGTGGAAGATGTTTCCATTAATAGTAAGATTATTTTTTTTTAAAAATAGTTAGATTATTTTATTAAAACAAAAATATAAAGTACATTGTTACAAATATAATAAAAATTTATGGAAAATGTAAGAAGGAAATTATAAAAGAAGACATTTTCTAAAGTCTTGAAAAAAATGGAGTACCATATACTGAAATCACCATGTCACAACAAGTACACCTAAGCATTAGAGAAAAAACAGATATTAAGACAATACTGATAAATCTTGCTATTCCAATTTAAAAAAAAAATCTGTAATTCAAAAATTACCATAGATAAATTTAAAATGAAAAAAAAAACCACATGTAAATAAGTAGAGCATATCCAACAGATGATGGGGTTTTTATATAGCACTCTTAAAATTACTAATCAGGAGATGAAAACACAACTGGAATTATTAGCAAAGCCTATAATAAGCCATTTACTAAAATAAAACAAATGGCAAGTGGACACAGCCATAAATATTCAAACTCACTAAGCAATCAAAAAAATGCAATTTTAGTAAGAATGCAAACCAATTTTTTGCCTATTGATTTTGAAAAGAATTTTAAAAACCTAATTCACCAGGTGGAAGGTGAGGAAAAATGAGCACTTTCAATCACTGCTGACAGGCATGTTAATTGCTAGAAGCTTACTTCAATTTAGAAATATTTATCAGAAACTCTGAAAATGTTCATGTAATTTTACTTAGCAATTCTACTTAGGGAAATTTGTCCTGAGGGACTAATCATAAATATGTGCAACAATTTGGTATGATGGCAAACGGTGTATAATACAAAAAAAATTAAAATGGAAATCCTAAATGTTTACCGAGAGAATTTAAATGATTTATGAGTACAGACACAAAAATCCAAAGGAAAATATTATTTTTAAAAAACATACATAAATATAGGTAAACAAAATGAAACAACACAGGGGTCAATAATAAAGGAAAGACCCAAGGATTATGGATAATTCAATTACCTAATTCTGTGTACGGCAATTTAAAATTTTTTCAGCTCTTGTTATTAAGAAAATCAAGAAAGTAGATGAATCGCATGCCCCTAGAGGTACTAAAAGCTAGTTTCTATTAGAACATATTTCATCATTATAATAAGTAAGATTTATTTAATATTTAACAAAGACTAGTTTACTCCATATGACAGCCCTCTAAAATAAAATGATTAAAAGAATTCTATACATTCAGTATATACAATACACATTAAAATCAATAGTACTTTAAAAAATAACAGATGTAATCAACTTGAAAATTGTATAGATACAAGATTCCATTCATAATAACAACTAAAAATGTAAAGTATCTTGTAACTAACTTAAAGAATATACAAGATATATGGAGACCAACTTAAAACTCTTTCAAAGAAAAAAAAACTCTTTCAAAGAATGCAAAAAAATCAAAACAAATGCCAAGATAATAGTTTATTAATACTGTATATGGCATGACTTAATATTATAATGATGTCAATTTTTTTCCAAACTATACTAATTTATTGCAATTTCAGAATTTATTATTTATTTATTTATTTATTTTATTTGACAGAGAGAGAGAGAGCACAAGCTGGGGGAGCAACAGAGGGAGAGGAAGAAGTAGACTCTTCGCTGAGCAGGGAGCTAGATGCAGGGCTCCATCCCAGGACCCCAGGATCATGGACTGAGCCTAAGGCAGATGCTTAACCAACTGAGCCACCCAGGCACCCTAATTTATTGCAATTATAATCAGCTGAGCGTTTTTTGTCACTGATAATTATATATTTGTCTTAGTGTTATGTTTTTTTCTCTAATGCTTAGATATACATAACACACGCATTCATGTGGAAGATTCGAGGCCTATGAATAAATAAATCAGTTGGCAGAGTATTACCCACCAGGGAAGTTCACTCAAGCTCTGGAGTCCAGAGCTTTTTATTGAGGCTTCATCATATAGGCACAAGTGATTGAATCAATGGCCATGTAGCTGAACACAATTTCCAGCCCCTCTGACTTTTCTGGAGGTTGGGCTGATATCATATAGCTAAAAATCCCAGCCCTCTAGTCCCATGAATGGTCTTTCTGAGGTTGTCAGTCCTCATTCTCAGTCATCCATCTTGTTTAAGTATTAAGTATGGTCCCAGGGACCCATCATGAATAAGAGACACCTTATCACTCAGGAAATTCCAAGGGTTCAGAGATTACCTCCCAGGAATGGAGGACAAAGTCCAGATAAATTCTTTATTGCATACAAATCTTGTCAAAAACACGGGCAAACAGGAAATCTTGCAAACTGATGATGGGGGGCGGGTGCACACTGATACCCCATTTGAGAGGCAAATTTAAAGTAACTGAGTTAATTGAATATAGGCAAAAACTATTACTTAGAAACCCCACTCTTGGATATAACTAGTTCATAAAGGAGCAAGGTTAGGTTTTTCCCAACAGTGTTGTTTCAGATGACTGGACTTGAGACGATTTTCGAGTCCATATGAGGCAATAGGGACATAAAATGTGTATGCAGCAGCTGTAGCAATCGCTTAGATGTATTCCCACCAACATGAATTTATATTTAAAACAGGACCTCATGAACAAAAAACCCCAAATGAGGTCTACAGAAATTGTATACTTTAAAAACACAATGGCAGCAACAATAACAAGACTGCACACTTGACAAAGACAGCTTAAAATTCAAGAATGTGTGCTAAACACTTAGCAACCACCCATGCTTCAGAGGTGGGTGACAAATCATATGGGGATGAATATAAAAGAGAAATTATAAATGAAATGAGCGCAGCCATGGATGGACCAATGAGAGCTATGTGAACTGAGAAGTTCACATAGAACTTTGATCCTATGGTTAAAAAAAGGAGAGGACACATTCCTAGCTCCATTCTTCTTAGGCTAAAGGATTTTTTCAATAAAACAGAAAGTGTGACTATGGAGGTGAAAGAAATTCATTGATTCATTCATTTAATAAATATTTATTGAGCACCTATTGTGTGCTGACATTCCACCACTTGATGAGAAAAAGACAGAAAGCTCCGTCTCAGCCATTGGTGACAATGGATTCCCTGGGTACACAGACTCGTGCACCAGCCTTTACAGAACGATGAGACCTGAGCAGGAAGCCTATGCAAGGAGCGGTACAAGTGTGCAGGGACTGATGTATTTTCTTTCTTAGACCACACATTATCTGATCACATACACGCTGTACTTTCCTAGTCCTAAGACTAATTGCACTTTTTTCAATTGCTCGTTTTTTTGATTGCTTGAAGATGAGCACCTGGTCTGTCTTGCTCATTATAGCATCATGAGTGCCTTACCCAAAGTGCGGGATCTAGCCAGTGCTCCATAAATATTTATAAAACAAGTAAGTATACAAATGGCTCTTGGTTAAAATTTCAGAAGTATAATTTTGCTTCTTTAGAATTTATTTTCATGAATTTCAACAGAAGAAGAGCCACGGTTGATGATACAGAAAAATGCTGACTTACCCAATTTTCAATACACTAGTAATGGCTATGAAATCACAAGTAATTTTTTGTTGTTTTTGCCACCTACCCAGTGTGTGACAATTCTCAACTTAACCATTGTAGTTTAATCCTGGTGTTCATTATTACCAAGTTGCCATACCTGGGTATGATATTATCCTGTAATTTATTTTATTTTCTTTGTTTAATTAATTTATTTTAATTAGTATTATAGAAATATAGTTGACATGCAATGTTGTATTAGTTTCATGTGTACAATATAGTGATTTGAATATCTTCTTTTCTTTGAATGCCCACTTCAAAGAGCATTTTCAATGCCCATTTGCAATCGGGCACAGTGTTAGTTGCTGAGGACCAAGAGAAGAGTTAAATACACACTTCATTCTTAAGGAGCTCACAGTCCATCTAGAGTGACATGTACATGAATATATTCAAAGTATTCATGTATGCAGACAGTAGTGCAAGAACACAGAAAAGGAAATGAAATTTGGTATGAGGTAGAAGAAGCCAAGGCCAACTCATAGGAAAAATGAAGTTTTAGCTAGATCTTAAAAGAAAAGCAGCAGTTTGCCATCTGAACAATTAAAAAAGGGTATCTAGGAAGTATAAACAACAGATTTAGGGAATAAAATCAAGGAAAAGATCAGTATATTTCAGAAGCTGGGAGGAATCAGGTGTGGCTTAAAACATGGGTTGTTTTTATGGGACAGAATCAGGTGATGAGTCTGCAAAGCCAGTATGGACCCCGATGCTGGAGAGTAGAGTCCCAAGTTTATTCAATAGGCAATGGGAAGTGATCAGTAGCCTGAAAGTTCTTCCATTTATTTCTCTCTAGTGTTGTAGTTTCCTGACTCGCTCAGTTTCTTGTCTATGAAAAAACATCATTCAAAATTACATGTAAAAGAGGCTGAGAGTTCATACATCAGCTAATCTCTTTTCAAACACATATTAGCACCTGTTTGGCTTATAGATCTAATTCATTCTAGAACACTATTCTGAGGTTCATATTCTTGTGTGGGGTTAAACATCCCAGAACCACAGTGTTTGCTGAATCAGGAATATAACTAAACTATCAATATCTCAACTTGACAAAATCCATATTTACCCTCTTGTATTCTGCTGCTGACATTAAAATTCTCTGTGGAGAAGGAAATTTGTTGTGCATACATACGGTAGAGTAAATTAAATAAAAAAAGAGTAATGTGAGGCTGCAGATTCAAGATAAATGGTGTATAAATCCAGATATTAAATTAAATGTTTCACTGGGCAATGATGAAGTGTTATACATTTGCTCTCTCCTGATGTATAAGAAATTGATTAGCTAAATTTCAAATTCACAAGGTAACTGACTGACACTCATTTTGCATAATTTCTGAAAGCGTGCTTAAGATACATGACAAAAGCCAACCATGATCTTAACTCAAAAAGTAATTCCTATCCTGCATTTTACATGTGAGCTTTGAGGATGCAAGAATTATGGGAAAGCAGTAAGAACGTTTCAAATGCAATAACTGCCTAATAATGAGTTACTTATTTTAATTGTCTTGCCTGTACTGTTAACATGCATATTATCAGCAATATGGATATAAGACCGGAGCATTTTTTGGCATCTTGTTATTTTATAAGAAATAAATGGTAACCATTGGGTGGGCAGTATCTCTCCCTATAAATCTCTTAAGATATTTCCTTATGTAAGATGCTAACTGTAGAGTCAGTCCTACAGAACAATTAACTTGGAAACACTGGTGAAGGAGGTGCATAGGGAATGAGGGTCTCCTTGCTTTCCTAGCAACCAGTGATATAAAGTTTGGGTATAAGTAGAGCATTCACTTACTTTCAGTAAGGCAGTTTGAGCTCATTTATTTAACACTTTTCCCCCCTAGAGTTCTTCTAAAATGAGTAAAAAATATGAAATAAATATGGGGATGTATGTAATGTTAGTAACAAAGAGTTTCAGATATCAGAAAATAGCTTCCAAATTCAGGAATTGACTGTCAGTGGTAACGCATTACATAGCATTACAGCACAGAACAAAAGCACATAGGAAGGAAATTAATGGAGTTCCCCTGGGATCTAGATTCATAGAAAAAAAACCCACAAAGAAACAAATTGGAAGGAGCAGAGACTCAGAATCATGGGAAACTCTGGGGTGGTGAACTGAGGGTAACTGGGATAGTTTGAACAGTTCCTGACTTTATCACATCAACAACAAACCAATTTACTGTGGTACATGTAATGATTATTTTAATACAAATGCATAGCTAAGTGAGCCTTAAAGATTGCTACAGCCAACTCGGAAAGGCTTAAAGAAAGAGGAACAGTTCCTCAGCTGACTCAAGCATGGTCAGCAAAGGGTGGTGTCCTCCCCAGCTGCATGTACCTCCCTCTGTGTTCTTCACAACCACCTAGAATAAGCACAGACTAGCCAAACAAAACCACAGCAAATGTCAGCTTTTCCATTTTCCATTTACAATTGGGAACACTGAGTAAAAACATCAAATATGTGATGTTAAGGAGTAAGAGGAGGAATTTTATAAGGATTCAGAGCAAAGAACCCCTTATGAAATTTATTTTAGTCTAGGAAACAATAAAACATGAGAAAAACTAATTTGTATGAAGGTTAAAGAAGATTTTTCATTTTTAAGGTGAAAATGACAAGAGCAGCAGAGAAACATTATGGCTGAAGAATATGGTTAGAAATATTAAACTTTAAGAATTATAAATGAGAGGAAACTAAAACCATGCTTAGGGAAGTCCTGTGGCTCACTTTCTCATGTCCTTGCTTCCTTCAGGTGTCAGCTCCAGGATCACCTCACCTGTGTGGTCTTCCTGGACTTTCTTTCATATACCTGGAGCAAGGCCCATTCTTTATGGTCCTGTGTTTTGTTCTGTCTCATCACTCTCTAATATGAGATATATTAACTTGTTTACTTGCTTTTTGCTTGTCTTCCCCCAAGAAAGACCAAGCTTTTTTGTTTGTTTGTTTGTTTGTTTGTTCATCCTTTCCCTCCATCATCAGAACCATCCATCACAGGTTGCTGTTGTGCAAAAAAATTATCTGGAAGAAAGAGGAGTGAGGGCTAGTGAGAGAGCCCCTCTGACCACAGAGGCATTCCTAACTGAAACTGTCATATCAGCAAAGGTGTTAACCTATCCTTTGAAGAATGAAATAACTTTTTTAAGAAGTCTATTATAAGGAAGACCAGACTGTAAACAATGCCCATCTCTCCTACTCTGGTTCTGTAGGAATTATAGTTCCATGTCAAGTGATCTTGAGTGCTCTATGTAAAAATCACATAAGCTTTACGGAGTTTCAGTGCATAAAGCCCCTAAGTTCATGTCCCTCCAATGCATTTAGATTTGTTTTTATCATCTTTACCATAGTAATCTTTACCCTGGATGCACATCAGAATCATCCATGAATGTCTGACAAAATTACAAAGCGCCAGTCCTCCCTACAACTGAAACCAAATTTCTGAGTAGGACCTAGGTCTTTGTAATTTTTTAAAAGTCCCCTGGAGATCCAGATATAACTTTAATGTTGAAATCCATTGCTTTACCACTTTCTCTACTTCCCTGGAATAGCTAGCGGTTTTCTGTCTTACCTCTGAAAAATAGCTGATCTCTATCTTTTCCTTGTATAGATTTTCTCTTATCAGTTTTCTAGCATGGATTCTTCAAGGCAACAGAGATAGGATTTGGTATACCATAGAGATGTTTTTATGTTCATAACACATCTAGCATGTACAGAGATTCAGTGCGAACAACCTCTGACCTTTCCACCTAGCTCGGAGTGATTTTCATATGCTCCCATCTATCTGCAAATTACTGGCCATTAAATTCCTCTTTCACACCAGGCAAAGTGTTCAGTGCTCTTCGTAAGCTTACAGATTGGCTTAAGCCTTTAGTTGAGCTACCATCTCAGGCTATGACCAAACGACTAGCAGACGAGGACAGAGAAGATCACATTTCCATGGATAATGAAAGGTAAATGGGCGTTACACCAAAGCACAGGAGGTGTTGACCCTCCTCGTCTAGAGGCCAGATAGGGTATGTGGCTCCCAGGTGAGGATTCACTTTGAGTGAGATGGTGAACCCTGCTCCTGAGTGGACCCCTCTTACAGCCAGTTCACCTCCTCCCTTGAAATCTAGTGAGGCTGTCATAGGTAATCATACATCTAAAACATTTTTTAGGCTATGCCCTCCCCATTTTCTCTTTAAGACCCTTGTATACTTTCTTGAAAAGGGAAAACAAAATAAACCCTTCATTCCTCGTTTTTGATAACAGAATGTTACTGTGGGAAAGTCTTAGACTTGAGAGACACACAAAGACCCATTTCACATGTATCCCTTGGGAGAAGGCAGAGGGTAGGGAGGACATTTTGGTACCCTCATTTTACTTCTGATAAGCCTTTCTACTCACCTGGTTAAATTCCACCAGCTTTGGAAAACACAGCCTGCTACATGTCTAATAATATATTTTGCAATTCAGTCCTAGGTTGTCTTATACATTTCGTTTTTCAAGGACATATGTGACAATAGGAAAATTCAATAATGCTCTTTGAATCACCCAAGGTGCTTACTAAAAAATGCAAATTCTTGAGCACCAAATTCAGATGAAATAGCATCTCTAGGGATAGAATCTGAGAGAGTCTTCATCTCTACAGATTCTAATACATAGAAATCTGAGCTTCAGTGAACTAAGGAAACAGTTAAGTGGGATGTCAGAGCATGTCAGATTGTAAATAGACAGATAGTGAAATGCAATTGAAAGCAATTCCAATCCATATTCCATATGCTAAAATCTTTTGTGACCATTACTGATTTATCTATTTCACATTTTATCCACTATCTAATTTATTATATATATCTTAGAAATTATTTTATTAGGTGCAAACAAATTCAGAGTTGCTATAACTTTCTTGTGTATTGATTGACTCTTTTATCCTTATGAAATGTCCCTCTTTATCTCTGGTAATGTCTTTTGCACTATACACTGGTTTATTTGCTCATTATTTTCATAAAAATGTTTTCCATTATTTTACTTTCAGTAAATCAATGTCTTTGTATTTAAAGTGTGTCTCTTTTAGACTGCTCAAGTTAACTGTATGTATATGTTAATTACACAAATATATATATATATATATTCAGTCTGACAATGCTTGTTCTTAATTGGAATATTTAGTTTATCTACATTGAATGTGATCATCAATATATTGTGTTTAAAATCTGAAATCTTATTTGTTCTATATTTAGAAAAAATCTTTTCTTCTCTTTTCTTGCTTTCTAATTGATTACTAAATATAATTATTTCCACTTCATCCCTCTATTGAGTTAATAATTTACTAGTTTTTTACTGCTTAGTTCTTTCTCCTGAATTTATTAGAAACTGTAAATTTGTTATTTAACCTTTTTTCCTCTCTAACTATAATATATAAAGTATCAGAGGAAATCTCCTTTTCCCTCTCATGGTTTCCATGCAGGGGACTTTCTCTTAAGCATACCCATGGCCTTTCTATTAACCCTATACTTACTCTTCCCTGGGGAAATTGTTGGATACCCTCACTCTGCCCTAACTGATTGCTATATCTAGAGGAATAATTTGCCATGCTAGACTCATTTGCCTTTGTTCTTCCTGAGAATGGGGCCTTCCCACCAAAACACATGTTCTCCTCTCCTCCTCCAGACTTTTTTTTTTTTTTTTTTAAAGATTTTATTTATTTATTTGAGACAGAGAGAATGAGAGAGAGAGAGAGAGAGCACATGAGAGGGGGGAGGGTCAGAGGGAGAAGCAGGCTCCCTGCCGAGCGGGGAGCCCGATGCGGGACTCGATCCCGGGACTCCAGGATCATGACCTGAGCCGAAGGCAGTCGCTTAACCAACTGAGCCACCCAGGCGCCCCGTCCTCCTCCAGACTTTTATTTGTCCAGGAGCCTCCTCCTATAAGGGAAGACCAGCCTGACTCATTGATAAAATCCCTGGGTGAGTCAGTCTGATTAATATTAAGGGTCATGTTAAGATATTGACAAGAAGTCTTAAAGCCACCTTGTCTGCCAGCATATGTCTTATCAGTGATGAAGGTCATACTTTTTGCCCCATCCTTCTTTTTCTTTTTTTCATGTCTCAAATTATTTTCAATACAGGTTGAGAAGACTGGTGATAACAATTCTGACAGACAGAAACCTCCTCAAAGGCTGCATTTATTGTGATCCTCAAATGAACCATTTGGTTCAGATTTCCAAGGAATAGCAAAGGATATAGAAGGCAATGGATACAACTTTGAGATTCTGATGTCGAATAGCAGTATCTCTTTAACACATCCTTGGGAGAGCAGCTCCCTCTATGCTTGAGTTTCACTGAGGCTGGCCTCATTCTAAATGGTGTTGTATCTTGTTAGATTCAGGCATCGCTTACGAGGAAGGGAAGTACTTGTCCTGTCCAACCAAAGTCATCAATATAATGGAAACCTCTTGGGCAATTTTTCTAAACTGCTATTACTCCTACATAGATGGCTCATTTCAGTCATGTTATTGCTATATAATACTCCATGGAGACTGCAGCCTTTCTCTCCCCATGCAATTTTGAATATTGAAAAGACAGAACAACTGTTTGTTTCTGAGCACTGAGTTAAGTCAATACAAACTCTAGAGGGAAAATATACAAATTCCAAATGTCAGGGATCCTTATCCTAACACTCTTGTAAGCCTCTTTTGTCCTTCTTTCTTGCATGATGATACTCCTTCTAGTGCTTTCCTTTACCCTTTTCTGCCTAGACTAGCTGAAGTTAACCATCCTCAATACAGAAATATTGAAGGGACCTATTACATCCTATGACATTTTCCAGCTACTATGGAGAGTATGCTGTATCAACCACAGCATAAAATATGTAATATTGACACAAGAGAAACCTATGAACATTGTCTTGAAATCTTTAGAAATGTCTAGTTTTACTGTGAATTCTCTCCCTCTGTATATATGTACCTATAAAGAGGAAAAAAGGGTATATATTCAAGGTTCCTAGGCTCTATGTCTTTGAATTAAAAAAATTTTTAATGAGCTAAATTATCATAACTTCCAGTTAATGCATACTTAAAGATGTACTTGTCTTTTACTGTGTTGATGTATGCATGTACGTATATTGGTATCTCAGTGGGTGTGTTTATGTGTGTGTTGTGTGTACATGCATACACGTATAATGTATATTTGAAATAACAGTGAACGTGGGAAATGAGGAAATTTTAAATAAGAAATGGATTTCAAATGTTAGTTATGTGCATGTGTGTAAGAAGGAAGTGGCCACTTACGTGCAGGTATGATAAATAGTGTCATTAGATGGCGGAACAAATCATTTAAATAATGGGAGTTACTTTTCTATATCCTGAATATATTTTTACAGATACTGAAAATAGATGAAGACAAGCAATTAACAGCACTCTGATAGCTTTAATGATAGAAACAGATGTTCACATTTAAGGCATCAGAGTGGTTATCACTGAGCCGCTCCTGCTTGTGAGCAATGGTATAATGGAGAGATTATTGTAATGCAGATTATTGTGATTGTCTGAAAATATCTCCATGGCTGACAATACTTTTTTTTTTTCTTTTTCTACTCTCTTTGAGAGTTAAATGGGGACTACATTTAACAAGCACAATTATGTCCTTTCTTGTCTACCATGCTGCATTTAAGCATAATTGCTTGCAGAAAGCTTATAGAGGCTTCTTCAAGCTCAAATTCCTCATTTCCACCAGGACCAAGGAAAGATAATACGTATGTATTATGTTTCCTTAATGTTTCATGAACTATAAGTGAAATTAGTGACAGTTCGGATAAAGAAGACTAGGATTAAGGATTAAAAAAAGCAGCATCTAGGAATTTAATCTAAAATTCTGACTTAGGCCTAGTTTGACACTTTTTTTTCTCATGGAAAAATCGAAGCTTCACTTTATAACGACTTATTTTTAAAAACTAACTTGTTACATCCAATTTTATACATTTCAGTTTTCAATGGGTCAGAGTAGTCCTAATGTAAGTGACCCAAAATTTCTTTCCATTCCTGAATTCACACTTTTCCATCAGTAATCAGCTAAGGCTTTTAAAGATTTGAGGAATTTATTATGGGACAGTTTTGCTTTAAGTATTCCGTATATAATATGTACCCTTGGAAATGCATAAAATAAAAACATATAATAAATTAACCAAATATTACTATTTTGAGGTGTCATTCTGAATATTTTAATTTATATATATATGCACACATAGACATTTTATTTTTTCAATTAATATTACATATTGAGACTTTCTGTATTAATAATTCATTAACAGCTTAATTGTTAAAACTTTATTCTATATCTTCGTGAGTATGGTAAAATTTATTTACCTTCCCTTGCTGGACAGTATATTTCTAATTTTTCTCCATTGTAAATTACACTGACTTGATTTTACAGTAAAATTTTCTTTAGCTTTGATTTTTTTTTTTCAGAGTGGACTTTTAGCACTGTTATTTATGGATTAACTATTAAAAACTCTAAAATCTTACGACTTTACACTTAAAAATTGTTCTTCAGAAAGGTTTTGTACTTTTAGTCTCCTAAATGAGGAAATCAGCAACTTATTAGGTGGGAAAATATCTCATTATTATTTAAATTTACATTTCCATTGATCATGATGAATAAGTTAGTGGTCTATATTTTTTCCTCAGTGATTGTTTCTTTTTTATTCTTTTGATCATCAATTATTTCAAACCACTGTAAGTATTTTTATAAAGGATTTTGACACTTCTGAGTATTACATCTTTGCAAATATCTTTCACTGGTAGGAGTTTGCCTTTTTATTTTAGCTTAAAATGTATTTTTACAGATATGTATGGATATTTTCAATTTTTAGTTATTCAGTTCCATTGAATTTTTATTGTGATTTTCCACATTGCTTCCCATTATTAAATATTTATAGGGTTTTAAGAAAGATTTTATTTATTTATTTATTTGAGAGGGAATGAGAGTGCACGTGGTGGGGAGAGGGACAAGCAGACTCTACACTGAGCCCAGAACCGGACACGGGGCTTGATCCCAAGACCCTGAGATCACAACCTGAGCTGAAATCATGACCTGAGCCAAAATCAAGAGTTGGAGGCTTAACTGACTGAGCCACCCATATTTAGGTGCCCCTAAATATTCAGAGCTTCTACTGTGTTTTACAGAAATAGTTAAAATTTAACACTTCATTCCTTAAAATTTTTTAAATTAAGATCATAAATAATTCTGCCTGAATTTTCAACTTATAAAAACAGGCTTTTCATCATAAGAATGAAAATGCTATTACCCTAATCTGACTTTGGTAGCTGTGTACAATACCCCTAATAATGTGTCTACATAGAATATGTGTGGCTATTTCTTTAAATGTCACCATTCAATATGTCCTTCCACAATTTTAACAATCCATGTAAATGTGTAAGCACTAATGTTTCTAATTTAATGGTGAGATGCATTTTTGTTTCTTACTTGCCTCACTCGGTTTACAAACAGATTGCAGTTTATAAGGTGAAAGACAAATGCACCAATTAAGGACCTGATTTTATTTAGGCTATTGCAATGGGGTGAATGTTCATTAATGAGAAATATCTCAAAGGAAAGGAGGGTGACCTGGGGATTTATGAAGGCAGGTATAGAATGGAGTCATTTGCCAATCTCATGGAAGTGATGAAGAAAGATGGGAAAAGGTTTTATCTTGGAATATGTGAGAGCAGGGTTATTAGCAGGTTCCAAAGCACAAAAAGCGTGAGGGCATTTCTTAATTGTTGCTGTTTTCCAGGAGCATTGTCAGTTAGTATGTGGTGTCATATGGATCAAAGACACATTTAAATATTGGCTGTTGAATTCTGTAATCATTTGTCTTGGTGATGTGGAGACATAAACAAACCTGATGATTAATTATAAACAGATAATTCTGACATTTTCAGAATCAAAAGTTTTATTAATTTTTCCTTTTCAGTCTCAAGAAAGTGTTTTTAGACTACAGCTATTTAGAAAACATTTAAAAATCTTCAAACATTGGAAAATGATTTCCCTTGCACTAGTCCAGGAGATTCCCTAGTGTACTCTAAGTACTTTGTTGCAGTATTCAAGCGAAGAAAGTATGTTCAGAAGGCAGTCTCATTAGTAGGCAGATTGCAAAAGGAGCAACTACCACAGATTTTTTTGTTTGTTTGTTTCTCATGACAATGAAATTGTGCCTGAAAAATAGAGCCAAGTGACTAATTATGGCTGAAATTGGGCAATTACTCCTCAAATTAGCCAAATGCAGGTGTAATTATTATTTTAATAAGACTAATTGCTCAGTGGTAATTTGCTAAGGGGAGCCTGCATTTGGTGAAGACACAAGAACTCCTGCTACTTGACATATAACGAATATAATGTGATATTAAAAATAAGAAGTGAAACGAATTTATCTATAGATATACACAGTGTATGCGTGGGAGAGAGAGAGAGAGAGGAAACGATGAGGTAAAGGAAAGATCAGTAGAGATCTAACATCAAGCTATCAAATTTTCTGTGAAAACGGTCAAAAGGGAAAAAACATTCTAGTACCTGAAGTTGACACGTATTGAGCATATATGAGAATCCAAGATTTCCAAAACCAACCACACCTCTTGGAAATTATTTTAAAAAGTCACATCAAAAGAAAATTACCACTCTACTTTCCCATAACTTCTTAACACTTTTAAGCTGTTGTGATGTCTCACCTGGTTACTGAAATAACTTCCTAATTAGTTTCTCTTTGCATCTTTTTCCTAAAGCGTAGCCGACATGATCTTTTAAAACCATAGATCAGAGCAGATTGTTGTCACGCTCAATACTTTCCAACAGTAGTCTTACCACACTTACAAAAATTACAAAGACTTTTCCATGGCTTATTCAGTCCTCAGAACTGATAATCACTGAACCCAGCTCTACCACACCTATATTACTTCTCACTCCTACACTCCTTGATTCATTCTTTCTAGTTCTCGCTATTTCTCAATGATGATAAGAAATTTCCTGTCCCAGGGCCGAGGCAATCACTTTGTTTTACAGATAACCTCAAGGCTCTCTCCTCTCGTTTATTCAAATGTCACCTCTCCAGACAACACTACTGATGAACTTAGCTAAAATGGAAATACTTCTATAATACTTTATATCCCTTATCAATAAATTGTTCTTTTTCTTTATAAGACTTAACAGAATCCATAAATCTTGTTCACTTATTTGCCTGTATATTTGTATACCTTAGTGAATGAATGTTGAAGGATGAGGGCAGAGGTTTTGCTGATTTTTCTCATGGCTGTATCTCTAGTTCCTGTAACCATGTCTGGAACTGTGACATTTGCAACAACTAGTTATTGAAGAATGAATGAATAAATGAATTAAGGTGACCTAGTTTGGACTCTTTCAAAGTCCTGATGTTGGAGAACAGAAAGAATGACTTTGGGGGTGCCTGGGTGGCTCAATTGGTTAAGTGTCCACCTCTTGATTTCAGCTCAGGTCTTGATCTCAGGGTTGTGAGTTCAAGCCCTGTGTTAGGCTCCACACTGGGCATGGAGTCTGCTTAAAAAAAAAAAAAAAAGAATAAAAAAGAAAAGAAAGGTAGTCTTTGTGTTGAGCAGAACTACAGTGCCCAAATTGTGTGAAGTAAAGTTAAAGAATTGTGAGTGTGAAGTAAAGTTAAAGAATCCTTTTCAAAGTAGCAGAGTTTGTCAGAGAAACACTACAGTCAGACAGTAAAGTGATAAAAATAGATTCTACTCGGGAACTATGGCAGTAGGGGAAAATAGACCTCTGACCGACAAGGAATTTATAGCCAAGAAGCAGGGTCCGGGTCAGAGGTTGGAAAATTACTAAGAGGAAGCATCATGGGTAAAGAGGATTCTGGCTAAGTTAACTTGACAAGAGTCGCCACAGGTAGGTCAGTGTGATCAGAAAACAAGAATAGCGGATTAGGAATTTGATCAGATAGAAAAGGTGATCAGGTGGGGATTCTTGCTAAACTGACTTAGCACAGGCTTTGAGGGCTCTTTATCTCTTTCAAAGGAAGCCGTATGGGACCGTGCAGGGGCTGTGACTGCTTTTCCCAAAGGTCTACAACCTCTCCTGCTCTGGACTTCCTCCTGCTGTGTTGGAAATACAGAAGATGATCATCAGGCCAGTTCAAAATCTGGGACATTCTACCAGAAAACTGGCTGCACAGATGTATCGTCTATTTTTTTGTTTGTTGTTTTTATTTATATCCAAATCTTCCCTCCCACCCTCCACCTTTGTTTTTTCAGCACCTCTTTTTGTAAGGCAGCAAGCCAAATGTCCAAAGATAAGGTTTTATGGTCACAAGCGTCATGTGCTCATTCACTTCCATGCTGCCTATGGCGGCTTTGGCTTCAGACAGAGAGGTTGAGTAGTTCCTGCGGAGGCTGCATGGCCCACAGAACCTAAAGTCTTTACAGTCTGACACCTTACAGAAGAAAATTGCCAAGGGGCCTCGGAGGCAAGTCGGCACACACAGAAACAGTGGCCACTCCAGTTTATTTAGCACTTACGACATCACAGGCATGTCCTTCCGGTTCTACATGCGTTATTTCCTTGAACTTTGCTTATCAACAGCACTGAGGTAGATATAACTGCTTTTTTTTTTTTAATTTTAGAAATGATGGAATTGAGTTTTAGAAAGATCAAATAGCTAGATTAAGGTCTAAGTAGCAGCCATCCACGCCCTGCAGATTAGAATCCAGCTCTGTCTTTTTAAAACTTTTAACATTAACACTTAGGATACTATCTACTGGAAAATATGGGCATTCTCTTTAGGTTTTTAGTTTAAAATAATTATAAGGGCGCTTGGGTGGCTCAGTTGGTTGAGCCTCGGACTCTTGATTTTGGCTCAGGTGGTGATCTCAGGGTCATGGGAATGAGCCTTGGAACAGGCTCTGTGCTCAGCACAGAGTCTGCTTGGGATTCTCTCCCCTCTGCCTCTGCTTTTCCCGCTTATACACACTATTCCTCTGTAAAATAAATAAATAAATAAATAAATAAATAAATAAATTTAAAAAATAATAAAATAAGATAATTATAGATTCACAGGATGTTGCAAATTAATGTACAGGGAAGTCCCATGTACTCTTCCCGAGTCTCCCCCAATGTCACTCTCAAGTTGAACACTCTCCTCCCTTGAACACATTTGAGATTTAAAGGTGACTAGGTTGAAGGGCCCAGTGAAGCAGGAACCAGAAGGAAGGGAATGTGGATCTGGGTAATGGGGGCCTTCAGGAGGCTGCATTGTAGCATGTTCTTGCCTCTACCACTTTCCCAGTAGGCAAGCCTGGTACCTGCAGGCCTAAAGGGCCATGCCAACATCCATCCTATCTGTTAAATGAGTGTTGAATGAGAATTATTTGTGCCAGAAGCAGCCCATGTCATCCAGTCTATCATTACTTTAGGACTGTGCATACACTTTGGATGGCACTGCAGGGGTTTTGAAGCCCCTGATGGGTTCAGGTGCACTATGTCAGGGATACACTAAGGTTTTAATGCCTGATAGTTTCTACAGGAGTATTTGTTTGTTTTTTAATTTTTATTAGAGATTCGCAGGATGTTGTAAAGAAATGCATAAGGAAGGCTCATGTAAGCCTCCTCAATGTTAATACTTGATATAACGATATAACACTATCAAAGGCAATAAAACATTACGAGTGTAGTTCATAGTGCTTATTCAGATTTTAGCAGTACACAGGCACTCATTTGTGTTTGTGTGTACAATTTTGTCACATGCGTCACCTTATGTACCACCACCACAATCAAGATACTCAACGGTATATCACCATAGGCTCACTCGTATTAACCCTTGTAGTCACACCTATCCCCACCCCTTGCCCCATGGGCAACCATGATCAGTTCCTCTTCTCTATAATTATGTTCTTTTACAAATGTTACAAAATGCAGTTTATATCATTTTGAGATTGGCTTCTTTTTTCTCTTAGCTTAATTTCCTTGAGGTTCGTCCAAGTTGTTAGGCATATGAATAACTCATTCCTTACTGGGTAATGAATAGTTCATTTTATCACTGAGTAGTATTCCATAGTATTTATGGATGTATCATAGTTTGTTTAACCATTCATCCACTGAAGGATGTTTGGGTAGTTTCCAATTTGTGGCTTTTAAAACATTGTTTTTTAAAGATTTTATTTATTTGAGAGAGAGAGTAGGAGAGAGAGCACCAGCAGGGGGAGCAACAGGCAGAGGGAGAGGGAGAAGCAGGTTCCCCGCTGAGCAGGAAGCCTGACTCAGAATTCGATGTCGGGACCCCGAGATCATAACCTGAGTGGAGGCAGATGCTTAACCAACTGAGCCCCCGATGGGCCCCTCAATTTATGGCTTTGATGAATAAAGCAGCTATGAATATTTGTGTATATGTCATCGGTAAAACTTAGTCTTGATTTCTCTACAGCAAATGCCCAAGAGTGCAAATGCTGGGTTGTATGGTAAGCCCATTTTCAGCTTTAAAAGGAACTACCATGTTGTTTTCCAGAGCGGCTGTTCCATTTTACATTCCCAACAGCAATGTGTGAAAGATTCACTTTCTCCAAATCCTCACCAGCATTTGGTGTTATCACGATGTTTCATTTTTGCCATTTTGATAGGCTTGTTGTGATAGCTCATTGTGGTTTTAATTTTCAATTCCTCAATTGCTTAGAAAGTTGAAACATCTTTTATGTGTTTATTTCCTTTTCAGTACATTATCTGTGTATGTCTTTTGCCCATTTTCTAATTGTTTTTTTGTTGTTGTTTTGCTTTGTTTTATTGTTGAGTTTTTAGAGTTCTTTATGTATTCTAGATACATCTTTGTCCAATGTGATTTGAAAATATTTTCTCCAGTATACAGCTTGTCTTTTCATCTTCTTAACAGGGCTTTCTCAGAGAAAAATTTTTAAATTTTGATGAGATCCAATTTATCAGTCTTTCCACTTATGGGTCTTGCTTTTGCTGTTAAATCTAGGAATTATTTGCCAAGCTCTATGTCCTAAAGATTTTCTACTCCTTTCTTTCCCTAGAAGTTTTATAGTCTTCTCTTTTACATTTGATCTATGATCCATTTTGAGCTAATTTTTGTATAAGGTATGAGGCTAAGTGGATCATATTTTTACTGAGGTATGTACAATTGCTCCAGCACCATTTACTAAAATTAAAATATTTTTTTTTCTATTTTTGGGCTTTTGTCTTCCTATGTAATTTTATTTTATTTTTTTAAAGATTTATTTACTTATTTGACAGAGAGACACAGCGAGAGAGGGAACACAAGCAGGGAGAGTGGGAGAGGGAGAAGCAGGCTTCCCGCAGAGCAGGGAGCCCGATGCGGGGCTCGATCCCAGGACCCTGGGATCATGACCTGAGCCGAAGGCAGACGCTTAACGACCGAGCCACCCAGGCGCCCCCTTCCTATGTAATTTTAGAATAAGCTTATCTATGTCTACAGTAAGAGCTTTTGTCTATGTCCACAGGCTGAGATTTCATAAGGAAATTTGCTAAACTCCTAAGTTAATTTAGAATTGACATCTTTACCCTGTTGTGTCTTTCAACCCATGAACATGATATGTCTCTCCAAATATTTAGGTCTTTGATTTCTTATATGAGCATTTTACAATTTTCATCATACAGAACTTGTATATGTTTTGCTAGACTCATTTCTTTTTTTTTTTTTTAAGGTTTTATTTATTTATTTGACAGACACAGCGAGAGAGAGAACACAAGCAGGGGGAGTGGGAGAGGGAGAAACAGGCTTCCCGCCAAGCAGGGAGCCCAATGTAGGGCTCGATCCCAGGACCCTGAGACCATGATCCGAGCCGAAGGAAGATGCTTAATGACTGAGCCACCCAGGTGCCCCTAGGCTCATTTCTAATATGTAATTTTTTTTTGGAAAAACTATAAATGGTATTATAATTTTGATTTGTTTCCACTTGCTCATTGTTAGTATCTAAAAATATAATTGATTTTTGTGTGTCAATCTTACATCCTGTGACCTTACTAAATTCACGTTTTAAGTCTAGGTGCTTTTCTTTTTTGTAAATTCCTTGGGATTTTATATACCCATAGACAATCATACTGTCTGTATTCAAAGCTGAATTCATTTTGTCTTATTAGAGTGTCTAGAATTTCCAGTAATATGTCAAGTAAGAGAAGTGAGAAAGTCTCGTTGTCCTTGATCTCAGAGAAATGCACTCAGTGTTTCACCATTAAGTGTGATGTCAGCTGTAGGTTTTCTTGTGTATGATCTTTATGAAGCTAAGTTCCTCTCTGTTCCAGTATAAGGAAATTATTAAAATCATAAATGGGTAACAAACTTTGTGAAGTGTCTTCTTGGTTTCAACTAATATGATCATATGATTTTTCTACATTGACCTGTTGTAATAGTGGATTGCATAATTTATTTTTAAATAAAGAAGCAATCTTACATATCTGGAATAAATGATTCAATATGGTTATGTGTATTTATTGTTTTATATATTGTTGAATTCAATTTGCTAAAATTTTGTTAAGCCTTTTTTGTTTCTAAATTCATGAGGGATCTTGTTTGTTTTTTATATTGACTTAGTCTAGTTTTGGAAATAGGGTAATGCTGTCTTCATAAAATGAGTTGAGAAGTGTTCTCTCTTCTATGTTCTAGAAAAGATTGTGTAAAATTGGTGTCGATTTCTTTAAGTGTTTGGTAAAATTATCCACTAAAACCATCAGAGCCTGGAGATTCCCTTTTCTAAAGCTTTTAATTTACAAATTCAATTTCTTTAATAGTCATAAAACTAATACTATATCTTCCTGGATCATTTTTGGACTTTATTTTTTAAGGAATTCAATACTTGTTGAATTGAATTGAATTAAAAAATGTTACTGAATTTTAAAATGTCATCTTGTATGTAGTATTCCTTCGTTAACCTTTTATTATTGCAAGATTCATTTTGCTATTTCCTGATATTCCTTATATTAGAGAACTGTGTCTTCTTTCTTCTTAGTCTTTGTTATTCTTTCTAGATTTTATGAGGAGCTCTATCTGATGCTGGCAGGAAGTTAATGTGTGGTCAGATCACCTGAATCAAGCCTTAAATTAAGGTCAGTTTTAGTCTTCAGTGAGGACTAGTCAGGATAGTTCTTTCAATATAATTTCTGGAGATTAGATAGATGGATAGATGGATGGATGGATATCTGGTATAGACATTTGATATGCTGGTAGCTTGGATAGGGTTATTATTTTCCTTTGAAGTTCTCTATAGTGTTTGAATGGTTGTATAATAAACACATGTTAATTTTACAACAGTAGTGGGATAATATTTCTTAAAAACAATAAAGATTTTTATTACCTTGACATGATATATAATCAGAAATTCTAAAATTAAATGTTCTAAAATAAGAGCTTTGAAAATGTTGATTGCATTTTATTTTTTAAGCTGGCATAGACTTTTCAATTTTAGAAAAATTGCTGACTAACTTTTGAGACCGATTAGCAATCAGGCAGTATGTAATTTGGAAGTGAAATCCTGCTGTATTAAATTCTGATCCTTTTTAATAAGTGCTCGCTTCGGCAGCACATATACTTTTTAATAAGATGCTTTTAGATGAGCTCAATTGTACACTGTCAAAAAGGTCAGTATTTATAATGTAAGAGAAATACGTAATGTGGTTTGAGAAAACCCAAAAGACCAACTTGACCAAGATTCTGTTTCCCAGTCAGCACCCTAAAGGTTAGAGTCCCTCGGAAGACATGCATTTTTTCACCAGATGAGATGGCTTCAGGCAATGCATGCATTAGTGATGTAGATTGCATTACAAGTTATCTGGATGACACTCATCAGCATTATCAAACACAAAAACTTAAGGCCTATTGGTTACTGCAGAGGGCACGACCATGCTAACAACTGCCCCATCTTTTGGTCTTCAACAGATATTCACCCCAAGATCTCTGTTTCTAAAAGACTCTAAGAGGTTAAGAGAAGGTATATGCTGTCAGTCTTTCAAGACTTTCAAGGGGACTTTTTTCATTGGACTTTCTCTCATAATGTTAGAGGATGTTATGATTCATATATTCTGATCAAGCAACAGTTCAGAGGTAGCAGATACTTCCTACCTTTTGTCAAGAATTCTATTTACCCCAGTCAGACTTCGATGTACCACACCAGCCTTGATGATGAAAGATCATTTAAAAATGTTTATTTTTTCAGGTAACATATGTTAACACTGTCTTTTTTCTTTTTTTTGGGGGGGGGTGTTTACAATTCTATCAGTTTTAGCACACTTATAGATTTGTGTAAGTACCATTATAATTACAACAGAACTTTTCCATCACCCAAAATAATCTCTCTTGTAAGAATTCTTTGAAGCCACAACTTCCTTAATCCTTAACCTCTAGCAAAACACTGATCTCTTTTCTATCACTACATTTTGTCTTTTTGAAAATGTCGTACAAATAGAAGCATAGTATGTAAGCTTTTGAGCTTGGCTTCTTGTACTCAACAAAATGCATTTGAGGTTCATCCAGGTAGTTAAGTATATTAATATTACATTCCTGTTTATTGCCAAATAGTATTCCACTGTATGGCTATACCAAGTTTGATTATCCATTAACCCATTGAAAGACATTTGGGTGGTTTACAGTTTTTGACAACTATGAATACATATCAGCATATTAGATAAACTTGAGGATTATTTCTTGAAAAACAATTGTGGGATTGATAAATGGTACATGGTAGTGATGGTAGGAAATAGGTAAGAAGCCTACTGAGTTTTTTGAGGGGATTTCAATGCCAAAGAAACCAAGACCCTTGTCTAGCAAGCTTCTGATTATTTGATGAGCATCAGAAAAGAAGCAATCTGGGAAGACTGGGCAGTGTCAAAGGAAGGCATTACCCAGCAATGGCATTTTAGCTGTGGCTGGGGAGGATGATAGACAAGCAAGTAACTTCCAGAAGTCAGAGCCTGGAATCTTAAAGAATAATGGACAAGACAGAAAAAAATCAAGGTCTAATCAAAGAATTTCTCCCTCTTTGTTCCTGTTCTGTAGAACAATCACTGATTTGTATTTCCCATCCTTCTTTCCAGATGGAAGATTTATTATGGCTAAGCTGTCTCTGTTCTACCACTGTATATTGGTTGGGGAGAGTGGATAGAGTAAGCAATATCTTTTGAATTCAAAGGCCACTGGACCATGAAGACACTTCCATACTTAATGCAGAATAATGTGTACCACCTAGAAAACCAAGAACTGAGCTGGATGCAGTTAGTAATGAAACTTTTGATTATCTCCTTTGTAAAAAGAGTATGTTCAGTGTGCGGGGGGAAAAAAGGTGAAACAGGTATTTGGTGATCAGAAGATCAGATTGCAGCACAAAAAGCACTATTTTTTTCAAACTTTATTTTCCTCTTCAGCAAATGGGAAAACTACAATACCAAGATTTCCTGGAGGATTAGTGGGCCCATTTGACTGAATTGTATTTGACTGAATGAGGGTATTATTATTGATGCACATCGGTTCTGAATTTGGTCCTTAACATTTCCCATATGACCCTCCATAATTTCTTTCTTGCATGATCTACCAGCCATACAACAACAACAACAAAATCCAGTGGAAATCTAACTGAGGGCAATAGTGCAACTTCTACATCAGTGATTTCCAATGGGGTGGTTTTATCCCTCCACATCCACCCACCGAGCATTTGGCAATGTCTGGAGAAATTTTTGTTTGCCAAAACTGAGATGCTACCACTGGACTCTAGTGGATAGAAGTGAGAGATATTCATAAACATCCCACATGCATAAGACAGCTGCCCATAACACAGAATTATCAAATCCATAATATCAATAGTGCCAAGATGGAGAAATCTTGCTCTACAGAGAGGGCATCTTGGTGTTTGCATGACTGTATGAGACAGAGCCCCTCTGTCCACCTTCATCAGATGATAAATGTGAGACACAAACTTTATTGTATTAATGTACTGAAATCTAGGGATTGTTTTGTGCAATACACTCATATACAGAAAGCTAAATGTCTAAATGCCTATTAATATCTATATCATAGACTTGATGAGAAGATTAAGTTGTTTTATTCGTAAAGCATTTAGAACAGTAACTGTTACAAGGCAAGCACCCAAAATTTATGATTAAAAAGTGTTGTTTGTTGTTCTCCCACAACTTTCTCCATCATATGATGTAAGTATTGTTATTTTACAATTCCCTTTTGTAGGTTAGGAAATTAAGACACAGAGGTTAAGTAGCTTGACCACAATCACAGAGATTGTAAATGATAAAAATGAACCTGGACAATATGGCTCCCAAGTTCCTAGTACTGTTTCTCATTTGGAAGGAACATGAGGTCCCACAGATGTGGAATATTTCACTTACTTGAAAATATTTTCTTCTCTATCAGCGGATTATAAAATCAGCTGCCCTTAGAGGCTCAACATTAATTAAAGGTATTTCATACAGAAATTCAGGTGGTTATAGAAAAGTCTCTATAATATACCAAGGTTTCACATGTAGTAATGGCCAGTAACCTGAGTAAACAGAAAATTAGATACTGAAATCTTGTATTTCTTGTAGGGGCTTCCCTAAGTAAATAAGTAACTATGCTGAGATATAGCTCACCTGCTGAGACTGATCAGCTACCAGGCTGCTGGATTATTGAATGAGTGATTGGAATTTATAGCAAACCCTCCAATAGCTTAAAATCTGAGAAAAATATTCTGACATTTTATCTTAAGAGTGAGAAAATAAAGAGTATATATTCATTCAGTTTGGGGCAAAATACCCTTGATATAAATCTCTAGTCGATAAAATGCATGAGAAGCAAAAATGAATCACTGAAGAAATATGACATATAAAGATAAAGCTTTTACATGTGACTGGTGGGGTGAGGGGTGGTAAAACATAGCATATGTATCTTATAGTGTAAGGTTAATTTTAATACTTTAAAAATACATAAAATTTTTAAAATTCATGGCAAAAAATTCTATTAACAAAGTGAAAGATAATTGACAAAATATTCTCCAAAGGACTAATATCCTTAATATATTAAAAATACTCTTAATATTGAGAAATAAAGTTCCAAATACCCAGTAGAAAAAGGGAAAAAAAGACATGATCAGAAAATTCCCCAAAAAAGTATGAAAAAGATTCTTTAAAAATTTCCACTCTCTCATAGTTAGAGATGTGCAAATTAAACCCTGATATCATAGTTCATGTATCAGAACGACAAAAACTATTTAAATGTATATCATCATATTCTGCTGCCAAATCTGTGAGGAAGAAAACACATTCATTAAATCCTGGTGGGAATGCGAACTTCTATAGCCCTTCTGGGAGGGAATTTCAAAATACTTAACAAAAGTACATATGCTTCTTCCTTTTGACCTTTCAATCCCATTTCTGAGAATTTTCTCTGGGGCTAAGCCTCCAATAATAAGAAATATATATGCAAAGTTATTCACTGCAACATTGTTTGTGATTGCAAAACAGTGGAAGCAACCTAAATGTCTACACATAGCATAATGGTTTAATAAAATATGGTTAGTATAAACATTAGACTGTTATGCAGCTTTTTTAAAAATGAGGGACGGGTTTTGGGTGGCTCAGTCGCTGTTAAGTGCCAACTCTTGGTATAGGCTCAGGCATGATCTCAAAGTCGTGAGATTGAGCCCCACCCCAGACTCCATGCTTATAGTGGAGTCAGCTTGAGAGTCTTTCCCTCTCCCTCTTCCCTTCCCCCTTCTCTCTCTCTCAAATAAATAAATAAAATCTTTTAAAAAAATAAGGGAGATCTCTTTGAACTAATATGCAATGATATCTGGTGATTTCTAGGATCTAATGATGACTTACCCAACAGTAAGAAAGAAGATGAGGGTCTTAGTCATACATACAACTAAATTAATTCTTCCAAGAATTGGAATGAATTTGGAAGTGGATTCTTCTGTGATCAAGCCTCCAGATGAGAATGTAACCTGGTCAACAGCTTGATTGCAGCCTTGTGAACCCTAAGCATAGGAGCCAGTTAATCAATGACAATTTTCCTGATCTTTGGAAAACTGAGATAACAATGTGAGTTGTTTAAACCACTGAATTTATGGTAATTTGTCGCACAGCAATACAGAACCAATTCAGTGATATAAAGTAGTAAAAGTGAATGAATGGGGGAGAAGAGACAGCTTTTCCTTGTATTGGAATTCTAGACAAGGGGTGTAGAAGGAATGATGAAAATAAAAAAATGATTAGGCAAATGTCACAGTAATAATTATTTCAAGCAAAGTAAGGAAATGCTAAAATTAGTGAGCAAAAATAACAATGGGAAACAGTATTTACACAGTCTCAAAGAATCTCTCCACAAGACACTTACTAAATGTAACAACAAAAAAAGTTTAACTTAACAGAGGGCATCACCTTAACCAAGTAATAAATGTTCACACCCACAGTAGGACACATATGGCTATCATGTATACCCTGGTATGCTGCACTGAGGAGGAAAACCATCACTTTTGTCATAATATTGTCCCAAATGAATAACTTTGCTGTAATTACACAAAAACTTTAGACAAATAGAAATTGAGAGACAGTCTACAAAATAACTCTTTGAAATGATTAAGGTCCTGAAAGACAAAGAAAGATGGAGGAACTGCCATAGACTGAGGGAGATTAGGAACCCAGGGCAACAAATGCATTGTGCTATGCCAGATTGGATCCTGAATAAGAAGAGGGGGGTTATAGTGGAAGAATTAGCAAATGTTGAATAAGGCCTGTGATTATAGCATTATATCAATATTAAAAGAATTTTCTAGTATTGGTGATTGTACTATAATTATGTCAGACATTAACATTAGTGGATAAAGAATAATGGGTACTCCTGAACATTTTTGCATCTTTTCTGTAAATGCAAAATTATTTGAAAATAAAATTTAAAAGGCAAGATAGAATATGTCATAATCTTAATAACACCGAAAAACTAAAATTAGTGGAAGCACACATGAAAGAAGAATTTGAGACAGAGATGACTGATGTATTCATGGGAAAAAGAAAGGAAATCATAACCATAGGAGAAGAACATGTGGCTCTGAAAGTAGAAAACAACATGCATTGCCTTATAAATGAAAATATGATTGTTACATATTTTAAAACATCAGATATGATAAATACTACAGACTCAGTTGAAGAGGAAATTATACAGCTGAAAGTATATTGTATTGAAGAGTCTCACTAATTCCTAAGCCAGATGAATGAAAATGATTTAATGCTAGAAAAATGGTGCTCTTTTAGAACTCCAAAGGCAAAGAGAAAATTCTGAAGTCTCTAAAATAGAAAAAATTACAATTTATAATGAAATTGAAATCACATTGGCATTAGACCTCTTGGCAGCAATATTTAGAATACTAGAAGAAATTTTAGAAGAGACCGAAAGATACAAAGTTTTAAGTAAAAATATTTAATAAAAGTTCTAAAGAAAAATCATTTTTGGATCTAGCATTTTATACAACTAAGTTAGCATTCAAATTAGGGATCAAAATAAAGATATTTTAGGACACTTAAATGCTCTTTTGCATCTAGAAACCCTCTCTGCTATGTTCAGTCAAAAAGACTGCTTGTGAAATAAAAAGTATTCAGGAATACAAATATTTGGGACAAAAAATCAGTAGTGAGAAAAAAAAACAGCAGCACTGATTTTAGTTGGCTAAATAATTTTTGACAAACCATCTAGAAAGAAAATGTAATTGCTTCATCATGAAATAGTGAAGCAAACAGAAAGCAAAATTACAATGTTAGAAATAAGTTAAAATACATCATTAATCATAATAACATCCAAAGAAACAGATTTAGTGGAACACACAGAAGATTTATGAAAGCAATGATTAATATCCCCTTGAGAATGAGAAAAGATATTAATTTACAGATGAGTAATGTGCAGGAAGAGGGAAATTAAAATATAGTAAAGGCTTTTGTTTGTTTTCTGTTTTGGTAGATGACATAGATCCTTACTGACTCTATATGCGGAAAAAGTATAAGCAGAAATTATATGTATTAAAATTATGTGTAAGTTATCAGAATACTAGACATGGCTATGATATATTGATCTATTTCTGCAGATATTTATCATTTTGTAATACATATATAATTTTGAATATGTAAAATAATATATAAGAAAAGTTTACAAAGAAAAGTTGATTAACCCACAAAAGCAGGATGATATTATAATGTCTAATACCCATTCAAGGCAGCAGGCTATCATGATTGCCAATAACTCAAACTAGCTTCCGAAAGCACACAGTTAGGAGGGTCTTCACTTTCATTCAGACTTGGGACTTTATTCTAAGCATCAGCCTCTCAAGCAGAGTACATAAGGCATGGTGGATACATAAACTTTTTGACTTATTGACTTTTTGATTTATTCATGTTTACCTTGACTAACGTTACAGGAGATTGAACAATTCTGTACCATCTAAGAGTTTCTTGAATACACATTCTCTTTTATTTATAAACTCAAGACCGCAGTTATAGAATCTCCTTTGTGGTTTTTGTTAGTGTGTATATTACCTCAGAATTTTTTGAAATAATAAAAACTCACATAAAAACTTGAATTCCAGTATAAAGAACTTTTTTCTGAACTATCTGAGTGGATGTTAATGACCTGATGTCCCATCATCTCCAAATCCTTTATTGTATATTTTTCACAAATGAGAACATCCTCCTACATAAACCAAATAAGTCACTGATATCAGGAAATTAACATTAGTATGTACGTACCACCATTTGTGCCCTGACACCACCACATACCAGTCCAGCAACTTCATGTGCACACTTTACTTCTTTGGGCTTTGACACATCACTCCATCAGCTCCCATGTGTAGAAGTCCTTTTGGGGCTCACTCTCTGATATCTCATTATGGGCTGCCTGCCAAGGGCATCTTCTTACTCTGATCAAGGTCTGACATCCTGCTCTGGTCCATTTTACTCCCCCAAACTCAGCTATAGACACCTAACTTGATCTCTCCCACCTAATAGATTTAGGGCTGAATTGTTCAGGATGTAAAAATAGAAGAACTCTTATTTGATTTTTTAATTTAAAATTTTATTGAGATAATTTATTCATGTGCAGATAGAAGAACTAGTATACAGAAATCCCAGTGTACCTTTTACCCAGTTACCCCAGGTGGAGCAGTTTGTAAAACTATAGTGCATCATTACAAACACAGTACTGACACTGATATAATTAACTAATCTTATTCAGTTTTCCAGTTTTGCATTACTTATGTGTGTGTGTGTCTGTGGGTATATTTAGCTCTCTATAATTTTGTCACTTGTGTAGTTTTGTTTATTCACTACCACAGTCAAGATACCATACAATTCCATCCCCACAAGGATCTCTGGTGTTACCTTTTATAAGTCAACCCAACTCAGTCCTGTTCCCCTTCCCACTTCATCCTCAACCCAGGGAAATCACTATTTTTTCTTCATTTTTAAAATTTTTTCACACCAAGAATGTTATATAAATTATATCATGCAATGATTGACATTCTGTAAATCATCTGGAAAGGCACAGGCTCTTGAATGTATTAAACAATCTTGAAAAAGTAGAATAAAGTAGAAGAAATCACTCTATGTAATACTAAGGCACACTATATAGCTGCAGTAACCAAGGCAGTATGGAGTTTGCAGAGAAATCGACACATAGATCAGTGGGACAGAACAGAAAAGACAAGATGTAATAAACATCAAATTTCCATACCTTATAAAAATTAACTCAAAATTAACATAGAATTAAAAATATAATGTAAACAATAGAACTTTTAGGAAAAATTTTAAGAAAAATCTCAAGATCACACACTAATACAAAAAGTTCTGAGACTTGACCAAAAGCAAGATCCAAAAAAAACTTTTTTGATTAACTGAACATCAGCAAAATTAAACATCTTTGCTCTAAGAGAAATTATAGACTGGAAGAAAATATTTGTGAACCATATATGTAAAATTGCTCTAGTGTCTAGTTTATATATAAAGAATTCTCAAAACTCAGCAATAAAAAAAAAATAAGAAAAAAAAAATGACCTGAGTAAGAAATGAGCAAAGGTCTTCAATAGATATTTCTCCAAAGATGCACAGATGACTAAGAAGCATATGAAAAGATGCTTAACATCATTGATCACCAGAGAATTGCAAATCAAAACCACAATGAGATGTCATTTAATACATGATGGCTATCAGAAGGATAGCCAAGTGTTGTGAGAATGTGGAGAAATGTAACCCTCGTACACTGTTGGTGGAATTATAAAGTGGTGCAACCACTGTGAAAGGCAGAATGGCAGTTCCTCAAAAGGTTAAAAATAAGACTACCATATAATCTAGCAGTCCCACTTCTGGTTATATAACTTCTGGGTATAAATAATTGAAAGTCAGGTCTGGAAGATATATTTGCGTAACCACATTCACAGAAGTACTATTCACAATAGCCAAGAGGTAGAAGCAGCCCAGATGTTGATCTAAGGATGAATGGATAAACTAAATGCATTATATTCATACAATGGAATACTGTTCAGCCTTAAAAAGGAAAGAAAACCTGTCACATGTTACAACATAAATGAACCTTGAGGATAATATGAAATAAGACAACACAGAAAGGTAAACACAGTATGATTCCACTTATATAAGGTACCTAAAGTAGTGGATTCATAAGAACAGAAAGTAAAGTGGTAGCAATGGGGCAGGGTGGGGGGGAAGATGAGTTGTTTAAATGTGTGTAAGCTTTAGTTCTGTAAGATGAAAAAGTTCTGGAGATCTGTTGAGCATCAATGTGAACATACTTAATATTACTGAACTCTACACTTAAAAGGGTTAAGATGGCAAATTTTATGTTGTGTGTCTGTCACCACAAGAAAGAAAGAGACACAGAGAGAGAGACAAAAGAAGAAGGAAGGAAGGAAGGAAGGAAGGAAGGAAGGAAGGAAGGAAGGAAAGAAGCAAAGAAGGAGGGAAAGAAAGAAAAAAGAGAAGAAAAATGAAAGGAAAAGAAAAGAAAGGAAACAAAAGGAAAAGAAAAGAAGACATGTAGGGAAAAACAAACCCTAGTTATAGAAATCCACTGTTGAATTCATTTCAGTTATCAATTGTCATTTCTCATTCATGTTGTGATTTTCTGAGTTCTTGGTATGATGGGTGATATTCTATTTTATTCTGTACATTTGCCCATTATGTTAGGAGAGTCTGGGTCTTTTGTTTTAACTATCAGTCACCTTATTTAAGTTTAGCGTATAGCATCTGTCTTTTTGTGAGCTGTCATTTTAATGACTGCTTAAGAAAAAAAAAAAGCTGCCTATTTTGCAAGGTTGAGAGTAGGAAAATACTGAGTCTGGTTCACCTTCTTCTATTGGGTGGGATGACCTGTCCTGTGTTGTTCCTCTAATCCCCAGATCCTAAACCACTTCATTGTCTTACCACTTTTCAGAGCTTCTTTGCATTGCCTCTTTGATTGCCTCTTCCATTATTTCTGGGTTTGTAGTTGTACCTAGTAAGTAGAAGCAGAGAGAACTAGGTATACAATACCTTGTCTAGATCAGAAGTCTCTCTTGTTTTTAATCCCTAAAAATCCCCCCTAACTTATTCTGTGGCCTTAAGCATGGTAGCAACGTCCTGCAGTTCTGTCTCTCTGTGACATCAAAAGTTTTATTTCCTTTATTTTCTTTCCTTTTAAATCCTTCATACAGGTATAAACAATACTTTATACTAAATGTTAATGTAACTGGTTTGATTTTAATTTTCCTGACTGAATCCTAACTGATACATAATGTAAATATTCTGTTTCTTCCTTACTTTGCTGACCATAGACATTTTGCACTGAAATTAAAATATTTCAAATATGAATGCCTATAATGTCAAACACTCTCCCTGTTTACATGGCCTTTTACAAAATTCAATTGGAATTTACATGAATCTATGTGCACTTCATAACAGATTACAACTATATTTTTTATACCATTACATAAAAGCTCATTGTTCTTCTTATTACACCGTATTAAAGTCATTTACCATTTGAATATATGGTTGAATAATTATATTGACACATTCAATCTATTTAAATATTGAAGTAGTTTTAAATAGCTGTAGGATTCTTGATTATTAGAAAGGACATCTGTGCTATGCATCATAACAATATAAAACTCCTAAATAGAATGCCATTCGAAATTGGGTTGTGAAAGGCACATGGTAACTAATGATACTAGCAACATTGGGACATTGATGTCCTCCATCTTATTTGAAATATTACATGTTTTATATACTAAGAACTTACTGTTATTACTATTTGGGTATGTTAATGAGAATTTTACTTACCTATTTATAATATGGATAATTTACTTGTTTATATTTTTTAAATCCCATATATTTTGATAGGATAACTGTATAATGCATTGAATAGAGTTTGAGGACTCCTGTAGTGATACAGAGACAAAGATTCAAGTTCAGAAATTACCAAGAGCAAGGTACCTGGGGATCATCTTAGGCTTTCAATTGGAAAACCTCAGGACCATGGCCCCAAATCTAAAGCAAACAACAGGTAAATGGAGGCTAGATGAATTTTCCTGAAATATAGCATTATGGCAATTTAGTCCTTGACTAAATTAAAATGATTAGTCTCTATTCTGCCTATCAAAGAAGAAGTAAACTCTCTCTGGAAGAAGATAAAATAATACAGAAAATCCACAATTCTAATACATAATGTTCAACATTTATTTTAAAAAGACATTGTAATGGCCAAATGACAAATCTTCATGATCAAAGTAGAGGGTAGAAACAGAACCACAGGTGATGAAAATTTTGGAGTTATCTGACAGGGATTTTAAATTTGTTTAAATAATATATTCAAGAAAACACAAGACAAGAAAATAGACAATAAGATTCAAAGTGATAAAACGATAAAAACGATAAAATAGATAAAAATAGGGCCTCTAGCACTAAAAATAGCAATAACTAAAATTACGAACTTAAAAGATGGGTTATTAACAGATTATACAAAACCCAAAAGATAATTAAAAAACTAGAAGAAGATTCAATACAAATTTTCACACTGAGTTACACAGAGGCAAAAGAGTAGAAAATCTAGAATATGGGCTACAATAAAAAACTTTCCCAAAGGGAAGAGAGATTGCATGGACTAGAAGTAATATTTCAGGAGTTAATAGCCAAATATTTCAAGTATTTTCTAAAATTGATGAAAACCAGCAAGACACATATTTAAGCAAAATGATTATAGAAAAATTTCATGCCTAGGTGCATTATAATACAAACTATTAAAAACGAAAGAGGAATAGAAAATCAAATATGGTTGAAGTTCAAAAGAAAAACAGGAAGCAAAAAGACAATGGTTCAATGTGCTGAAATTAAAAAAAATCTCTCTGGAGAAATATCTTTTTAAAATATGAGTAAAAATATTTTGAGTAAATAGGCATTAAGAGAATTCATTGACAAATATTTGCACTTGAAAAAATGTTGAAGATAATTCTTCAAGCCCCATCCCCCCTAAAAAAACAACTCCAAGGAAACATAAAAATTTAAAAAAGAATGAAGTCCAAAGTATATGCAAAATGTCAGATAAATACAAACAAGTATCAATCACATGAAATAATAATAACAACAACAATAATTTTATGAGATTAAAATATATGTAGAATTAAAATGTATGATAGTTATGGTAAGGGAATAAATGGAGTTAATGAATCCTATGGTTATTGCATTATCAGGAAATGGGAAAAATAATAATTTATATTAGACAGTAATAACTCAAAATGCCTGTTGCCATCCTTAGGGAAACAGAAAATAATGTTAAAAACTATTAATGAAAGACAGAGAAATAAGAAGTATACAGATTGAAAGGTAAGTAATAAATAATAAAATAATAAGACCATAGTTATTTGTTGATGTTGCAATTGTTTTCATAAAAAATTTAGGTAAAATATGGGATTAATAAATGACCTAAGCAATATTTCAGGATACATGATCATAATAATAAAAAAAATCGATTGATGTCTTTGTCCCAGCAACAAACAAATAGAAAATACAATTTAAATAATGATAACATTTTGGATACCATCAAATAATAAATTATTAAAGAATAAATCTAATGAAAGACCTGCAATACATCTATGTTGAAAGCTACTAAAATTATTGCAAAAATGAAAGAAATGTCTAAATAAATAGGGAGATGCAGCATGTTCATGAATAGAAGACTCAAACATGTAAAAATGACCCTGTTCCCAGAACTGATCTTGAGCATTAATGCAAACCCAGTCATTGCCCATCAGTTTTGAAAAAAATAAAATCGACACACTTAGGCTAAAATTTACATGGAAATGTAAACGGTCAGGAGTAGCCAATGCTTACTGAAAAAGTGCAAGTGGTGGACCTCCATTACCAGAAGCCAAGGCCTATTATAAAGCTAGAGTAATTCAGATAAGCTGTTATTGGTGTAAGTATAGACAAACAGTCTGGGGTATGAAACCGAGAGTTCAGGAAGATGCCCAAATGTATAGTCACTTGATTCATGGTAAAAGTGACACTGAATTGTAATGGTTGTGAGTCCATCATCTCAAAAATGTGTTGAGTCTATTGGATGTCCACACAGAAAAATATCTTGACTTTATCTCATGACATACATCAACATAATTTCCATATGGGTTGCAAATCTATATGTGAAAGGCAAAATAATTTATCATCCAAACAAAGCAACAATAATAAAAAAAAACAACAGGAAAATATCTTCACAAACTTGGGGCTGATAAAAATTTCTCAAATAAGACAAAAAATGTCTTAATCATAAGGGAATAAAGTAATATTGATAAGTAGGACTTTATTAAAATTAAGAACTTTTATTCAACAAAATCACTATTAAAATGAAAAGGCAGGACATATTAAAGTTGTTTGTAAAACATATATAAAGCAAACAGCTCCTCTACAGATTATGAAGAGACTTCCTAAAAATCAATAAAAGAAAAAGACTTGACCACAGAGGAAGATGGCAGAGGAGTAGGGGACCTTAGTTTCGTCTGGTCCCTGGAATTCAGCTAGATAGCTATCAAATCATTCTGAACACCTGTAAACTCAACTGGAACTCTAAGAAAAGAATTGCTGCAATTCTACAAATAGAAAAGTTACCACTTCCTGCAAGAATGACAAGATGAAAAAACTCACCTCAAAAAAAGAGAACAAGAGGGAGTACTGACTGCCAGGGACCTAATCAGTATGGATATAAGTACGATGACAGAACTAGAGTTCAGAATAATGATTATAAGGATACTAGCTGGGCTTGAAAAAAGTATAAAAAACACTAGAGAATCGTTTTCTGGAGAAATAAAAGAACTAAAATTTAATCAGGTCAAAATTTAAAAAGCTATTAATGAGATGCAATAAAAAACGGAGGCTCTAACTGCTAGGATAAATGAGGCAGAAGAGAAAATTGGTGATATAGAGACAAAATGATGGAGAAAAAAGAAGCTGAGAAAAAGAGAGATAAACAACAATGGATCAGGAGGGAAGAATTTGAGAGATAAGTGATACCATAAAGTGAAACAATATTAGAATAATTGGGGTCCCAGAAGAAGAGGAAAGAGAGAGAGAGGCAGAAGATCCCTGATGAATATGGGTTACAAAATCCTCAACAAAATCCTAGCTAATAGGATCCAACAATACATTAAAAGGATCATCCACCACGACCAAGTGGGATTTATCCCTGGGATGAAAGTGTGGTTCAACATTCACAAATCAATCAATGTGATAGAACACATTAATAAGAGGAGAGAGAAGAACCATATGGTCCTTCAATTGATGCAGAAAAAGCATTTGACAAAATACAACATCCTTTCCTGATTAAAACTCTTTAGAGTATGGGATAGAGGGAATATCCCTCAAGTTCATAAAATCCAACTATGAAAAACCCACAGCGAATATCATCCTCAATGGGGAAAAGATGAGAGCCTTTCTCTTAAGATCAGGAACACGTCAAGGATGCCCACTCTCGCCACTATTGTTCAACATAGTACTAGAAGTCCTAGCAACAGCAATCAGACAACAAAAAGAAATAACATGTATTCAAATTGGCAAAGAAGAAGTCAAACTCTCTCTCTTTAGAGATGACATGATACTTTATGTGGAAAATCCAAAAGACTCCACCCCCAAATTACTAGAACTCATACAACAATTCAGTAATGTGGCAGAATACAAAATCAATGCACAGAAATCAGTTGCTTTCTTATACACTAACAATGCAACTGTAGAAAGAGAAATTAGAGAAACAATTCCATTTACAATAGCACCAAAAACCATAAGATACTTTGGAATAAACCTAACCAAAAAGGTAAAAGATCTATACTGTAGGAACTACAGAACACTCATGAAAGAAACTAAGAAGACACAAAAAGATGGAAAAACATTCCATGCTCATGGATCAGAAGAATAAACATTGTTAAAATGGCTATCCTACCCAGAGCAATCTATATCTTCAACGCCATCCCGATCAGAATTCCAATGACATTTTTCAAAGTGCTGGAACAAACAATCCTAAAATTTGTATGGAATCAGAAAAGACCCCGAATCGCCAAGGAAATGTTGAAAAAGAAAAACAAAGCTGGGGGCATCACGTTGCCCGATTTAAGCTATATTACAAAGCTGTGATCACCAAGACAGCATGGTACTGCCACAAAAACAGACATATAGACCAATGGAACAGAATAGAGAACCCACATATGGACCCTCAACTCTATGGTCAAATAATCTTCAACAAAGCAGGAAAAAATATGCAATGGAAAAAAGACAGTCTCTTCAATAAATGGTGCTGGGAAAATTGGACAACTATATACAGAAGAATGAAACTCGACCATTCTCTAACACCATACACAAAGATAAACTCAAAATGGATGAAAGACCTCAATGTGACACAGGAATCCATCAAAATCCTAGAGGAGAACATAGGTAGTAACCTCTTTGACATCGGCCACAGCAACTTCTTTCAAGATACATCTCCAAAGGCTAGTGAAACAAAAGCAAAAATGAACTCTTAGGACTTCATCAAGATAAAAAGTTCGGCACAGCAAAGAAACAGTCAACAAAACAAAGAGGTAACCCACAGAATGGGAGAAGATATTTGCAAATGACACTACAGATAAAGGGCTGGTATCCAAGATCTATAAAGAACTTCTCAAACTCAACACCCAAAAAACACAAATAATCAAGTCGAAAAATGGGCAGAAGACATGAACAGACACTTCTCCAAAGAAGACATACAAATGGCTAACAGACACATGAAAAAATGTTCATCATCATTAGCCATCAGGGAAATACAAATCAAAACCACATTGAGATACCACCTTACACCAGTTAGGATGGCAAAAATTGACAAGGCAAGAAACAACAAATGTTGGAGAGGTTGTGGAGAAAGGGGAACCCCTTACACTGTTGGTGGGAATGCGAGTTGGTACAGCCACTTTGGAAAACAGTGTGGAGGTGCCTCAAAAAATTAAAAATAGAGCTATCCTATGACCCAGCAATTGCACTCCTGGGTATTTATCCCAAAGACAGAGATGTAGTGAAAAGAAGGGCCATATGCACCCCAATGTTCATAGCAACAATGTCCACAATAGCCAAACTTTGGAAAGAGCCGAGATGCCCCTCAACAGATGAATGGATAAAGAAGATGTGGCCCATATATACAATGGAATATTACTCAGCCATCAGAAAGGATGAATACCCAACTTTTACAACAACACGGATGGGACTGGAGGAAATTTTGCTACGTGAAATAAGTCAAGCAGAGAAAGTCAATTATCATATGGTTTCACTTATTTGTGGAACATAAGGAATAGCATGGAAGACATTAGGAGAAGGAAGGGAAAAATGAAGGGGGGGAAATCGGAAGGGGAGAGGAACCATGAGAGACTATGGCCTCTGAGAAACAAACTGAGGGTTTTAGAGGAGAGTTGGTTGGGGGGATGGGTTAGGCCAGTGATGGGTATTAAGAAGGGCACATACTGCATGGAGCACTGGGCATTATATGAAAACAATGAATCATGGATCACTACATCAAAAACTAATGATGTATTGTATGGTGACTAACATAACATAATAAAATAAAATTAAAAATAAATGAAAGCAAGAACTAAAAGATCCTCTCAATAGATGCAGAAAAAGCTTTTCACAAGTACAACATCCATTCTTGATTAAAACTCTTCATAGTGTAGGGATAGAGGGAACATACCTCAATATCATAAAAGCCATATATGAAAAGCCGACAGTGAATATCATTCTCAACGGGGAAAAACTGGGAGCTTTTCCCCTAAGGTAAGGAACATTACAGGGATATCCACTATCACCACTGCTGTTCAACATAGTACTAGAAGTCCTAGTCTCAGCAATCAGACAACAAAAAGAAATAAAAGGCATCCTAATCCACAAAGAAGAAGTCAAACTCTCACTCTTTGCAGATGACATGATATTCTATGTGGAAAATCCAAAAGACTTCCCCCCCAAACTGCTAGAACTCATACAGGAATTCAGCAAAGTGGCAGGATATAAAATCAATGCACAGAAATCAGTAGCATTCCTATACACTAACAATGAGACAGAAGAAAGAGAAATTAAGGAGTCAATCCATTTACAACTGCACCCAAAACCATAAGATACCTAAGAATAAACCTAACCAAAGAGGCAAAGAATCTGTACTCAAAGAACTATAGAACACTCAGGAAAGAAATTGAGGAAGACACAAAGAAATGGAAAAATGTTCCATGCTCATGGATTGGAAGAACAAATATTGTTAAAATGTCTATGCTACTGGGGTGCCGGGGTGGCTCAGTCATTAAGCATCTCCCTTCCGCACAGGTCATGATCCCAGGGTCCTGGAATCAAGTCTCACATTGGGCTCCCTTCTCTGTGGGGAGCCTGCTTCTCCCATGCCCCCTGCTTGTGTTCCCTCTCTGGCTCTCTCTATCTGTCAAATAAATAAATAAAATCTTAAAAAAAATATCTATGCTACTTAGAGCAATCTATACATCTGATGCAAACCCTATCAAAATACCATCAACATTCTTCACAAAGCTGGAACAAATAATCCTAAAATTTGTATGGAACCAGAAAAGACCCTGAATAGCTGGAGGAATGTTGAAAAAGAAAAGCAAAGCTGGTGGCATCAAAATTCTGGTACTTCAAGCTCTATTACAAATCTATACTCATCAAGGCAGTATGGTATTGGCACAAAAGCAGACACATAGATTAATGGAACAGAATAGAAAACCCAGAAATGGACCCTCAACTCTATGGTCAACTAATGTTCAACAAAGCACGAAAGAATATCCAATGGAAAAAAGAAAGTCTCTTTAACAAATGGTGTTGGGAAAATTGGACAGCCACATGGAGAAGAATGAAACTGGGCCATTTCCTTACACCATACACAAAAATAGACTCAAAATTGATGAAAAACCTAAATGTGAGGCAGGAGTCCATCAAAATCCTAGAGAAGAACTCAGACAGCGACATCCGTGACCTCGGCCACAGCCACTCCTTGCTAGACACGTCTCCAAAGGCAAGGGAAGCAAGGGCAAAAATGAACTATTGGGACTTCATCAAAGTAAAAAGCTTTTGCACAGCAAAGGAAACAGTTGACAAAAACAAAAGACAACCGACAGATTGGGAAAAGATATTTACAAATGTCTTATCAGTTAAAGAGCTAGTATCCAAAATCTATAAAGAACATTTCAAACTCAACACCCAAAGAACAAATAATCCAATCAAGAAATGAGCAGAAGACATGAATAGACATTTCTCCAAAGAAGACATCCAAATGGCCAACAGACACATGAAAAAGTGCTCAACATCACTCGGCATCAGGGAAATACATATCAAAACTACAATGAGATACCATCTTGCACCAGTCAGAATGACTAAAATTAACAAGTCAGGAAACGACAGATGTTGGTGAGGATGCAGAGAAAGGGGAACACTCCTACAGTGTTGGTGGGAATGTAAGCTGGTGCAGCCACTCTGGAAAACAGAATGGAGGATCCTCAAAAAGGTGAAAATAGAGCTACCCTATGACCAGCAATTGCACTGTTAGGTATTTACCCCAAAGATACAAATATAGTGATCCAAAGGGGCACCTGCAACCCATTGTTTATAGTAGCAATGTCCACAATAGCCAAACTATGGAAAGAGCCCAGATGTCCATCAATAGATGAATGGATAAAAAGAAGTGGTATATATATCCAATGGAATATTACTCAGCCATCCAAGGATGAATACCTACCATTTACATCAATATGGATGGAACTGGAAGGTATTATGCTAAGTGAAATAAGTCAATCAGAGAAAGACAATTATAATATGATTTCATTCATATGTGGAATTTAAGAAACAAAACAGAGGAGCATAGAGGAAGGGAGAGAAAACTAAAACAAGATGAAATCTGAGAGGGAGACAAACTGTAAGAGACTATTAATCATAGAAAACAAACTGAGGATTGCTGGGGGGAGTGGGGGTGGGAGGATGGGGTAACTGGGTGATGGACATTAAGGAGGGCATGAGATGTAATGAGCACTGGATGACTCTACCTCTGAAACTAATAACACACTAAATATTAATTAATTGAATTTAAATTTAAAAAAGAAAAAGACTTAAAACATATATGTCAGAAGCCTATCAAAGGTGCTCAACCACTTTAGTCATTAAGAAATGCAAATTAAAACCATTGCAAAATAATACTACACACATGAAAGGCCAAAATGCAGAAGACACAATGCAAATGTTGACAGAGTATGAGCAATTCCACCACTAGGTATTTACCAAGAGAAATACATATATAGGTATACCAAATATATATATACAAGAATGGTCATAGCAGTATACATTTTAGTAATAATTAAAGGAAAGCACTCAAATATGCCAATAGAAAATATGAAATAACTTTCATGTTCATAAAATGGATTTTTATACAGTAGTAAGAGTGAATAAACTTTTGTAAGTGCATGTATATTCAGGGATGAAAATCAGTTAAAACTTTGAGCAAAAACCCAAACCAAACCAATGAAAGCATAAATAAAAGACACAACAGAGTATACACAATACAAATTCACTTATATCATGTTCAAACACAAGTCTAACTAATTTATGGATTTAGAACTCTGAATAGTATTTATGTTTGAGAGCAAGGAGTACCTCAGAGGGTACATTAGGGGATCTGTTCAAGATCTGGTAATGTTCTATTTCTTGTTCTCGGTGCTGGTTACATGGATGGGTTCACTATAAAATTCATAAAGCTGTATCCTTATGATTTGTTCACTTTGCTTTATCTATACTTCAATATTAATTAAAAATATAATAGAAATATAAAGGAAAACTGAAACTTGATGAATTAAAAATTCCAATATAAATTATAAATGATATTCGAAGTTAAAATTATATCAGTTTAGCAAACTAGTTGCATTATTTCTGAAACATATATTACCTTAATCTATAAAGAATACTTGAAAATCAATTAGAATAAGAGGCAAAGTAATAGCAACACCTAATAAGGAAGTATAATAAAAAATAGTTCTATCTAAAAGAGCAAACAAAACCATAGTTGCTAGTAAACATAGAAACAAGAAATGCACTTATCAACAATAGACAAATTATGGAAAGAGCCCAAATGTCCAACGACTGATGGATAGATAAAGAAGATGCGGTGTGTGTGTATGTGTATATATATATATATATATGTATATATATATATATATATAATGGAATATTACTCAGGCATCAAAAAGAATGAAATCTTGCCACTTGCAATGACTTGGATGGAGCTAGAGTGTAAACAGGCTAGTCAGAGAAAGACAAATACCATATGATCTCACTCATATGTGGAATTTAAGAAGCAAGACAGATGAACATAGGGGAAGGGAAAAATAAGAGAGAGGGAAGCAAACCTCTTAAGTATATGGAAAAAATTGAGGGTTGCTGGAGGGGAGGTGGGCAAGGGATGGGCTCAATAGGTGATGGGCATTAAGGAGGGCACTTGCTATAATGAGCATTGGGTGTTATATGCAAGTGATGAATCACTAAATTCTACTCCTGAAATCAATATTACATGATACCTTTTTTGTTTTGTTTAGTTGGGTTTTTTTGGGTTTTTTTTCGGTGTGAGTTGGGGGGTAGGAGGGGCAGAGGGAGAGGGAGAGAGAGAATCCCAAGCAGGCTCCATGCCCAACACGGAGCCCGAGGCAGGGCTCAATCTCGACCCTGTGATCTTGACCTGAGCCGAAATCAAGAGTCAGGTGCTTAACCAACTGGGCCACCCAGGCACTCCTACACTATATGTTAACTAATTTGAATTTAAATTAAAATTTGAAAAAAAAAACCCACTAAAATAGTGAAAAAATAAAGTATTTGAACAACAACCATAAAGAAACAAAAAATGCACAAGTAGAAAATTTTACAACTTTGCAAAAGGACATAAAATAAAACCTAAAGAAGTTGAAAGACAAACCCCATTTTGAAATAAGAAGTGTCAATATTATAAAAAGATCATGCTCCAAAGCATATTAGAAAGTGAGAAAGAACAATGCACAGAACTGTAGGATTCCATAAATGTGAGAAAAATAGAAATATGTTATATGGATATGTATACAGGCACAATTGCATAGAAAAGACACTGTAGAGGCAAACACCAGACTCCTAAAGGTGTTTATTTCTGCTTCTGAGAATTATAGAGATTATATTTGCGTGAGAGGTAGGGAGGTGAAGCAAAGTTGGAAATTGAAGTTTTATTACAAATTTTGAGGTATTGCTAGGAATATATTACTTAAAAGAAAAGATAGGTGTAATCTATTGAATGAATATGTGCTCATAAAGAAAAAATGCACATGTAAATCAAATATATGAAAGATGATTAACCCTATTTTTAATTAAAGAAACATATTTTCTCAATGACATATCTATCAATGAAGTTTTGGAGAAAGGGAAAGAAATATTAATAAAGGACTCAGGTAGCAAGGGAAATAAAAGGAAGATAGTAGGCAACTAGCAATCCTGAGAAAGAAATGTGACAGAATCTCCCCAGAGAAAAATTCTGTGGGACTGTGTTTCACCTTGGTCTTGATCTAGATATAGATGCACAGTCCTTTGTGTGTCCCACAACACACACATAACTTCCCCAAAGTAATCACAATAGAAAATGAATCAAAAGGCAAAATAGTTTTTAAAGATTTTATTTATTTATTTGACAGAGAGAGAGAGAGAGAGCACAAGCAGGGGGAGCTACAAGCAGTGGCAGAGGGAGAAACAGGCCTCCTGTGGAGCTGAGAGCCTGATGTGGCACTGGATCCCAGGACCCCAGGACCCCAGGATCATTATCTGAGCTGAAGGCAGACGCTCAACCAACTGAGCCACCTAGGAACCCCTCAAAAGGCAAAATATTAACAGTTTATACAAACAGCGTATAAATGACTCTACTCAAAGATTTAAGATCTATAGAAACAAATTGTGAACCTTCTTTATCACTGATGGGCAGTTTCTCAACTCCAAATTAGTAAAGGAGACAGAACCACGAAGACTAGAAAAATCTAAATGAATCCTCCAGATTTTCCTATCTGTCTCACTTGTCTTCAAGACTGTTGTGGCAAGTAAATATGATTACGTTTGTAAACTTTTCTTTGAAACTATGCATTTGTTTAATTAGATTATCCATGATCACCTGAAAAATAAAATCCCCTAAGACAGAAAATTCCACAGCAGAACACAGCTTGAAGGCAGGATTTCAGTGTTCAGGAGCAAGCATAGAATGTTATCTTAGGGTCAGGACTTGGCTAACTATTCAGTCTGATTTCAGTTAGATTTCTAAATAACATATGCAAATATTGATTATTGTTTTAGCCCCAAATTGTGATATTGGAGGATGGGGCAGTGTAGTCCGTATACATGTTAGTATGTATATATTTTTTGTCTGTTACAAAAATGACAGTATAAGAATTTGCCCTCATCTTCCATAACAGACATCAATGAATATTACTTAAAATTGCAACCAGTAAATAGAATAAGTATGCTATTTATAAATACAATAATAAGTGCAGAATTAACAGATAAAAGAGCTAAAAGTTTTGACCTCTAACTGGAATGCAGAGGTGATTGGATATAGGGTAGTGGACTAATTTTAGGGGTTATAAACATGCAGTAATATTTGCCTATTGCATTATATATATGCTTCTTTCTTTGCTAAAAGTAAAAATTAAATGTAAAAGTTAAGTAAAAGCTGAGTGAATGAGTGAATTTTTTTAAAAGATTTTGTTTATTTATTTGAGAGAGAGAGAGCACGAGCTGGAGGCAGGGGTGGGGGCAGAAGCAGAGGGAGAAGCAGGTTCCCTGTTCAGTAGGAGCTTGACTCGGGGCTTGACACGGGGCTCATCTCAGGACCCTGAGATCATGACCTGAGCCAAAGGCAGGTGCTTAACCAACTGAGCCACCCAGGAGCCCCAAAATTGAGTGAATTAAAAAAAAAACACTATTTCCTATGTTATACACTTACTAATAAACCACTAGTCACTTAGGTCTTCATGGTTTACTTCAAGGAGCACCTCCTGTGCAGATAGCCTTGACCTCCCCAGTCAGTAATTATCTGTCCTGTTAGGACATGTTAGGCAAGTCACATTGTTTCCCTCTGCATTACATCAGTTACATTATTCTACCTTGAAAAAATGTTCTCACGTACCTGGCTCTATAACTTAATCACAAATTTGTTGTTGGGGACTACTCTCTTTTGTGAGAGGATTTCAAGGATTTCTAACATACTAACCATTTAATTGAAATGATTTATTGAATTATGTACTCAATATTAATATCATTACCCTTTAATGAGTGTTTTTTAATGAAATCAAAACCAAATTCAAACTGGATATTTGGATCAGGGCCAGAAGTATAGTTTTAAATCTTAGTTTTAATTTTTAGAGAGAGATAAACTACTTGCCTACCATAGTATGACCATTCAAACTCATCTCTGCATCTGGTTATATCCACATTAAACAAGGTCTTATGTAAATGTAATTAGAGTACAAAGATCAGGGCCCATTCCATGACACTGGGATATAAGTACATTCATTCAATTATTTCCATATGATTCTGAAGATTTTAGATTTTGAGATTATACAAAAAGCAGCAAATAAAATTGAAAAATGAGGCAAAAACTCAGCAGTGAATCATTTCATATTAGACTAGATATTCATAGTAGACTATGCACTCATAAATTTGACTTAAAAATCTATTTTATAGAAAAATTTAGTGAGAAGAATTATAAACAGGGTATTAGTTTTCGATCTCCTTAAAATTTCTGTGACTATAGACAACTCATCTAACCTTGACTACACCTTGATTTCCTCACCTACCATGAGAGTAACCCTGTTTTATTGTTTATTTCTAATGCTGACAGATACTACATTCCCCAAATCACATTCGTGATGTCATTAGATATGGACTTAAGATATTAATGTCTGTTTAAAGATGCATATTTCGTTAATTTTTTTAAAGATTTTATTTATTTATTTGACAAAGAGAGATAGCGAAAGAGGGAACACAAGCAGGGAAAGTGTGAGAGGAAGAAGCAGGCTTCCTGCTGAGCAGGGACCCCAATGCAGGGCTCGATCCCAGGACCCTGGGACCATGACCTGAGCCTAAGGCAGACGCTTAATGGCTGAGCCACCCAGGAGCCCCTAAAAATGCATATTTTGAAAATAACCACATATTTTTACTTCTATGACAAACTTATTCTCAGTGTCTCAGGGTTAATGCATTATTAATTTTATGTCTATTTGGTTAAGGAGACACATCAGGTGAGCAGAAACTAATGAGAAATTCACAGTGAGCTAGTTAAATATGAACAATCCATTCACATATTGGCCATATAAAGATTCTGTTGGCTTCCAATTTTATTATGAGTCTACAGGTAGGTTTTTCACCATATTTTTTCCATCGTGCTAGGTCCAACATAAAACACAATGGACAATTTTGGAATGAGAAGATTTTCAAGTATGTGAGATATCCAGGTTGCTTTATGGAAGGCAATTACTGTGTATATAGCCACATATAATCAGAGATAATATGTATCAATTTTTTTGTATAAATATGTAACTGATAATTTAGATTTTACTATTACATCTAGCCCACTAGGTTGCACTAATTTTTAAAAGCCACATATATTTAAGAGAAGACTCTAAGAAGGATATTCATTGAGTACCTACTATGTGCAAGGCACTTGGGCATTTAGAGTTTATGAAATGCAATGTCATTCTTCAAATTCTCCCCAAGTCATGATAGAGTTCATGGTTTAAAAAAAAAAAAAAAAAAGGACACTTTTTTTAGGAGTGAACGTATCGATTTGGGTCACAATGAAATAATGTTGGAGATCACTGAAAAGACATGAGTGCTGGTAGACCCTGGAGCTCGATCCAGGCAACCAGAGGTTCTTCACCTCCTCCTCTGTCCTTGGAATGTACATTCTGTCCACCGTTTCCACAGTGAGAGCCATTTCAAGGACATAGCCCGGAGGGAGTAAGGTGTTGCTGAGACCACCTGAATGAGATACATGGCTGACCCCATGTGAGGCCTCTATATAAACTTTATTTTAGGACTGTGGGGGGCTGATGCAGAGATCTACTGGTCTTGTGCCACCCAGGACAGGACGAGCCTCGTAAGTAAGTTCCCTTGCCATTGTACCCACCACCTATCAATCTGGAGCAGTCTGCCTCTCTCCTAGGTCTCTCCTTGCCCTCTGTGTACCTGGGCCACTTTTAGATTTAACCTGGGAAGCTCCCAGAGTTGTCAACCAGCAAACATACCTTATGTTTTCTCGTTTGTTATTTTCCTATTATAATAAAGTTCTGTCTGTCTCTCTCTCTCGTGTGTGTGTGTGTGTGTGTGTATAACATCTTTAGCACCTTATATTATGTATACTATACTACACACACACACACACACATACTATGTTTGTACGTTTTCAGTGGCAATAATTTTAAAAACGTTATGTCCAGATAATTCTTTTTATTCTTCATAAGAGCAAAGTGAATTGGAAAGACTAGATTTCCGATGCCTTGTAATATCTGATTATTGTAGAAATGCATTTTAGAAATTATTATAGAATAATAAGTACCTTGTTTCCTGGCTTCACTTACTTTATCTAAGTACACCTGATTTTAGTTAACATGAGAGATTTTTACCCCAACTTCACTTTTGTCTCTACCCTTGCTTTGACAGAATGACTCATTTCTGATTTTCTTTCTGTCCAAATTTTATTTTCCTCTTAGTTCACAAAGATAATGCATGTGATTATTAATTATGTGTAAACATAATCAACTTGTTCTTGTGTTGTTCATCAGTGGCATCCACTAGTGATGAGCAGAATCACTTAATATTATTTAGAAATTAAGACCAAACAAAGTGTGAGTTAAACTGTCAGATAAGAGAAATTAAGTTGAACAGATTTAAGCTAAGTTGTATTTTCATGCTCTAGAGCAGCCTTTTACTATTTGCTGCTGATTTACTCTAATTTGCTATGGTCTCTCTGTATATGAGTGTTTATGTTCTTTTCTTTAGTTAAATGCCTTGAATTCAGAGGTGCTACATGTATTATAATACAAAGATGATGAAGAAAATGCATTGCCAGAAGTAGATCAAAGTGGTTAATTGCAAACGAGTGTCAGTATTTTTGCCCCTGTTTGTCAGGAAAGGAAAACAGGTGGTGTGTGGTTCTCTGCCAGCACATTGCTATATAAATAATCATACTCTTTGAAAATAATACCTGAAAGTAAGTCATTTCAAGATAATTTCAGTGTTTATAGATGTTTCTTCTGAAGAAGCCTTGAAAGATTTTACATTTGCCAAGTGATGTTTAACCCTTTCTCGTATCAGTAAAATTGGACCATTCAGAACACTTCAAGAATTCATTTAGCCAGAAGGGTACTGATAATTGAATCAGAAGTCAGAAGGACCAGATCTTAATAAAGTTCACTGCATCTTACCAGTGTTGTGAATATTGTGAATGTTCATAAACCCCTCTAGATGTTTTGTGATTTTTAAACATTCTTTTTTTGCTCTTCATTTTCTCTTTTCCCTCCCTTCCATATAAGAAGCTAGTAGATTTTGTTTTCCAGAAGGAATGTGATTGAACAGAAAGCCATCCTCCATATTGGTTAGGATTGAAAGTGGTGTCTATAGGAGTCTTTCATGCTCCCAGCGAGATTACTACTTGGCCCCTTCTAATAGCTCTCTTCTTATTCCTAATAACTACCCAAGAATCCAGGACCAAGAATAAGCTACAATGAGAACTGAGCATCTACCTCCCACTAAAAAGCTTGCAGGCAAATCCCACTGTGTCTCACATCTCTGGAGCCCTCAGAGTCTCTGAGGAAGCCAAGCCTCCAAGGTCAGCCTTCATCACTGGCGATCCTTGGGCCCATGTGGCTCTAGCCTGAGTCAGCTCTGTCCGCTCTCCGTTGCTTGCTGGAAATGAGTCTGTTTTTTTGGCAAAACTTCCTGTGTCCTCAAACTTTTCTCTGAACATACTTTATATCTTTGTTTTCTCAGAAACCTGCATACTCCCTGAAAACACCTTTTCCTCTGTAGTCCTGTTAATATGTGGCTATTTTCTTTCCACATCATATTTCATACCTGGTTTTCTCTCTCACTAGCCACAACTACCTCTTGTCATCTTTTTGGTTATTTTTAAAAAGATTTATTTATTTATATTAGAGGGAGCAAGGGGAGGGACAGAGGGAGAGGAAGAGAGAGAGAGGGAGAGAAGGGAGCACAGAGCCTGATACAGGGCTCGATCCCAGGACCCCTGAGATCATGACCTGAGCCAAAATCAAGAGTTGGAAGCTCATCCAACTGAGCCACTCAAGTGACCCTGGTTATTTTAATATCACTCATGTGATTCATCCAACTCTCTGACCTCTCTGTCTTAGACTTCCATATTTCTAATGCCTCAGTCCTCTATCCCAATTTCAGCTATGGTGTCAAGCCCCAGAACTTGCCATTATGAATCAATATAGACCTCCACTTTAAAATATGTCAGTCTCCAACCACATTCTCTCCTTTTTACTCACTCTACAGAACCAATAACTCCTGTGTCCACCAGGACTTCCATTTACCCTAGCACAATTTTACTGTGTAATCCTACCTCCCTAACAGTGCGAGTTGGATGATCCACTGTTGCAATCACTTCATTGTGTTCATCCTTATTTATTCATCCCTTCTTTACCCCTATTTATTTTATAGCAAACCTCAGTCCTGGTTAAATCCATTTTTGTCTCTCCATTCCTCCACTCCTCAGTGTAGCTGGAGAAAAATACAGAAGCATGCTGATCCATCTCACCTAAAATTGATGACCTCAGGTTTAAATGAATCAGTAGAGTCAGGTTCAACTTCCAAAGAGTAATTAATAGGTGTCTATAGGATAAGGAATTGGGGATGGTGCAGCTTTAAATAAGATAGCTCTACAAAGTTTCACCAAGTAGGTAACATCTAAGCAAAGCCTTGAGGGAAGTATAGGAATGACTCATATAAACATCCAGGAGGAGAGTAAAGAACAAGGAAGAGCTGGAGCAAGGCCAAGGCTGCTATGTTAGGATAAGACTGTGGTAACTAAGTGAAGAAGGAGGGTGATATATTCTAAGGTGATTGTAGTATTTCAAGTGTTTTTGATGAATTAGACCAGAGTGGGAAAGATAGGCCCGTACTCCCACCCCACAGTGAATACAATCCAGCCTTGCCTTGTGAATTCAAGCCTTTTACCCTAACAATTACCCGTTTTCCTCTTTTCAGGATTATTCCCATCAGCATAATATTCCCTTCTAATCCAAATAATTCTAAAAATAGAAATTAAATTAAATACTTCCTACTTGAGAGTGCTCCTATTTCTCTGCCCCTCTTTATATAAAAATTCCTGAAGGGAGTATTTGCTCTGTCTTCACTTTCTTCTCGTGTCTCTTGCACTGAACAAGTCTGGCTTTTGATAATATCTTTCCATAGAAACTACTTTCAGAGTCACCAATGTTGAAACTTTCTTTTCAATTTTTGTCAAAATGTTGTGTTTTTTATTTTAAAGCTCAATATTTTCAACAAGATTTTTCATGAAAAGCAGCAAACAACTGCCCTATCTTGATGACCACTTTCAATTCTTGTAGCTGTTTCTTCTGTTTGCCACAAATTTCTAAATAATAGGCCTTTTTGCTCTTTCATAATTATCTGTGCTACCTCCACACAAGCACTAATCCCCCTTCACTGTCTTCCCAATATAATCATTGTTTTTGGTTGATTAACATTCACTCACATTAACTGTCTGGAATTAAAAATATTAATTACACTTGAGTCAATCTTCCTTCCTTATATTACTTTTTGTTTTCTTCTGAGTCCTTTATATTCATGCTCTCTCTCTTAATTTCTCTCTCTCGTTCCATTGTTTTTTTACATACTTGTTCTTAATTCATTCCTAAAACTTCTGCCAGATTGATAAATTTCCTCTCAACATGAGTAAAACATATTAGGAAAATTTGCAACCCCTAATATGTTTTTCCTGGGCACTTTCCTCTTAGAATCCTCTTTGCTCTACTCTGGACTATATGCTCTAGAGTAGAGCAAAGAGGATTCTAGGAGGAATTGAGAAATTCTTCCCTATTGGCCACTGAGATGCCTTTATTATATTTCCCTGCTCTTGATGTTTCCTAAACTCCTCTATAGCAACTTCATCCTGTCCTGTGAATTTAAATGCCAGCTCTATGACAATCATTATGAAATTTACATCTCCAGCTCTGATCTCAGCACAGAATCTTAGACTTGTATGTTCCAAATCTCCAGTTTGATTTTCAAAAGCTTCTCAATCACAATATTTCCATGGTTGATCTTTTGTTTATTTCTGCCCCCCTCCCTGCATCTGATCCTCAAATGGCAACCTATTTATACAGTTGCTCAAGACATAAACCTAGGCATCTATCTGACACCTCCTTCCCTGGGGGAGCTCACATCTAATCCATAGTAAATCCTATTCACTCTAACTTCAAGGTATGTGTCAAATATAAATGACAAATCTGAACACTTTTCACAGCCTCACTGGCTTCCATATGAACTGCCAAGGCTCCTTGTCTGGATCACTGTAACAGTGTCTTAACAGGTCTCACGCTCCGTTATTACTTACCTACAGACTGTTCTCTACAGGGAAGTCAGAGTGGTCTTTTAAATACCTATCAGATCATGTCACTTCCTTGCTCAAAACACTCCAACATTTTCTGATTGCATTTTGACAAAGTTCAGCTCTTACAGTAAACTAAAAGAATTTGTCATTCTTCAGATACACCCAGGTCTTTCCCACCTCAGGACCTTTGGACTTACAAGAGGACATTCTCCCATACAATGTCATGTTTCAATCACTCATATTTTTCAGGCCACTATTCAACTGTGGCCTCTCCATACAAGTCTTCCTTGATCAAAATAGCTAAAATAGCAGCCCTCGACACTATCTATCTCATCCTATACACTGTATTTCTTTAAAGTGCTTATCACTACTTGATTTATATCATATATCTTGCTTATTTGTTATTGCCTGTCTACCCACTACAAGATAAAGTGTTTGAGGTCAGGGGTGTTCTCTTGTCCATGGTACTATCTCCAGCTTTGGAACTGTGACTAGGACATGGTAGAAATTCAATAAATATTTATTTAAAGAATGAATATTGAATGACCAAAGTACCAGGCACTGTTCCAAGTGGTGGACCAAAGCACTGAACAAGACTGATGAGCTCTTCTCTCTCATGGCTCTTATGTTCTAGTGGTCACAGTTATTTCTATACCATGTACCATGTTAATAAATTTACTTTTCATGTGAACTTATCTCTTTGGCTTGAAAATGATGTCCTTGAGACATTTTGCTGTCCTGTTCCTAATCTAGTACCTGGAACATAAAATCTTGTTAACACATTTTCAGTTATCCTACATATTTCAGTTGTTTAGTTGTATTTATAACAGACTATCTAGCTTATCACAAAGTTCATGATTATATTTTAAAATTCTGGGTAAGCAACTACTATCCTATAAGTCAGGCTTAGGAGTTTAGTGGAAATGGTTAATATCCCCATTTACAACTAGGAAACCACAGGAGAGTGTTGAAGTAACTTTCCCAAGGTTATCCAATGAATCATTGCCAGAGCTGGAATTAAATCCCATAACTCATTCTTGTTTAGGAAGCACTTTTATTCCTGGTTCTAAGATACACTGTGAGAACACTGTATCACCATCATTTTTCATTGGAGAGTTTAGAATAGACAAGGCCTAAATCAACTTCATAATAGAGGTCTTTATTTCATTTTGGAATTTTAGTGAAATGTTGTTGAGGATCATTAAATATTACAGATTGTCTTAAGCTGAGATTGGCTTATTGATCATCAATCATCTAGTGAGTTCTTAAATAATTAGTTACACATATTGGAAAAAAATGTTGCTAGTGGTCGAGGTTCAGTGTACCTACTATGAAAGATGTCATTATCAATTGTGAAAATAGTAAAAAAAAAGTCAACATCTGTATAATGGTATGACTTTGCACTGTCCGTTGCTTATATGGGGATTAATAAGGTTAAGAATTCATTTACATGTAGCCAGAACACTCTTCTCTTAACAATTTGCAAGTAGGTTCTACCCATAAAGTTGACGGAGTTATTTGTGGGAAGCAATAAACACAATATTGTTGTAATGATAATTACTAAAGTTATTACCTAAATTGAACTTTGGTTTCCTGAAATCAGCTAATACTATTTTACTTTGAAAGACTCTTCATTTTTTAAACATTTTACATATTTTTTCTTTTTTCTACTATGTCATGATGACTATACCTTATAAATTATAAAATCAGCCTCCTCACTCGGCTGTGTGATTCTTCTTTTAAACCTCCTACAGTGGTCCAAATGATTTTTTTTTAACAACCTAAATCATATCACATCATTATTCTGTTTAAAAGAAAAATCTAATAGATTTCCATTTTATCTCCAATGAAATCTAAACCCTTTTCATGGTCTATCATGCCCTGGGTGAGTTGATGCTTGTAAGTCACCCCAATTCTCTCTCCCACGCTATATTTTTGTTATGGTCCAGACTTGGTAGACTTCTTTGTGAGTATCCAAACCTCAAGCCTTAAGATCACTGCATTAGTTCTTCCTTGTATCTGGAGGTCTTGTCCCCTGATCTTTGCATTGCTATCTTCTTATGGCTCCAGTCTTGTCAGAGATGACATATTGGTAGCATTCTGTCTGGAATACCACTTTCTATCCTATTGCCCAATTTCTCTTATAGGCAGGCCTTGTGATAATTCTTGTTTTTATTTTCCCCCAACGCCTTCCCCAGAACTCATTAGAATATAAATTCCACAGAGATAGTGTCTTGAAGGTTTTGCTCTCCAGTTTATCCCATGATCTTCGAAAACATGGTGCTCATTACATATTTTGTTTGGATGAATGAAAACTTTTTTCTTCAACACTGTTAGCTTTAACAGATTGAGGTAAGAAACTGGACTCCATGTTGATTTCCTCTCCTTTATATTATATGAATGCAACTCCAGGCCTTGATATTAAACTCTTTATTTTTTTACCCTAATCTTAAAACAGACTGTTTACATAAACTACCCTAACTGGAGACTTTTATAAGTTCATAATTCAATATGCACAACAAGGCACTATGCAACCAATGACAGAATTTCGTATCAGTATCTTGAGTCTTCTTCTAATTTGGTTTAAGTTATATCATAGCAAGCTAATATACTTTGAAGTGTGCAAACACAGGCTTTTCCTAGTTTGAACATAGGTGTTTATGTTATCTTTGATTTATTTTTATGGTATTGGGAGTTACGGTTGAGAGAAAATTAGAATTCACTTATCCCTAATCCTCCTTGGAAGTCTAACTATCCTTCAGAAAGCACTGTTCCAGAATGCAATGTAATGTTCATGGCAGGAGGTCTTGTGATGTTTTAGGCTTACACAGGCCAGGCTCCTTTCTGTGAAATACAAGAGTCTTTCTAATTCCCTTCCAGTTCTGCTCCTCCTATTATGAACAATCCTCTTTCATAATAAAGAGTAAGAACCATGATGATAAGAGGCAGGGGCAGAAAGGGTTGCATTGTAGAATTACAAATTTTAGCCAAAAACTATTTTTAAAAAATTCTAAATTCATTCAATAAGGTAAATTAAATCCTTCCCTAAAAATCCAGCATTAATTTATTTAAAAAATTAAAACAATGCTTAAGATTTTAAAATCCTACGTAGCATTTAAGGAATGTAATGTGGTTAATTTATTCTACTGTAATCACAGAATAAACTGTGAATTATATCATCCAAGTTCAAAAGAAACCTCTCCAGAGGCCCTCTTTCAGAAAATTAAAAAGTTTATTGAGAGATTTTTCATTATATAATTTAATAGGAAGGTTAATACAGCATCAAATATAATATGTTACCTTAAATTGGTATTCACATAAGCAAAGCAAACTAGCCTTCTTTCAGGGCTGTTGTTTACATTTTGTCCATTCTTACGTGTGGCTTATAATACAGCAGTGCTATTCAGCATGGTTCCTGGACCAACAGTATCAGCATCACCTGGAAACTTGTTAGAAATGCAAATTCTCAGGGCCCATGTCAGTCTTATTGAATTAGACATTCTGGGTATAGACCACAGCAATCCAAGTATTAACAAAACCTTTAATGGGGTGATCCTGATCACACCACAATTTGGGAGCCATACTCATACATAGGCCAAATCAGGACAATTTGTCATTGTTTTGGTTATTTTTTGGTTTTTTTGTTTTGTTTTGTTTTGTTTTTATTTATATTTTCTTTTTTTTTAATTTTATTATGTTATGTTAGTCACCATACAATACATCATTAGTTTTTGATGTAGTGATCCACGATTCATTGTTTTTGTATAACACCCAGTGCTCCATGCAGTACGTGCCCTCCTTAATACCCATCACTGGGCTAACCCATCCCCCCATCCCCTCCCCTCTAAAACTCTCTGTTTGTTTCTCAGAGTCCATAGTCTCTCATGGTTCGTCTCTCACTCCGATTTCCCCCCCTTCATTCTTCCCTTCCTTCTCCTAATGTCCTCTATGCTATTCCTTATGTTCCACAAATAAGTGAAACCATATGATAATTGACTTTCTCTGCTTGACTTATTTCACTTAGCATAATCTCCTCCAGTCCCATCCATGTTGATGTAAATTTGGGTATTCATCCTTTCTGATGGCTGAGTAATATTCCATTGTATATATGGACCACATCTTTTTTGTCCATTCATCTGTTGAGGGCATCTCATCTCTTTCCACAGTTTGGCTATTGTGGACATTGCTGCTATGAACATTGGGGTGCATATGGCCCTTCTTTTCACTACATCTCTGTCTTTGGGATAAATACCCAGGAGTGCAATTGCTGGGTCATAGGATAGCTCTATTTTTAATTTTTTGAGGCACCTCCACACTGTTTTCCAAAGTGGCTGTACCAACTCGCATTCCCATCAACAGTGTGAGGGGTTCCCTTTTCTCCACAACCTCTCTAACATTTGTTGTTTCTTGCCTTGTCAATTTTTGCCATCCTAACTGGTGTAAGGTGGTATCTCAATGTGGTTTTGATTTGTATTTCCCTGATGGCTAATGATGATGAACATTTTTTCATGTGTCTGTTAGCCATTTGTATGTCTTCTTTGGAGAAGTGTCTGTTCATGTCTTCTGCCCATTTTTCGACTTGATTATTTGTGTTTTTTTGGGTGTTGAGTTTGAGAAGTTCTTTATAGATCTTGGATACCAGCCCTTTATCTGTAGTGTCATTTGCAAATATCTTCTCCCATTCTGTGGGTTACCTCTTTGTTTTGTTGACTGTTTCTTTGCTGTGCCGAACTTTTTATCTTGATGAAGTCCGAAGAGTTCATTTTTGCTTTTGTTTCACTAGCCTTTGGAGATGTATCTTGAAAGAAGTTGCTGTGGCCGATGTCAAAGAGGTTACTGTCTATGTTCTCCTCTAGGATTTTGATGGATTCCTGTGTCACATTGAGGTCTTTCATCCATTTTGAATTTATCTTTGTGTATGGTGTTAGAGAATGGTCGAGTTTCATTCTTCTGTATATAGTTGTCCAATTTTCCCAGCACCATTTATTGAAGAGACTGTCTTTTTTCCATTGCATATTTTTTCCTGCTTTGTTGAAGATTATTTGACCATGGAGTTGAGGGTCCATATCTGGGTTCTCTATTCTGTTCCATTGGTCTATATGTCTGTTTTTGTGGCAGTACCATGCTGTCTTGGTGATCACAGCTTTGTAATATAGCTTGAAATCGGGCAACGTGATGCCCCCAGCTTTGTTTTTCTTTTTCAACATTTCCTTGGCGATTCGAGGTCCTTTCTGATTCCATACAAATTTTAGGATTGTTTGTTCCAGCACTTTGAAAAATGTCATTGGAATTTTGATTGGGATGGCGTTGAAGGTATAGATTGTTCTGGGTAGCATAGACATTTTAACAATGTTTATTTTGTCATTGTTTTTAAGGTCAAAAGCTAACCTATTCTAACTTGGGAAGTCTGTGATAAAATTGATCATACTCGGTTGTGCTCATTGAAGAGAGATTTCACATCTTCCTTTCAGTTTCTGTTTGCTGAAATATCTTTCCATAACTTTTAATTTAATCAAGGTTTATATTCTAAGTTACTTTCTCTCTCCCTTTGCTATAAACTTCCCTCCTACAGATTCTAAATTTTCTTGTGTTTGTGACCACACAGAATCGAAATACATCTAGAGGGTAACTATTGTGGAGCCTAGAAGAATTAGCAAGAATACCTATTTTTCCCTTATCTCCTATTCCTCTAAAATTAAAAATGTTGGATGCCATGTAAATTTACACAAGGATGTTCACCAGAAGTGCACACAACACATACAAGTGCCACCAGTGCAATTCAAGGTAATATGTAATGAAGAACACAGGATTCTACATACCAAAACTCACCTGCTGTCTTGATTGTTTTCCATCTTGAAGGACCAACTGTGAGTCCTTATACATATTACTTAAAAAGTGGATTAAAAAAAATACATGAAATCACAAGCATAATTGTGAAGGTTCTGATGTAAATGAGTTCTCTAATAGCTTCTCTAATTTGTGCACTTAAACACCATTTATTTTAATGTGACAGGCTTCTAAAAAATCAGGGCATATTTTATAGTTGATTCCATGAAGAGAGACATACACATGCACACACACATACATACACTCAAACAGGATGCTATATTTGCAATAAATAAAGGACAAAATGGGGGCCAAATTAGTTTATTTGTAAATCAATTTCAATAAAAATGCTATCTGCTACAAGCAGGAAATCTAATTAAAAAATTAATACTTCCACTAAACAAAGTAACATATAGGATGTGAGAAAGAAGAACCTACATTTAAAAAATAGGATATAAAATTGTTCACAGATGATCAGAAAAATGAAGATATGCCCAAAATGACCAAGGTCCTTGTTAGCTACCATGATGAGTGAAACTCCAAATGTGTCATGGAATGACTAGAATGCATTATATCTGTGTAGGTGGGAAAAGGTTGGGGAATAATGCCAAGAAACATAAATTAGTTCTCATAACTCATTCTATTGTACTGAGTGGGAGGAAGTAAAAACTTTCTTTTGAGCCTTCCTTTTTGAACAAACACCATGCTTACTTGTTCATCTTCTTCCTAATCTCCATTTCAAATTCCTTTCCTTTCTTATTTTGTTAGATGATTACATGGCAACTATACGTTATGGTATTTTTTATACCAAGTATGCAGCCAGACCCGTCCCATCCTGCTCTCCATTCTAAGCTCAGCTCAGTTAGTAGTATCTCTCACCACACAATCAGGCCAGATGGCATCATAAACAAACTTCTCATTAATTCTTCACACTCACATTTCACTTTCAAGTTACCATGTCTTGTTAGCCATTTCCTCAAAATAATCCTCCAACGTGTTGCCTCCTCTCTACTGCCATTGGCATTTTGTCTTTGTTCAAACCTTATGACTTTAAAGCTTATTATCCTCCATTGTATCGGAATCTTCAATATTAGCCAGACCTGTGGCCTTCAGAAGAAAATCTTTATATACTTAAATTCTTTGTAGCTTCTGGTAGCCATGTAGCTTCTGGTAGCTCCTGGAGAAGATAGTATAGAAAAGAATCTTTAAGAGGAGAGTTCTTTTTTTTTCCTTGCTGGTTAAAATATTAGCAAATAGCAACAGCTGGAGCTGACCCTGTGGCTCATGAAATGGTCTCAGGAATGGCCATCAGGCAGGGTGGAATAACAGGGGTGAAACCTGTGGTCCTGACAATATGAAGAGCCATTCTGACCCTCTATGAACAACCTTGGGACTTATCAAACATGAGAAAAAAAATATTCATTTATCTTGATTGATATGATTATTTTGTATATTTTTGTTATTGAAGCCATACCTAATCCTAAAATATATACCCTCAACTTTTGCTTGAAAGAGTTTTTAATATTCTACCTGATCTGATATTACTCCATTCCAAAATAGACTTCAGATAACTGCCAACTGGTACTTCTGAAACCCAAATCCAATCATGTTTACTACTCCGGTTATTTCTACCTATTGTCCATAAGATGAAATTTAAAATATGTATCCTGGTGAAAGTGGAATTTATGTTCAGACCTTTATCTTCCTTTATAGGCTCAATTCTTGGTACTTTCATGCTCTCTCTGTATTTTTCAGAATTTAATACATAGATTTTTCTTGAACACCTACTGAGGGTCTGCCATTTCAAGCACCGATATCCCCTCCCAGCTCTATGGACCAGAACTTGCTGCTTCCTCTGCTTAAAAGTCCTTCCCTCCTTTTCTGTTCCACAGGGGCTTACATTTTGCCTTAAATGTGAAGTCATTCCTCACTTTTTTCCTAATTCATCATCTCTTCTTCTTTCTGTATAACACAGTGCAATTTTTAATTGGTGATTTTTATGCCATATCACTCTCTTTTACATATTGGCTTTCCCATTAGACTAAGTTTCTTTGAATCAGAAATACTATAACCCCTTCCAAATTCCTAGTATCTAGCAGGCACCTTAGCCTAGTAATGTCCAAAATTATTTCTGAGCCAAATATTAACAAATTAATTTCAGACCTAAAAGGGACATCTTGTCCACCCTTCTTTTACTAGATGAGAAAACAAAGGTTCAGAGAGATTGAAAAAAATAATCAAAATCATACAACTCTTTATTATAAAATCAAGATTAAGTCTGGTGTTGTCTCACTCACAAATTAGTGTCAATTTCCCCACTTCATGTCAGTTTTATTTTTATATCTGAATTATTTCAGTAATTAATCTTATTTTTCTTTTCATTTTTTCCTAACAATATCTGTTCATCTAATATTAAATAAATTTATTTTCTCAGTCTCCTTGGATTTGACTTATGTCCTAGAAATTTGAACACTGTCAGAAGACAGGCTGAGAGAAAGGTTAATGGATAGGATCAGCTGTGCAAAATCTTCATAAACCTTTGTACCTCCGAAGAAAAGATAAACTGCAACATTCTGAATTTATCTCAGGTACAACATCCACAATCTCTCATTACTTTTCTTCCCATAATAATTGAAACCCATTACTAATTGAGGTGTTAACTACCAGGCAAAGTTGAAATCCGTATCTGATCTATTTCAATGATGTTGGAAATGTTCACAAAGGAAAAAAGAAAAGTGGTTTCTTTATGTTGTCCTTGCAAAATATTCAGACATTAGCTTTTGGAAGAAGGAGAGAACCACCGAGTTGCCATCTTCATTTTAGAAGAAATCAATCAATCTTTTGGACCACATGTTTAGTGTTATGAGAAAGATATGACTAGAACTACAATTTCTAATCTCCTCTAAACAAAGCCCCTTCTTCTCCCCCAGTGTTGGGGTTAAGGTAGAACAAGAAATCAGCCATAATACCTGGCTTGCTAAAATGTAACACAGAGGCCGCTGGGGGCGAGGGAGGGTTTCGGAGAAGGGCTAGGCCTTTGGAATGCCCTGGCCCACATGACCACTCTGCCATAGGAATGCCGAGGGGAGTTACCTTCCCTGAAGCTTTCTTAGCCTAAACAGGTGCCTTGTGATCTAAGAGATGTCTGCATTGTCCCTTAGGCTATGTTTAGTAGAACAAGCAGATTAGCAGATCTTATCTTTTCCCTGAATCCTCCCAGTTTCAGTAAGACCCCTTGTCACACATCCGTGCTTGAGAAACAGTGATAAGGATTTGTGATTATCCTGAAGGACCAATAAAAGTGGGAGCAAGGAAGAGCAAAGGGTCTTCATCTCTGAGCATTGAGCCCCTTGCCCTCTCCTCTCTTCACAGCAAAGTTTGGAGTCATCTTTCATCCCTTGGTACAGGGATTGCTGGCCATTCCCAGCACCCCAGCACCTTCTTGATGTTTTCTCCGAGTTCATGAATTTTATAAATAAGGAAAAAGAAAGGAAGAAATGTAGCAATCATGTTTAGGCAGTTCTAGATTAGAGAAAGATACTTAACTATTTTCTTTGGGGGCCTTCATGGAAGACAGATGAGCAATACGCTTATTTAATCCTTGTTTTGCACAACACACCTTAAACCTTACTTTAAGCTTTACTTAACTTTATTCAAGTCCTGCAAATACCTCTTTGCTATCCCCTTCGTACAAATGAGAAAACCATGACATGAAGAGGATATATATCAACAAGGGCAAACATTTCTTGGGGATTTATTGCACCAAGAAATCTACTAAGATGGGGCGCCTGGGTGGCTCAGTTGGTTAAGCGACTGCCTTCGGCTCAGGTCATGATCCTGGAGTCCCTGGATCGAGTCCCGCATCGGGCTCCCTGCTCGGCAGGGAGCCTGCTTCTCCCTCTGACCCTCCCCCCTCTCATGTTCTCCCTCTTTCTCTCATTCTTTCAAAAAAAAAAAAAAAAAAAAAAAAGAAATCTACTAAGTTGTTTATAAGTATGATCTCATATTCTTTTCACAGAAGCCATACAAAATAGATGTTACTATTGCTGCTTAACAGATAATATAAAGATTAAGTGATCTACAAAATTTCACATAGATACTGAATGAAGGGATCAGAATTAAAGCCCATGGCTTCACTTTTGACTCCCAAATCAAAAAAGCTCTCTTTAGGAGGAAAAATAAAATAATGCTTCCATGTGGACTGTAGAGTCTTGTCAGTCACAGACCTGCAAGGGTAGCCCTGTCTATGTTGAGATGGTAAAACACTTGAACATGAGTCCCAGTTTAAGAAAATTGGCAAAAAGCATAAACATTTATAATGTACTAGATAGTGGTTCTCAAGTCTGGGCCTTGACCAGGGGAATCTATTAGAAATTCAAATTTCAGGTCCTACCCTCCTAGATGTGCTGAATCAGAGCACTGGGAGTGCCCCCAGTAGTCCCTGTTCTAACAAGTACTGGCTAGTATTTGCTAAAACATGGTAATCACACTGCCATTGGACCTTATCAGACCTGCCTCAAAGGCCCTCAGCCCAGGCCCTAACACCTTATAAAACACTTTAATGATTTCCTCATTTGGGACTCTAGGACTGTGAGGGGGACATTTGCTCTTCATGCATAAATCTAACAGTCTTAGCTTGGCCCACAGAGACTTTTTTTCTGGTGGTTTCATGGGAAATCAAAAGTCAACACATTGGACTGAGATAAAACTAATGTGTGGCAACCTCAGAGGAATGGGGCCATGGATTAAATATCTCAGTCTCTCTCTCCTTCAGCCCTCTGATATACTGCCAGTGCCTTCCACTGGCCAGACTCAGCCAGAAGATAAAGGGCAGGAGAATTTATAAAGTTGTCCATAAAAGTCACTCCCCTAGCCCCTACAATGAAGTTGATATGGGTGAAAAGTGAATATGGGGAAAAAACTCAAGAAATCTAGCAATATTCCCCAACTTACCCCTCAATATCCACTAATTTCTTTTATCCAGAATAAAAAAAAAAAAAAAAAACTTGTACCAGTCAAACATGGAACACATAGGGACCCCATCAGTTACCACATTATAAATAGTCTATTATCTGTTTTGTCATACTGCTACTTGGATCCTAAAATATTAGTCACTTCTAGTGCTCTTCAATAAGATACTTAAGATAAAATGAAGGAAACAGAAATGATAAGGCATGGCTTTTGTTGTTTTTGCTTCTGTAGCTAGTCATGAGGTATAGGCTGATAATTATAGCTTTCTTTTTCAAGGGGATTCCATGACTTCTTTATTTTCTCAGCATTCTGGCTAGATGGAATTTTTTACCAAAGCTTTGTTCCTGCTGTATCTGAGTATTTTATGGATCTGTGTTTACCAAGCTGCTGAAGTTTACTAATGATCATGATTATTGGGCAAGGGAATATTAGAGGTGTTCAGTAAGTCCCCTGATCTTCAAGGTGAATCATCCTTTCACCTACTGGTTACCTTTGGAAATCAGGGTTAATCATCCTGATTACCCTAGAGTAATCTCCCTTTCATGCCTGTTGAATGAACAACATGAAAAACCCTAAATACCCAACAAGTACACTCAGTTTCCAGTTATGATCATAACTCTTGTTTTCTAGAGGAAGTATTATTTTCCTAGGCATTCTAGGACTTCCAAATTCATTGATCCCCAGGTTGATTGTACAAGAGTAAAAAATTATTTCAGGAGGTTACTAGTGTAATAACCACCTCCATTTGGTTACTGCACCTGTGTATCCTAACTAAAAGGATTGACTCCAAATATTGGATGTTGATTCAAGGTATATACTTCATTCTTCTGGAAAAAATTCCAACACTGCAGGGTTTTACCTCTCAACTCTGAGCTGTATCTATTCAGCTGCTTCTTTGCATTCGAGTACATGGTAACACTAGTGAATTCCACGTGAATAAGTTTATCCTGGCATGTCATGCAGGCAGTGCTGTGTAGATTACCATGGTGATGACTAAGGCATTCAGGAAATCCATGATAGGGGCACTGGCAAAAGGATTCAGTCAGGGAAGGCATATTCACACCTGGAATATGTCTGTCACTGTAAGGAAACATCACTGCCATCTCCAGGATGGAAGGGATTTAATGTCACCAACGTACCAGCTGTTTTCCCCAGTAAATGTTCTTGTATGGGAGCTGATGAGGGAGTGCTCAGTTGGCCTCTGCTTTTGAAGGTTGGGCAATAAGTGAATTTCATAGTCAAATCAGCCTTTTTAAGGAAAAATCCACTTTGTAGACCCCTGCACAGCTACCACCCTTGCCATCATGACCACCTTGGACATTTTCTTACTAAACAAGCACTGCAATTGCTGGGGGTAGAAATCCTACTTATATCTATTGGATAGGTAATATTTTCTTTTAGGAGACAATTCTCCATAATTTATCTACATATCTAGGATTGTCTTTGTATGTAAGCTACAGATAGTGTCTTCCTCTGGGTCAGAGGGCAGATCAGTTTCGTGGTCAGGATAATAAAGGTAATGTCTTCCCTTGGAGACAAAGGCTAGGCATATTTGCTAGCAGTGCCCTTAAAGGATTAGGGCTTTTCTAAGCACTGTGTGCATGATGCCTGCGTCACCCCGGTGAGAACTGGGGTCAAGAGGAACCAATGCAGACATGAAGCTCTGCTACATACATCCCGTGCCATGAATAATAAACTAAGTCCATTTGCACTTGTTGTCTCCTCACTGGTTAGATCTATGAACATATGGCAAGCCAAACTAGCAACTCCAGGAGATGTATCTGCTTTGGGTCTGCTTGATCAATTGAACTGATTATTGTCTTGCCTATAGGGATGCCTTCTGGTGGGATTTTATATGACATCTTACTGTCATACTGTCCCTGGTACTTGTTCTCTTTAGGTTGAAGATCAGTATGGAGTATGTTGCAACAGAATCTCTTTCCCTGATATTGATGAGAGTGATGAGATCCCAGAGTGGTAGAGGTCAAGGGTTGTTCTCATCCATAACAAATAGAGAGTTTCAAGCCAGAAAAGTAGAGGAGCAATTAGTTTCTTGACCATAGAGGTCTATGTTGTCTATGATTATGTGTTAAATTTGGCTAAGCTTTATCAATTTAGCCAGGATTTATATATTTTTCCTCCAAGTTTTATAGTATGCTAAAATTTAAGGAAGCACTCATTCACTCTTAGTATCATGCAAGTGCAGGGTTGGCACCTGAGAGTGAGTACCTCCTTAAATTGTGTTCCCTGGGTGCTTGGTTTGCATCACTCAAATTCCAACCTTGCACAAGACCGTATTTGCAAAGTAGGCTCAGCTTCATCCATTGGGTCAAATATCCAATCTCCTATTTTAGAGATTCTTTCCCTACCACTTCTTTTTTCTTAGAAGAGTCTTGGCAAAGTTAAACCCTTAACACCACAAGTCTACAAACCTTATAATCATGTTCAGGGCTGATGAACACATTTTCCAACAAAATTACAGGAAATAAGTGACTCCTTCAAAACTTTCAAAAACAAGTTTCCATTTCTGTTCTGTTTAATAGTCACAGTCATCTACTTCTATAGGATTGCACATTTTTGTAGAAAGACTGTAGTTAATACTGTGCCTAAGTGCCACAGTTTCTTGATTTTTTGAAGGTTTCCATACTATATACACTCTGGCCTGAGCTAATAGTATAATAATTTGCATGATCATGATGACATCACATAGCAAAGACTACTGTTGTGCTATCCTATATCCTTCTCAGCTTTCTCTTAAGGTTTTTGTAACTAAGTACCACAGACTGGGAGGTATAAACAATAGAAATATTGTTCTGGAGGCTTTAAGTCCAGAATCAAGATGTCAGCAAAGCCATGCTCCCTTGGATATTTTGGGTGAACTCCTTCCTTGTCTCTTCCAGCTTCTGGTGGTGGCCAGTGATCCTTGGATCATCCTTGGCTTATAGACACGTCACTCAAATCTCTGCCTCTGCCATCACACAGCACTACCCTGTGTGTCTCTGTCTTCAGAGGGCACTCTTCCTCTTCTTTTTGTCCTTGTGGGTGGTTTTTGTTTTTTAAAATTTTATTTATTTCTTTATTTGAGAGAGAGAGTGTGCGTACAAGAGCAAGGAGGGACAGAGGGGAAGTGATAAACAGACTCTGTGCTGAGCACTGAACCTGTTCTGGGGCTCCATCTCATGACCCTGATATCATGACCTGAGCCGAAATCAGAGTCAACTGCTTAACCAACTGAGCCACCCAGGCACCCACCCCACTTTTTCTCTTCTTATAAGGACACCAGTCACAGCCATATTGGATTAGGGCTCACTCTAATGACCTCATCTTATTGATTACATCTGCAAAGATGTTATTTCTTAATAAGATGACATTCACAGATACCAAGGGTTAGGGTTTCAACATATCTTTTTTATGGACACAATTTAATCAATAACACCTCTTAACAAAGAGATGAACGATGTGTTCTTCAAATACATAAGCTGCTTGGTTAGGAAAGAAAAGAAATCCTCACATTCTATAATTTATTTAAAGAGACTATTTACAAAGGTGTGGCAGCATTATGGGAACCACAAACTGTACACCTAACAACAGCTTGAATTTGTTACTCCCTCCAGGACTCTAGGGGTAAGAGGAGAGTACAGTAACTGAAACCCAGAGGGAGCAGCCATGTGGAGAGGGTACTCTGACAGTAGCTTTAGTCTTTGGCAAAGAGATTTAGCTAGCCTATCATTCCCCTCAGGGGGGAAGCTGGGGAATAAATACCAGGACCATTCATCTTCTAATGTTCTGCCATTGCCTCCTTTGGGTCAAACCCAACTGTTGGTACACATGACATAGAACATGGAAGAAAAAGATGGAAAGTTGATTGGGAGGGACAGAGAAAATACCCAGAGCAGCTCACGCCATCACAGTTCACAAAATAAAGGACATAAAAATAGATCATAATTTTTAAAATTCAAAAAAATTTAAAGGAGGGTCCAATTATTAGGTAATAAACTGGTCAGCATCATAAATAGATAATACAAAATTTTGGTAATATTTTTGGAAAAGAGGGTAATCCTGTCTGACATTTAAAGGCAAATCCAGTTGATTCTGCTATTTTGTTTGCAGGAATTTTTTCTACGTACCCATTGGACATAGTATAAATATTATACAAGGATATTTATAAAAGCATTCTTCATAATAGAAAAAGACTGACCACTACCTAAATGTTTATAAAAACAGTTCAGATGGAAATTAGCATGTCAATTTAATAGAACTTTATGATTCCACAAAAATCATAACATTTATTTTAAATTATAGGTAGAGTATATGCATTAACCTTCTTTCTAAGCTGAAATAGTAGTAATAACACAACAACAATAAATAAGAATAGGATAAAGGCAACAACTGCTTCTATTTCAGGAGGAATAGGAGAACAAATGTCTAACTTCTCTTCTATATGGATACAATTTATCCCTGAATAATTTATTAAATGTTCCAAGCATGTTGACTGACCCATAAATCCAAATTATTTTATACCCACTTTCCACTTAGGTGTAGGTCTATTTATGAGCTTGACAATTTAGTCCACTGTGTTTCATTTTTTGTTTATTTGTTTTGATTTTATTTATTCTTTTGTCCATGTGAACATGGATTGCAAATATTTTCTCCCCAGCTACAGTTTGCCTGTTTATTTTTTTAACAGCATATTTTGATGAGTAGGGCATTTTAATCTGAATGAAGTCCAATTTATCTTTTTGTTTTATCTTGTGCTTAATGATTTTTGTGTCATCTATGAAATCTTTCACAATCAAAGATCTTGAAAAAAATTTCCTATGTGACTTTTAAAATGTGTATAAATTAGACTTTAAGTCTATGATCCATCATAAATTAATTCTTTTTCTATGCTACAAGAAAGGGGTCAAAGTTTATCACATTAAGCCTCATTTGTGAGAAGGACCTTCTCCTGTTGAATTGCCTCAGTGCCTTTGTGGAATGAAAACTACATTTCTCAGCATTCCTTGCTGTTAGAAATGGTCAATGGGATAGAAGGATCTAGAGAGAGTTCTTTTTTTTTTTTAAGATTTATTGATTTATTTGAGAGAGAAAGAGAGAGAGAGAGAGAGCACAAGAGCAGGGGGAGTGGCAGAGGGAAAGGGAGAGAGAGAATCCTCAAGCCGACTCCCCACTGAGCGCAGAGCCTGGCATGGGCCTGGATCCCAGGACCCTGAGATCATGACCTGAGCACAAATCAATATTCAGCCACTTAACTGACTGCACCATAAAAGTCTTTCATTCTTTTTTTTCTTCTTTGTTAGTGGAACGTAGCCACAAAGTTGCCATCTTGGCACTGAGAAAGAAGTCACATATTACTATTGCTTTGCCCCCTTCACAACAGAATTCCCTTACTGATAAACCAGCTCTAGCTATTTCCCATAGGATTTTGTTATATTGGAGAAAAGTACATTTATTTTGTCAAAAACATTTATAAGAGGAGATAAAATGGAATACAAAAATAAAAATATTTTATTTCCTCTAAATTTTCTAATTGTTTCCATGTGTGTGAATGTCCTTTGCATCCATTTATGTCCTAACCAGAAGCTGAGATCCATTAGTTGATTTTTACATTTCAATAATTTGTTTTCATTTCTAAAATTATTTTCCTTCAAATTAGCTTGTTTTTTTTAACAGTCTATAGTTCTTTGACCTATTTTGTGATTCCACCATTTACATATTAAACATTTGATATATAGTTACATTATCTCTACCTAATAAATATAATATCTGATTTTCTTGGCAAGATCTAAATCTTTTTTGTTTAACTGGCTGTTGGTAATGATGGGTTCTTTGCTTGTGTTTTGTCATCTTTTATTGTGAATTCATGTTTACTAATCTTAATATGTAGAAGTAACTCAGACCTTAATTGGAATATCATTCTGAGAGGATTTAAATTTGTTTCTATCTGGAACCAGCGAACACCAATAAACTTGTGTTCATATCAGCCTCTTACAATATCCAAAAATACACTGAGTCTCAGAATCATTCACTGGACTTGCACTGGAGAAAATTCTCTTGTAATTTTCCAGTTCTGTTTTCAGATCAATGGGTTTAGTCCCTTTCATATTGCTTCCCTTCCAGTCTGGCACTACAACTTTATATCTTATGCATTTCAATTACTTTGTGACTAAAAGACTTTTTAAAATTTCTACTTCATCAGATGGACTGAAAACAATATTTGAAAAAACAATTTTCAAAATAAAATATTCAACATCCAGTCAACTTGCAGTTTGGTCTTGGTCAGGACAAAGGCATTTTCTACATGTAAAGAATCAGAATGTTTATCCAAAATTCCTCAGTGCATATGCCAGTAGAACAAAGAATTTAACAAAAAATGAAAATTTATATCCAGGAAAAAATGCATTTATCTCTGTAGCTAAGGAATGTTCTGTAACCAGAAATAGTTATACTTAGAGGACAAGCTGTTCAGAATGATCCAGGCAGACAAAAAGTAGAAGAGAGCACATTTTTCACAAATAAGGGGAATTAATGGAACATATAGAATAGACCTTGGGAGAAATTTAAGGTATGGAAAAAATATATATACATATAGAAGCACCTGATGGATGGTAAAAGGGAAGTATAAATTTATATTTGTATGTAGGACTATTCTCCCTTTAGTACAAAAAAAATGGCATGGATCTTCGAGGAAAGAATTATACTACAAATACACATCTTGGTTCTGTAGTACATAGATTTTACAGAGGAATAAACCATACTCTTTATTGGTTTTCAAATTTTAGAATCCACAAAACTAAAGCAGAAGACTTGATTATGGCTACAAAATAGAAAGTAACTTCAAAATCCAGATATAGGAGAGGAGAGACATGAGGAAGCAAAAAGAGCTGGAAAAAAAGAATCTTTCTGAAAAATACTTTCCCTGTGATTGATGTACACAGAATGGGTGTTATGCATGCTGTGAACAGGTGAAGGACTGACCATTAGTGTGAGGCAAATAATAACTAAATTGGGAGGATAGAAGACTATTTGTTGAGAGTGGTCTAAATATATTAAATCTTATCATCATAATAGTAGAATGTTTACCAAAACAAGCTGAAATAGATAAGTACTTATACAAGAACATCATTTAGAAATAGAAACTTTGTATTAGTTTTCTATATCTGCATGACAATTTATCAAACTTAGTGCCATAAAACAACACCGATTTATTCTTTTACTCTTCTTTAGGTCAGAAGTCTGACTGGTTCAACTGGGTTTTGTGTTCAGGGTTTCACAACACTGGAAACTCAGGGGAAGAATCTAATTCCGAACTCATTAATGCTGTTGGTAGAACACACTTCCACGCCATTGTAGAACTGAAACTTGATTTCTGTTCTGGCTATTGGTAAAAGGATGCTGTCTGCTCCTAGAAGCCACTTGTATTCCTTCTTTCATGGCTATTCCTATCTTTAAATGAACAGTGGTGCTTCAGGTCGACCTTGCTTTGAGAATTTCTCCAACTCCCTCTTTTGTCTTCCCTTTGTGCCTCCTCTTCACCTTCAGATTCTGCTAATAGTCAGAGAGAGTTCTCTGACTTCAAAGGGTTTGTGTGATTAAATCAGATCCGTGTCTTTTTAAGGTCAACTGTGGAATATCATATAAAACAATCATAGAGAGTGATATCTCATGACTTCACAGGTTCCAGGGATGAAGTGATGTGGAATATTGGGGCCATTTCTAAAAGTTCTGCTTACTACAGAGTTCACTTCTAGAAAATCCTAAGAGAAATGGCTGGGATTATTTTTTTTCCCTATGGGGATGATGGTTGGAGCTTAGATGATCCAAAATATGCTGGGAATTTAATGTTCTATTTTAAAAAAGACCAAACATTAATTCTTGGTAAAATAATAAAGTATTCAATCAATTTTTGGACCAGTTAAATGTGTTAGGCAAAAATACATTTTGCTGTCTATTTTACACCACAAAAAATAAAACAAGAATAAAATATATTAGAAGAAGGAAAGCAAATATTTTAATATGTAAGATGACTTAGAAAGACATGTTCTACTTTTTAATATCTTAACCTTTTAACAACTATCATAAAGTTAAACAATCCAAAGATAATGAAGATAAAGCTTGCAACTTACAAAATATGATTAATATAGAGTATATATTGAAATAACAAAAATGAAAAAATATATTGAAATTTTATATAGCTCATTGGAAAAATGGATCAAATATATTATCAAACAATTCACTGTGGTAAATAGAAGTGGCTTTTAAATTTATGAAAGGATGGGGCGCCTGGGTGGCTCAGTTGGTTAAGCAACTGCCTTCGGCTCAGGTCATGATCCTGGAGTCCCTGGATCGAGTCCCGCATCGGGCTCCCTGCTCAGCAGGGAGCCTGCTTCTCCCTCTGACCCTCCCCCCTCTCATGTGCTCTCTCTCTCTCATTCTCTCTGTCTCAAATAAATAAAATCTTAATAAAAAAAAAATCTTTCTCTAAAAAAAAAAAAAAAATTTATGAAAGGATGGTCATCTTATTGTAATCAAGAAAAATGAGAATCAAAAATAAAATGAAATATTGTTTTGCTCATCTGATTAACAATTAAAAAATATACACAATATACCACTTCAGGGACACCTTAACTATCCTCCCTGACTGAGTGTATTTCTACTAATTTGTACATTACTGGAATCTTGAAAATTCACATTGCACTATTATCAAAGTGGCAACTTTATATTTATAATTAATATCTATCTCTCCACTTGTTAATTCTTAGGGCTTACCATAATGTCTAGACTTTGGAAAACCCTCACTAAGTATATGTTTGGATGGATAAAAAAGAACTGTTAATGAGAATATGAGATAATGCACACTTTCATATATTCTTGCCAGGAGGAAAAGCTGCTGTAATCTTTTTTTGGAAATAATTTGGAAATTCTTACTAAAATTATACTGAACAAATATTTGACCAGGCTGTTTCATTTCTTTTTAAAAATTAAAAAAAAAATTATTGAGGTATAATTGAAATGTAACATTACATTAGTTTTAGGTATACAACATAATGATTTGATATTTGTATATATTGCAAAATGATCACTACAGTAAGTCTAGTTAACATACATGGTAACAAAAATTATTTTTCTTGTGATGAGAATTTTTAAGATACACTCTTTTAGCAACTTTCAAATATACAATATAGTATTATTAACTCTAGTCACCATGCTGTACATTACATCCTTAGGACTTATTCATTTTATAACTGGAAGTTTATACCTTTTGATCCCCTTACCCATTTCACACCCCCAACCCTAACCTCTCACAGCCACCGATCTATTCTCCCTATCTGTGAGTAAGGTTTTTTTAGATACAACATATAAGTAAGATCATATGGTATTTGTCTTCTCTGTCTGATTTATTTCACTTAGCATAATGCCCTCAAGGTCCATCCATGTTGTTATAAACGGCAAAATTTCCTTCTTTTTAGTGATTAAATAATATTCCTGTGCGTAATTGTGTGTGTGTGTGTGTGTGTGTGTGTGTGGCACATCTTAATTATCTATTCATCCATCAATAGACATAGCTTTCTTCTATGTCTTGGCTACTGTAACTAACACTGCAACGAACCTGGGGGTGCATGTATCTTTTTGAGTTAGTGTTTTTGTTTTCTTCAGAAGCTACTTAGAAGTGGAATGGTTGGCTCATATGACAGTTCTATTTTAAATTTTTTGAGGAACTGTCATACTTTTTTCCACAGTGGCTGTACCAATTTACATTCCCACCAACAGTGCACACAGGTTACCTTTTCCCCACATCCTTACCAACACTGGTTATTTTTTAGTTTTTTTGATAATAGCTATTCTAACAGTTGTGAAGTGAGATCTTATTGTGGTTTTGACTTGCATTTCCTTGATGATGAGTGATGTTGAGCACCTTTTCATGTACCTGTTTGCCATCTGTATGTCTTCTTTGAAAATGTCTATTTAGATCCTCTGCCCATTTTTTAATTGGATTTCTTTTATGGGTGGCAATTAATTTGTATGAGTTCTTTATATATTTTGAATATTAACCCCTTATCAGATATATGATTTGCAGACATTTTCTCCCATTTGGATGGTTGTTTTTTCATTTTATTGATGGTTTCCTTTACTGTGCAGAGGCTTTTTAGTTTGATGTAATCCCACTTGTTTATTTTGTTTTTTTGGCCTTTGCAAGAACTAATTTTTATTTATTTTATTTTATTTTTTAAAAATATTTTATTTATTTATTTGAGAGAGAGAGAGGAGAGGGGGGAGGGTCAGAGGGAGAAGCAGACTCCCTGCTGAGCAGGGAGCCTGATGCGGGACTTGATCCTGAGACTCCAGGATCATGACCTGAGCCAAAGGCAGTCGCTTAACCAACTGAGCCACCCAGGCACCCCAAGAACTAATTTTTAATATTTGAAGATAGATTTGCTGATTGTAACATCTCATTATCTTTTAGTTAATACCATAGTAAAAATAATAATATGCTCATCAAAAGGAAGAACCAAAGAATAATTTGCTCTGTAACTTAAAACATTTCATATTTAAAATTTTTTCAAATATTCAGCATGTTATGCAATGGCTTGTCATTGAGTCATTGCTAACTTGTCATTGCTAACTTTATTGCTTTCTTAACTTTATGAATCTTATGAACTGAACACTGAGAAATATTTCCTACCTTGAAAGAGGTCAGTCATCTCTCATGGACTTTTTACAAGTTATTTCATAAGTAATTTATCAAAATTCAATTTTGTTCAATACCCTTCTAAATTAATTCAGACTAGAAATACTGTCACTGCAATAGAGAATGACATTCAATAGCTATTTACAATAATCAGATGTATAAAAATCCCACGTTTGTAAGCCAAAGTAAGCTTTAAGAGATTCTTAAAATGTATTGCATATCACACACCGAATAAACAACGCCAGCTGGTGATAAGTATCAGGGTACTTATCATCCTATAGTCCTATAGCCAGATGTCATTTTGCTTCAGCATTTTTATACATTTTGCAATAAAACCTTGCATCACTGCCCAGTGCCCATTTTTCAATCACATTACTTTAAAAACATATGTAAACTAACGGAGAGTATATTTAAAGACAATATATACTCACCAATAAGAGAGATTTCTTTCTTTGAAGGTTAATGAAAACAGCCAGTGATAATTACCTTGGAATCTTTAACACTGCATTTAGGTTCAGACTAGTTGTACTTACTAAAGATGGCGGCAGTAAACACACCATAGTCTTTGTAAACTACTACATCTAACTTTTGAATAATACCATTTTTAACTGAAAACAATCACTTAATATAATAAGATAGGCAACGTAAAAAACTTTGCCAAGATAAACATGTTATAAGCTTTTGTTAAAAAACCAGTATTTAACCATAAAACCTCTCCTCCCTACCAATGAATGTGATCTGAAAAAACCAGTGGTCATAAAAAGGAAAGCCTATATCAATATTTGAAAATAAAGAAGGCTGATTTCAAAATACTAGAAAATAAAAATTTCTATCAGATGCAGGGAAGTTGTTAATAGAGAGAAGAAAAACTATTAAAAATGTAATTAAGTAACTATAGCTAATTAATACTAACCTAGCCAAGAATTTATTGACTTTAAAAGTTTTCAAGTACAGTCTATACTTTACCAAAGCATTTGCAGAATACAGAGGAGGGTATGACTCTACCTAGACCTAAACCTACTGGCAGAAGAGCCCAACAGTCTGTTTATCGAGCCTTCCTGTGGATTTGGATGTATGTTCAAGTTTGAGAAACATGACAGTAGACTGATGTCTTCACTAATATTGTAATCAATGAGAAGGTCATCATCTTAACTGAGAAGTTGTATTGTGCAGTGAATATATTCAGAGTTTAGTAAAAAATAAATACAGAGGGAATGTAGAATGGTTCCAAATTATCTTCTCATTCTAAGATAAACAGAAAGATATATAGATTCGGTGACAAAGTGACTTTGTCCTGGATGCAAAAGACTGGAAGCAGCAGGACCAGTTGTTATTAGTCCACACCAGGCTAGAGATAAGGAAGATCTAAATTAGTGCAGTGGCAATGACAATGGGTTAAAGACAAAATACTTTTGATGTGGGTGTGGCACATATTTGTCAAGATTTTATAATTGATTGGGTCCAAGAAATGAATGTAGAGGGAGTAAAGAATGACCCCTCAGTGTCTCTTGGATCACTGGGTATACAAATGAATTGCTGAGCACAGAGAGGGTGATTAATAAATGCTTTATTAAACTGAAGCCAATTTGTTGGTATAAAAAAAATGGAAAGCTGTGGTGTATGTCGTATCTTCTGTGAAGGCAAACCTGGCCAGCGATGATGAAATTCATGGCATGGCTGCTTCTAGCTTTTGCATTATTATAAAATTGCATTATATTTCTTTATTCATTCCTTTTCATCATTTTTCCTCCTTTTTCTAACAGATGAAATTAAATGCCATTAGAATGATATCTGTTACAATCTTGGAGTTATACAATATATTCTAAATCAGTTTTAGAAAATCTTCTTCTGACAGAATCCTGAAAAGTCACAAAGAATTTTACCATATTATAAGATAAGGAAGTCTGGTTGCAAAATATTTTGTTTTCCCACAAACTTTATTTGTCTTCATGTTATACTGTACTTGTTTCTAAGATTATATCATGAATGGTAAAATAATCAAACTAAGTGATAGAAAATAAATAATAAGAAAGTGATTATTTCTTGCACAACCTTTATATAATTGCAAGATATGAAAAACAGTACCACTATTATTAATAATAATATGGGTATTAAGGAGGACACGTGTGGTGATGAGCACCACATGAGGGTATTATACGCAATTAGTGAATCATTGAGCACTACATCAAAAACTAATGATGTACTCTATGTTGGCTATTTGAACATAATAAAAATAATAATAATAATAGCAGGATTGGCTATAGCAATTGGAGTGATGATAATGGTAATAGTAGCATGAATGGTAGAGGTGTCCCCTAAAAGAACATAATAGGTGTCACAAACTAGCAGCTTGGAAGTCAACTCTACACCAAACATTATCTGAGTCAGTAGAAAGTCTAAATATTTTAAATTAATGAATAATTTTAATGCTTTTATACAATAGGTATGTTCTCAATTTCCTATGTTATGTATTTCAGATAATTATTGGACCTCTAAAGCTTTATGATATTAATGTGTACTTTAACCTCCTGTGGGTACTAATTCTGAAATATAACTTATCGTTCTTTGAATTATTTCACTGTTAACTTTTATAACCTAGGAGTTTTAACATTCTGTTGTAAAATGTGTCCTAGGCATAAACTAAAGCTCTCTTTTTTATTTACTTATTTAGCGAAATCACTTAGTGCCTGTGATAGTATATAAGTTCTCTGACATCATATTTCCTTTATTTTCTAATGTTTCACCATATCTTTCCTGAATTTAAGTAATCTATCTTGAGCTTTTTGATAGTTTTGTAATGTAGTTGAGTTCATATATATGGACATGCTGAAGTTAGTAGGAAAAGACCAATGAATGGCCAGAACAAACTAATTTCCTGCTTTCATGCTCACCTTTTAATTAAGTGGAAAAAATCAAATAAATATATTTCTATTTCAGAATGTCAGTTGATGGTAAGTACAATAAAGAAAGATAAAACAGTAGGAAAACAGAGTGATAAAGGGTGCTATTTTACATAACTATTTGAGAGTAATACTCTAAGGAGGTAACCTTTAAACCAAGACCAAAAAACAAACAAAAAGATTAGGTAAAGAACATTGCAGGTAGCGGCAGTCACAAACGCCAATGTTTGAAATGCATCTTGTTTAGCAAGTGAAGAAGCAGAAAGGAAGATGGTGTAGCTGTCACTGAATGAGTAACTGAGAAGAAAGGTTTGGAGATAAGTTTGGATATCTGGACAGAACCAGATTAGATAGGGCCCTGAAAGCTACTCTAAAGATTCTGCTTTGGGACGCCTGGGTGGCTCAGTTGGTTAAGCGACTGCCTTCAGCTCAGGTCATGATCCTGGATCCCGGGATCGAGTCCCGCATCGGGCTCCCTGCTCGGCAGGGAGTCTGCTTCTCCCTCTGACCCTCCTCCCTCTCATGCTCTCTGTCTCTCATTCTCTCTCTCGCAAAAAAAAAAAAAAAAAAAAATTAAAGATTCTGCTTTATGTTAAATGTGATGAGAATCCCTTTAATAGTAACTATCATAAATAATGGAAAACATATTCTTTAATGAATGGTTGTAAAACTGTTTGAAAACAAAAATGGGAAAGCATGAAACACTGAAAATTGCAATGGTTTCCTAAAAAACAAAGTAATAGATGTATAAAAGTGATGGTAGGAATTGCACCAAAAGGCACATGGAGTAGACTGCTGCAAAATATGGGACTGTTGTTTCACACCAGGAAATCATAAATAAGAGGAAGAGGGAGCTCAGGAGAATCCAAAAGGGCCATTAATTGCAGCCTAAGGAGCCAGGTGAGGATGTCACTACAAATATTTCCTTATCTCCTCTCCAGCCATGAGATAGAATTCAACTTATTTTTAAATTCATATAACCCCGCTACTCCAATTGGCTAAGGACACAAGAGAATAAGAAACTATAGACCAACCTTACCTGTTAGCAAATATTCAAAAATACAAAAAATAAAATAGAATTACTGCAGAGATATATTAAAAGAATATAATTCCAACATCTATTAAGATTTATTTAAGAGAATAAGAATTCTCTAACAACAGAATAACTATTAATATATTTCAATAAATGTGAGGATTCAATTTGTATAGTTATTTAATTAGATACTGGAAACTATTTTTAAAATTCAACACAAATTTGGTTGAAGATAATTTTATTTTAAAAAATATTTTATTTATTTATTTGAGAGAGAGAGAGCGAGTAAGAGAGAGCACAAGCAAGGTGAAGGGCAGAGAGAGAACCAGACTCCCCGCTGAGTGGGGAGCCCGATGTGGGACTCAATCCCAGGACTCCGGGATCATGATCTGAGCCGAAAGCAGATGCTTAACCGACTGAGCCACCTAGGCGCCCTTAAGATAATTTTAAAATCCAAAAGTAAGAGTGGAATTTATCTTCATTGAAAAATATGTTTATATTAGGAAAACATGTATCAAAGAAGCCTTCAGCAATCATTATACTGTGTTCTGAAATTTAGGTGCCTTCTCCATAAAATCAGAAATGAGACCAGAATGCCCAGTATGGCATTACTATTTTATTCAATTATGTATTGAATGTTGAATACAAATAACGCAGTGAGGAAGTGGTGACAACAGAGAAGAGACAGACAGAGGCAAAAATGTTAATTATAGATGATATTATCATCTTCCTAGAAAAATGTAGATAAATAACTTACAAAGTATTAAAACTAAAGAGCAATAAGCTGCCAGACATAAAACAATTAATTGCTGTCTATACATTTAGGAAATGGAAGAAAAAAAAGGATGCTATTTAAAAAAGGGAATAGAAAGAAAGAAAGAAAGAAAAAGAAAGCAAGCAAGCAAGCAAAGGGAAGGGAGGGAGGGATGAAAAACATCTACAAAGTATCAAACAAATATGTGTAAGAAAGTGGTGGAGAAAGTTATCAAACTCTACTAAATGACAGAAAAAAAAGATGAAAAAAATGGAAAGATAAACTGGATGTGTGAATAGGGTGACTTAATATTGTAAAGACATCAATTTCCCCAAAAAGTAGTCCATAAATTCAATTCAACAACAGTCAAATCTCCAAATGGAATCTTGTTAAAAATTGATAATGTTATTCTAAAAGTTACCTGAAATAGTAATTGTGGAAACTTGAACATAATTTTTCAATAGATGAAAGATAGGCCACTTGCAAGGGATCTTGGGAAATACTGTTCCCAGTGATAGAGTAGGGATATATACAAGAGCAGACAGGCAAATGTCCAGCACAACCTTTTATCCTCTTAATAAAATATCCCTTTGAGTTTGTGCTGAAATTGCTTCATTCACAAGAATAAAATATGTGAAGCAGGGAGAATGAAAATTTGATTTCTAGCCAGACTCTCTTGTACAGTGATTCAGGATCTTCAATGTTGTATTCTGGCTGGTGGCTAAAATAACCTTTCCTTAAGAGATGCTTTCCCCAAACCTAATCTACCTTCCTGAGAAGTGGAAGAGCTAGATATAGGGATTTAATATTTTATTTATTTTTTTCTGCAAGCTGCTATTCTTCCAACATTCTCCTTTGAAATATGAATTCATAATTTTTAAATGGATTTCATTTCTGAGTCAGTAATAATTTACTGTTAAGCCAAAGATTTAATTAGCTAACCTTAAAAAAAAACATGATACCCTCCCAACTTACACCTCCTATGGAACTGTCAATTCTGCAGTCTCCTTTACTGACATCCATGCTATAAAAGGCAAATATCTTTGATGAAAACCTGATGCAACCAATTGTCTATCATCCCTGTTATAACATCTGAAATACATTATATTTTATAAAGCACTTTTTCGCTCTTTGCCCACTTAAGTTTTACTGTCTAATTTTTAAAAATCTATATTGTTTTAAAATGTGAACAAGTTATGGTATTTTTTTTTCAGGAAACAATCCAATGTGCATTTTCTTATGGCCATCGTGTATCATATTTATGGTAGGGTCTATAACAAATTAGCTTATAAAATAAAATCAGAATGACATCAGTGGAAATGGTGCAGTAAGGGACTCCAAAATATGCCCATTCATAAAAGCAACGAGAAAAACAATGAAAACTGTTAGAGTCAACTTTTGTAGACCTAAACTCTGACAAAAGCTTGCAACAATCAAAAGAGGGCTTATTCTAGAAAAGTAGTTGAGTAGAAAAGTAGTTGAATCTCCATAAGAATAGTAAGTTTTCTGGCATTATAACTTACCCTAGTCTCATCTCCTGCTTAAGAGCTGAGCCCAGTGTAGCATTAGCCTTAAATAGAATAGCCCACATTCCTAGTATCAGTACTGGAGGGAACAGAATGCACCCAATTTACAAAGAATTTTAATTATATGTATTGACCTGTCTGGTGGCTTTTGGGAAGACTGGCTCAAAAAGCTTGCTTTTATTTCTACTAATTCAGAACTCAGTGCTAAAGCTGCTATCTAGAGGCATGTCAGAAACAGTGACAATGTAGTAGTCCTCAAAATGTTTGGGTAGTCCCCTTTCTCCAGTATATGGTTGCCCAAATAAATGGCCCTAGGTCTTGATTATCTATTCCATTGTCAACATATTTTTTGCTTGTATAGATTAAGTAATACCCTTATTGGCTGCCCATCTGTTGTACTTCTAGGAACCAACTTCACAGTTTTCTATAGATCAAACTTCTCTGGCTGCTTGCTACTCATTTTTTTCCTTTTTTAAAAAAAAATTATTTATTTATTTATTTGACAGAGAGAGAGAGAGAGAGAGAGAGAGAGAGAGAGAGAGAGGGAGCACCAGCAGGGGGAGCAGCAGAGGGAGAGGGAGAAGCAGGCTCCCTGCTAGCAGGGATTCCGATGCCGGGCTCGATCCCAGGACTCGGGGATCATGACCTGAGCTGAAGGCAGACGCTTGACCCACTGAGCCACCCAGGCTCCCCATACTCATTTTTAATAATTACCACTACTTTGCTTCTGAAGATTAAGTGCTGCATTCTGACCTCTATTATTTTGGGATCCTAAAATTCCCATTGCTAACTAGGAAGCAAAGTTCTTTCACAACTTTACTTACATTCAGCCTTGGCATGTGGAGGACTGCTGCCACTGAGCTTCTTAATGATGCTAGTGCCCCCTCACCAGGACACTCCTTGTCACTTTGGTAAAGGGTGCCATCCAACCTGCTCATGGAACATAGCACGTTGTGGGTTTTCAGACCCTACATAGTATAGTCATCTTAGCATTGCCACTTTTATGAGCTTTCTTATTCTTTCCTTGACAACCTGCCATGGATATTCTAACTTTTCTATCTCATTTGGTATGGGTTATCATGTTTTCAAAATATCAAGAGCCATTCTAGTAGCATATTAGCCCCATCTTCCTGGGTGTTGGCAGATCACTTATTCCTATGTCCTGGTGTAGGGTTTTTATGCCAATAAATTTATCATTATCCAACTTTATGCCTGTCTCTCTTGATTCAGCACCCTTACTCTCATTCATGTTAGTATATGTTGTCTTGGCCCTACAGTCCCTTGACATATAATCCTTTCCACCCTTACCTGAACCAGAAATTCTCCTCAATGATTTTTGCTGAGACTTAATGCTTCATATGTGTTTGGTAACCAAGAGGGGAGTTGTGAGTAGAACCTGAGAACACCACTCCTTATCTTTTCAAGACATGAGCATTTATTGAATTTTCAAGTCATGGGAGTAAAGCACTAGGTGTTAAACGGGAATAGTGACACACATTTTGTAGAAGACTCAAAGAGTTCTGGGAATTCTGGAGTTTCAAGGTCCTGAACTGCAACCTACATGACTCAATCCCTAGTTTTAGAATCCAAGTCTTAGGACTCAGACTCACAACAAAATTGAGAGGAAGATACAGAGATTTCCCATAAACCCCTTGTCCCTGGATCATTTTATATTTAATACTCAATATTTTAATAATTTTTGTTTATCTCTACAGTGTAGCAGAGTATATATTTTCATGTAGCAGTCTAGGATGTGCAATAAAACATGAGTCAGAGAATTTCTTTAAATTTTTCTTGGAATTACTATCTTAGTTGAATGTCAAATGCTTGAATGCATACTGCTTTTGCAATATATTAGTCATTTATAGACAAATTTTTATGTTGACCAAGAACCGTTAACCTCATAATGACCCTGGGTCATTTGTATTGTTTAATAACTAACAATAATTACAGACATTTGCAAAACATTTTACTACTTGACATATTTTAACAGATTAGTAGCACACACTCATATAACAAAATTATATGTAAGATTTGAAAAACATGGTTAAATATAAAACAGAAAAATGTCTGTTGTATTGTACGGTTAAAAAATGGTCAAGATGGCAGTCCAGGAGGATCCTGAACTACCTTCCTCCCATGACCAGAACAAGCATGCTACATGAGGCTACATATTTCTTGAGTGAACATTCCGAAACAGACGAATTTTAAGAAAAAAATACATAGAAAAGTTGAATATTTGGAAATTGATAGCGTTAATCCAGACTTACATGTTTTTTACAATGTCTTTGTGTTTCCCTAAGGTCTTATATTCCCGTGTTTGAAGACAACTGTTGAAGATATGCTTTTATCCAGTAGAGGAATTATATGTAAGTTGTATTCAACAACATGAATAAACATATGTACTGATGCTAGCCTCATGGTGACATTAATTGTGCATGAATACATAGAACCTAAAAGATGACATAGTTTTTCTCATTTCTCCTTTTTTGTAGGATTAGTTAAATATTTCTGTTTTATCAACATTTATTTATAAATAAATAAATGTGAAAAGTGACCTTGTCCCTTTTTCACTTGTTCTTCCTCAGCCTCAGATGCACCATCTCTACTAAATTTTGCCTATAACACTGGATCCGGTAGTCTACAAACTACATTGCTCAAGCTCGCATGACAGCTGTTAGACTTTGCAGGAAGGGAGCAACCACGGTAGATCAGAAGAAAGGGCGGAAGAAAGGGAAAAAAACATTTCTCTCTTCTCTCCTTGCTTCTAGAAGCACCTTTGATAGTAGTTGCCTTCTTTCTATGTTCACAAATTCAAACACTGCTTTTTTTTTGTGGATCACATGGGGAGCTCCACTGTAATTGAATGCTGACAGGCTGGGTTTTTTCTTCCCAGTTCTAGCTCGCAGGACTGGCTGAGCAGAACCCCAGTACAGCAGAACCAAGTTGTCCAGGATCCTGGATGCACCATTTCCTTTCTTTGCTCATCCTCCCCTGTTCTATGAATGGGGTATCACTAGGTATCAGCCTTTCGTTTGTTTATTTATTATTCAATGCTCTTTTTCCTTCCCACATCTTTGAATTGTTGGGGAAACAATTCCCTTTATTTAATTAGAGGCAATTAAAATTTGTAAAAATTAAATTAAAAAAACCCTGGGATTTAAAAAAAAATATTATCTTCCCTAATCGAATCCTGTCTGATGAAGTAATTAATATGAAACTGAACAGCAAACACAAGGCTAGCTAAGTAAGGAAAGAGTTAAGCTGAACAGAGCCTCTGAGTCATAGTTTAATTTCAGCTTCACTGAGAATTTAAAACTTCTCATTCTGGTCAAGATGATGTACAAAGTCATGAGTGAGCCCTGGAAGACATAGGGCTCACCACATACTGGACATCTGGCAATTGATGTATCACCTCTTTATAAGCTACTTATGTATAATTGAGTCATCATTCTCTTTTAAACTTGATTTTAATTAAACTTTCTCTTTTTAGATTATTGTACAGTGCCATGCAGTTGTGAGACATAATACAGAGAGATCTCATGCACACTTTATCTACATTCCTTTAATGATAACATCTTACAAACCTGTAGTACCATATCACAACCAGGATACTGACATTTTCGCAGTTTTACTCAATGGGTTAATTGTGGATGTTTAGTTCTATGAAATTTATTGCATCTGTAGGTTCATGTATCCAAAGACACAGTTAAAATATAAAATATTTACATCACATGTGGACTCTTCATCTTGACCTTTTGTAACAACAATCACTTCCCTTTTGTGCTCACCCCTTCCTTAAACACTGGCAACCACTAATCTGTTCTCCATTTTTATAATTTTGTCATTTCAAGAATGTTATATAAATGGAAAAATACAGCATGGAAACTTTTAAGAATGGCTTTTTTCCCCCACTCACTCTGTTTCCCTTGAGATTCATCCAAGTGGCCAAGAGTTCATTCTTTCTGGGGCACCTGGGTGGCTCAGTCGTTAAGTGTCTGCCTTCTGCTCAGGTATGATCCCAGAGTCCAGGGATCGAGCCCCACATCGGGCTCCCTGCTCAGTGGGGAGTCTGCTTGTCCCTCTCCCCTCCCTCCGCTTGTGTTCCCTCTCTCGCTGTGCCTCTCTCTGTCAAATAAATAAATAAATAAATCTTAAAAAAAAAAAAGAGTTTATTCTTTTTTATCAGTGAGTAGAATTCCATGGATTGGATGTACCAGTTTAACAGTTTACCTGCTGAAGGGCACCTGGGTTGCATCTGGATTTTGGCTATTATACAAATACGGTTGCCATGAACATTTGTGTACAGGTTTTTATGTGAACATATATTTCTATTTCTCTGGGATAAACGTCCAAGAGTGCAATTTCTGGGTATATGGAGATCTCTTGTTTAGTTTTTATAAGAAACTGCCAAACTATAAGCTATCAGAATGGCTAAAATTAAAAATACTGAAAACATCAAAATGTTGGAGAGGATGCAAAGAAAATGATGTATCACTCATACGTAACTGGTGAGAATATAAAAAAGGATGCAGCCACTCTGGGACACAGTTTGCCAGGTTTTGTTTTTTTTTAACTTTCAAAAACTACTTGAAGGTAACTTTCCATGGTGTCCTACTGCAGCCCCTCTTATATCATGGACCACCGTCCTGCCACTTCTCCTCTCCACAGTCCAGCTGAATGAGTGATGACCTGCTAGCTAACCTCTAACTCATTTCCAACAATGCTGACATGATAGAGAGGAAATTGCCTGCAGTGTGGATATACATTAACAAAGCAGTTTTTCACAGATGTCTTTGAGGAGTCTTTATAAATTACTATGGCCATTGTACATACACAACAGAAGAAAATGCTAAACCTTGTAAAACATGGGTTATTCATTAGAAAATGCTTTTGTGGCATAATGTTAGTGTGTATTTGAAAATGTTTTTAAGCCTCAAAAGGAAAATGCTTTGCATCTGATGAAACAGAGAGGGTTATTAATGGAGACTAAAGAATACAGAAAACAGCTGCTTAAGAAATAGCACTGCAAAATGTTTGAATTTTATCTGTGTCTTTCAACTTGAATTCTGCAGTAAAAATGCAGTTTGCTAAATACAAACCCAATAAGTATTTTGAAAAATATAACCTATGCAAAGAAAAAAAATCAAAAGCTTATTATATGATAGAAGTATATTTGTGTATTTATGCAAGGGGTTCCTTCAACCTTAATGATGATAACAATGATGATGATGATGATGATAATTTGCAATTAACATTTTAACAAATGATGAGAAGACATGTAAAATGAGTCATTTATCTTAAGGAAGATGTGGAGATAAATGTCTCAAAAAAATAAAAATAAGCACATAAGTAAAAACATTTCGTAAGAGGCAAAGATTAACACAATCCAAGACATATGAGAACCACTTGAAAATTTGAGATTTAAACTGGGGGAAAAATTAAAATATGTACACATCTTTTTTCCTGTTTTATTGCAAAGGAAATATTCTTTCTAGACAAAACTAAAATCAGATATAAGCAAAAGGTAACATAGCAATTCAGACAGTAATATTCAGAATTTAGGAGTTTTATCACATGCTTTTTAAACATTGTAGCATGAAGACCTTAATATTTCCCTAAATCAATATATTAAACAATATTTTGAACAGCTAAATAGTATTACATGAATGGAATATGTTACAATTAAACCCCCAGAATTTATACTTTCATTTATTTAAAATATTTTGGTATTAGAAAAACATTGCAGTGACCATATTTTACACACACATACACCCACCATACTATCTTTGGACACTTGTCTAATTACTGGTTGGAACAGCTCCTAGTATAAGTAAAAGGGCAATAGCATTTTTTCATAATTAAAGTTTTGAGACATATTGTCTAATTGCTTTAAAGAAATGTGTCCCAATTGGCATTCCAACTGATAGCATCTATTCCTGTTATTTATTTCACATCCAAACAATCTGTAGATATTTGTTTACTAATCTGATAGAGAAAACTGTTATCTTAATTCTCATCTCTTTAATTAGCATTACAATTTTAAATTTTTCTTGTGTTTCCGTGTTTCCGGTGAACGTTTTTTAAAATCAAATTTTCTAAATACCATTTCTTTAAAATGTCTTTATGGAAGTGTTCATATTTTCTAATTAATTTAAAAGGTTTTCTATATATTCATTCTGTATTTTGTAAATATTTCCTCAGTTGGTCATTTTATTTATGGTTATTTTGTACATAAAAATTCTTAATTTTTCTATAGAAAAAATTATTATTTTTATATTTGCTCCAAGAGTTGTGCTTAGAAGCCTATCTCAAAAGAAATAGGAAAGAAATATCATAGTTATTTCCTTCTAACTCCTTTGACATCATATTTTTTGTGTTTTAAAGTTTTTATTTAAATTCCAGTTAGTTAACATACAGTGTAATACTAGTCAGGTGTACAATATAGTGATTCAACACTTCCATACAAGATCTGGTGCTCATCACAAGTGCATTCCTTAATCCCTATCACCTCTTTCACCTCTTTCACCCAACAGCCCCCCCCATAACCATCAGTTTGCTCTCTATAGTTGAGTCTGTTTTCTGGTTTGCCTCTCTTTTTTTCCCCTATGCTCATTTGTTTTGTTTCTTAAATTCCACATATGAGTGAAATCATATGGTATTTGTCTTTGACTGACTTATTTCACTTAGCATAATACAATGTAGCTCCATCCATGTTGTTGCAAATGGTGAGATTTCATTCTTTTTGATGGTTGAGTAATATTATATATATACCACCTCTTCTTGATCCAGTCATCAGTTGATGGACAATTGGGCTCTTTCCATAATTTGGCTGCTGTCGATAATGTTGCTGTAAACATCAGAGTACACGTATCCCTTTGAATCAGTATTTTTGTGTCCTTTTGGTAAATACTTAATAAGATAATTGCTGGGTCATAGGGTAGTTCTATTCTTAACTTTTTGAGGAACCTCCATACCGTTCTCCAGAGTGGCTGCATCAGTTTGCATTCCCACCAATGGTGTAAGAGGGTTCCCCCTCTCTGCATCTTTGCCAACACCTGTTGTTTCTGTGTTTTTAATTTTAGCCATTCTGACAGGTGTGAGGTGGTATCTCATCATGGTTTTGACTTACATTTCCTTGATGATGAGTGACATTGGGCATATTTTCATGTGTCTGTTAGCCATCTGGATGTCTTCTTTGGAAAAGTGTCTATTCATGTCTTCTGCCCATTTCTTGACTGGATTATTTGTTCTTTGGGTGTTGAGTTTGATAGGTTCTTTATAGCTTTTGGATACTACCTCTTTATCAGATATGTCATTTGCAAATATCTTCTCCCATTCTCTAGGCTGCCTTTTAGTTTCATTGATTATTTCCTTCTCTGTGGAGAAGCTTTTTATCTTGATGAAGTCCCAATAGTTCATTTTTGCTTTTGTTTCCCTTGCCTCCAGTGATGTGTCTAGTAAGAAGTTGCTGTGGCCATGGTCAAAGAGGGTGCTGCCTGTGTTCTCCTCTAGGATTTTGATGGTTTCCTGTTTCACATTTAAGTTTTTCATCCATTTTGAATTTATTTTTGTGTATGGTGTAAGAAAGTGGTTCAGTTTCATTCTTCTGCATGTTACTATCCAGTTTCCCCAATACCATTTACTAAAGAGATTGTCTTTTCCTTTAGATTTTCTTTCCTGCTTTGTTGAAGATTAGTTGACCATATAGTTGTGGGTTTATTCCTGGGTTCTCTGTTCTGTTCCATTGATCCATGTGTCTGTTTTTGTGCTAGTACCACGCTGTCTTGATGACTATAGCTTTGTAGTATAGCCTGAAATCCAGAATCGTGATGCCTCCAATTTTGTTTTTCTTTTTCAGAATAGCTTTGGCTATTCGGGGTCTTTTGTGGTTCCATAGAAATTTTAGGATTGTTTATTCTAGCTCTGTGAAAAATGCTGGTGGTATTTTGATAGGGAGTGCATTGAATATGTACGTAGATTGCTTTGGGTAGTATAGACTTTTTAACAATGTTTGTTCTTCCAATCCATGAGCAAGGAATGCTTTTCCATTTCTTTGTGTCCTCTTGAATTTCTTTCATAAGTGATCTATAGTTTTCAGAGTACAGACTTTTACCTCTCTGGTTAGGTTTATTCTTAGGTATGTTATTGTTTTTGAAACAATTGCAAATGAGATCAATTCCTTGACTTCTTTTTCTGCTGTTTCGTTATTGGTGTATAGAAATGCAATAGATTTCTGCACATTGATTTTATATCCTGCAACTTTGCTGAATTCATGTATTAGTTCTAGCAATTTTTTGGTGGAGTGTTTCAGGTTTTCTTCATAGACTATTATGCTGTCTGCAAATAGTGAATGTTTGACTTCTTCCTTGCCGATTTGGATGCCTTTTATTTCTTTTTGTTGTTTGATTGCTGAGGCTAAGACTTCCAGAACTATGTTAAATAGTAATGGTGAGAGAGGATATCCTTATCTTTTCCTGACCGAAAGGGAAAGGCTCTCAGTTTTTACCCACTGAGGATGCTATTACCTCTGAGTCTTTCATATATGGCCTTTATGATGTTGAAACATGTTCCATCTATCATCTATCCCTACTTTGTTGAAGGTTTTTATCAAGAAAGGATGTTGTATTTTGTCAAATGCTTTTTCTGCATCTTTTGACAGGATTATATAATTCTTATCCTTTCTTTTATTAATGTGGTGTATCACACTGATTGATTTGAGAATATTGAACCACCCCTGTAGCCCAAGAATAAATCCCACTTGATCATGGTGGATAATTCTTTTAATGTACTGTTGAATTCAATTTGCTAGTATTTTATTGAGAATTTTGCATCCATGTTCATCAGGGATCCTCCTTTTCAGAGGGGTCTTTGTCTGGTTTTGGAATTGAGGTAATGCTGGCTTTGTAGAATGAGATTTGAAGTTTTCCTTCCATTTCCATTTTTTGGAAGTTTGAGAAGAATAGGGATTAACTCTTCTTTAAATGTCTGGTAGAATTCCCCTGGGAAGCCATCTGGCCCAGGATTTTTGTTTTTTAGGAGGTTTTTGATTACTGATTCAATTTCTTTGCTGGTTATGGGTCTGTTCAAATTTTCTATTTCTTCCTGTTTCAGTTTTGGTAGTTTGTAGGTTTCTAGAAATTTGTCCATTTCTTCCAGCCTGCCCAGTTTGTTGGCATATAATTTTTCATAGTATTCTCTTATAATTGTATTTCTGTGGTGTTGGTTGTGATCTCTTCTCTTTCATTTGTGATTTTATCTATTTGGGTCCTCTCTCTTTTCTTTTTGATAAGTCTGGCTAAGGGTGTATCAATTTTATTAATTCCTTCGAAGAACCAGCTCTTAATTTTGTTAATCTGTTCTACTGGTTTTTTTGCTTGTTTGTTTCTATATCATATATTTTTGCTCTAATCTTTGTTGTTTCCCTTCTGCTGGCTTTAGGCTTTATTTCCTTTTTTTAGCTCCTTTACATGTAAGTTTAGGTTGTATACTTGAGACTTTTCTTGCTTTTTGAGGTAGGCCTGAATTGCTATATACTTCCCTCTTAGGACTGATTTTGCTGCATCTCAAAGGGTTTGGACTGTCATGTTTTCATTTTCATTTGCTTCCATGTATTTTTTTATTTCTTCTTTAATTTCCTGGTTAACTCATTCATTCTTTAGTAGGATGTACTTTAACTTCCATGCATTGGGTCTTTCCAAATTTTTTCTTGTGGTTGACTTCAAGTTTCATAGCATTGTGATCTGAAAATATGCATGGTGTGATCTTAAACTTTTTGTACTTGTTGAGAGCTGATTTGTGACCCAGTTTGTGATCTCTTCTGGAGAATATTCCATGTACACTTGAAAAGAATGTGTATTCTGATGCTTTAGGATGAAATGTTCTGAATATATCTGTTAAGCCCATCTGGTTCAGTGTATCATTCAAAGCCATTGTTGCCGTGTTGATTTTCTGCTTAGATGATCTGTCTATTGCTATAAGTGAGGTGTTAAAGTCCCCTACTATTATTGTATTATTATCAATGAATTTCTTTATGTTGATTATTAATTGATTTATATATTTTGGTGAACCCAAGTTGGGGGCATAAATATTTACAATTGTTAGACCTTCTTGATGGATAGACTCTTTAATTATGATATAATGCCCTTCTTCGTTTCTTGTTACAGTCTTTGTTTTAAGATACAGTTTGTCTGATATAAGTATGGCTACTCTGGCTTTCTTTTGATGTTCATTAGCATGATAGATGGTTCTCCATCCTCTCACTCTCAATCTGCAAGTGTCTTTAGGTCTAAAATGAGTCTCTTGTAGGCAGAATATAGATGGCTTTTGCTGTTGTTTTTTTAATCCATTCTAATACCCTATGTCTTTTGATTGGAGCATTCAGAGTAATTATTGAAAGATATGAATTTAGTGTCATTGTGTTACCTGTAGAGTTGGTGTTTCTGGTGATGTTCTCTTGTCCTTTCTAGTCTTTGTTGCTTTCGGTCTTTATTTCTCCACTCAAAGAGTCCCTTTTAAAATTTCTTCCAGGGGGCCTGGGTGACTCAGTCATTAAGCGTCTACCTTTGGTTCAGGTCATGATCCCAGGGTCCTGGGATCGAGCCCCACATTGGGCTCCTTGCTCCGCGGGAAGCCTGCTCTCCCTCTCCCACTCCCCTTGCTTGTGTTCCCTCTCTCGCTGTGTCCCTCTCTGTCAAAAAATAAATAAAATCTTAAAAAAAATAAAATAAAATAAATAAAAAATAAAAAATAAAATAAAATTTCTTCCAGGTCTGGTTTAGTGGTCATGAACTCCTTTAGTTTTTGTTTGGGAAACTCTTTTTCTTTCCTTCTATTCTGAATGACAGCCTTGCTGGATAAAAAATTCTTGGCTGCATATTTTTCCCATTCAGCATATTGAATATATCATGCCAATTTTTTCTGGCCTGCCGTGTTTCTGTGGACAGATCTGCTGCAAACCTGATCTGTCTTTCCTTGTAGATTAAGGACTTTTTTTCCCCCTTGCTGCTTTCAGGATTTTTTCCTTGTCTGTGTATTTTGTGATTTGACCAGGATATGCCTGGCAATGGTAGGCTTTTGTTGGATTTAATGGGAGTTCTCTGTGATTCTCAGATTTTGATGTCTGTGTCCTTCCCCAGATTAGGGAAGTTTTCAGCTGTAATTTGTTCAAATAAACCTTCTGCCCCTTTTTCTCTCTTCATCCTCTGGGACTCATAATATGAATGTTATTATGTTTTCATAAGTTACTGAGTTCCCTAAGTCTACCTTTGTGATCCATTACCTTTCTTTTCCTCTTCTTTCCAGCTTCATTATTTTCCATAATTTTATCTTCTATATCACTGATTTGTTTCTCTGATTCATCCATCTTATTTTCATGGTCTCCATTTGGGATTGCATTTTGGTTACAGCGTTTTTAATTTTGGCCTGACTAGATTTTAGTTCTTTTATCTCTGGAGTAAAGGATTCTCAGTGTCTTCTATGCTTTTTTCAAGCCCAGCTAGTATTCTTATAATCGTTTTAAATTCTAGTTCAGACATCTTACTTATATCTATATTGATTAAATCCCTGGCCATGAGTTCTACTTCCTGTTCTTTCTTTTGGGGTGAATTTCTGTTTTTTGTTCAGAAGAGAAAAGAAGAAAGAAAAAAAATGAACAAACAAACAAAAACAAAAAACAAGGAACCCCGCCCCCAAAAGAAAAATTAATCCTGGCTGTGTTTTGGTCTGCTGGTTAAAAAAATCTAGATTCCAAAAAAAAAAAAAAAAGGAAAAAAAGAAACTGAAAATAAACAAATATATGTGTGTGTATATATATACATATATATAAAGTACATATAAAAATAAAAATTGAAAAAATTAATAATAAAAAATTTAGAAAGGAATTGAAAAAATAAGAAAATAAATGAAAAGAATTAAAAAATAAAGAATGAAAGTAAAAAAGAAGCTAGATCCTATTTCCCCTAGAGCTGAAGCTTTGCAGCACTCTATGATCAGTAGCCTTGGTACAAGTGAGTTGTTTCTGCTGGTCTTCTGGGGGAGGGGGCTGCAGTGCTGATTCTCAGGCTGACTTGTTTCAGGGGAAATGCTTCTCCAGGGCACAGGGGACAGGGCTTGGTGTAAGTGGTAGGTGGAGCTGTTTCGCTCTCTGAAGGCTTTTGGTGCTAATGGGTAGGATGAATATGGTGGTGCCCAACTCTGTAGCCCCGGAGTTTGAACTGCCCCCACTCTTCAGTGAGCCCTCACAGAAGAGCAATCAATCACCCCACTTGTATCCCTAGTTTCCGACTGAACCCTGCATTCACCCTGTCTGTGTCTGAGTTTTTTTTATCTCAGGCAAGCAACTGAGTTTCAAAACTCCAATTCTTAGGGACTCCTGTGGCACAGACCTGTGCTGTTCCTCCGGGGGGTGGGGGGTGGGGGGTGTCTCCCTGTGCTTTTGACTTTGTCAGCTGGTCCCAGGAAAGCAGTCACAGGACTGTGCAGTGGTTTCCAGTTTATGGTAAATCAGAGCAGAAAGCCAGCCCCAGGACTCACTGCTCTCAACCAGCTTCCCCACTCCTATGCCTGGGAACAGTGCAGCAGGTTGGAACCACCTGTTCTTGAGACCCAGGGGGATCCTCAGACCATGCTGTGACTTCTGAGATTCCACCCCGCTTCACCACCTGAGCACCTTTAAGCCAGGCACGTCCCCCATGGTAGCAGACTTCTAAAAGTTTAGATTTTGTGCTCTGCTGCTTATAATACTTTGTGGTAGCCTTTGTAAGCTGGGCTCCCTCCCTGCCACAGTACCCACAGTTATATCTCCCCCAAATCAACTCTCTGCCTCTCCTCCCTTCCAAAAGGTGATCACTTTTCTACTTGCAGTCTTGTAGTTTTTGTTTACTCAGACTTCTGATTGATTTCTTGGGTGTTCAAAATGATTTGATAACTATCTAACTGTGTTTGAAGGACAAGACAAGTTTAGTGTCCTACTTCTCCACCATCTTAATTCCTCTTACCAAGAGTGTATTTTTAAATTCCCATCCATTTGTGAATTTTTCTGTTTTACTTTTGTTGTTTATTTTCTAGTTTCCTTTAATTTTGGTCAGAAAAGATAGTTGGAATAATATCAATTTTCTTAAATTTGTTAAGACTTATTTTTTCATATAGCTTTTGATTTGTCCTGGAGAATATTCCATGTGAGCTTGAGAGGAGTGTGTATTCTGGTGCTGTTGGGTGGAATGTTCTGTATATGTCTGTTAGGTTCATTTGGTTATAGTGTAGGTTGAGTCTGCTATTATTTCCTTATTGATTTTCTGTCTGGTTGATCTATTGTTGTAAATGGAGTATTTAAGTCTCCAACTGTGTTGCTATCTATTTCTGTTTTTAGATCTGTCGATGTCTGCTTTATATATTTAAGTGATCTGATGTTTGGTGCATAAATGTAACTGTTATATCTTCCTGTTAATTGACACTTTTATCATTATGTAATGCCTTTCTTTTTCTCTTGTGACAGTTTGGCTTAAAGTCTATTTTGTCTGATATAAGTATAGCTACCTCTGGTTACTATTTATATGTATAACCACTCCCTTTTGGTTACTATTTACATGAATTATCTTTTACCAAATTTTCACTTTCAGCTTATTTGTGTACTTAAATCTAAAATCAGCCTATTGAAGACAACATATAGATGGATCTTGTGTTTTTAAAAATCCATTCTACCATTCTATGTCTTTTGTTTAGAGAGTTTACTCCATTTACATGTATCATAATTATTTATTGGTAATGACTTACTATTGCTTTTTTAAAAATTGTTTTCTGTCTCTTTTGTAATTCTTTTTTTCCTCTATCCCTCTCTGGCAGTTTTCTTTGTTTTTTGATGATTTTTTGTAGTCATATGTTTTGATTCTTTTCTCTACCTTTTTTGTATCTTCTGTATGTTTTTTTCTTTATGGCTACCATAAGGGTTGCAGATAACTTCAAATTATTATAATTGTCTATTTTGGGCTGGTAATAGCTTAATATCAATCACATACAAAGCTCCATACTTTTTTATTCCTCCTCCCTTACTCTTTATTTTACTGATATATGAATTTATTTATTTTTATATTATGTATCATTAACCATTTTTTTGGTTACAGTTATTCTTAATACTTTTGTCTTTTAACTTTTATACTAGGGTTTAAAGTGATTTATGCAGTACTCTTACAGTATTACATTATTTTGTAATTGTTGATATATTTACCTTTACCTGTGGGATTTATATTTTTGTATGCTTTTGTACTGTTTTTTAGTGTCCTTAAATTTCGACTTGAAGAAGTCCTTTTAGTATTTCTTATAAGTTAGTTTTAGAAATGATGAATTCCCTCAGTTTTTATTTGTCTGGGAAAGTCTGTATCTCTCCTTCATTTCTTTAAAGGACAGTTTTACCAGGTATACTAATCTTGGCTGAAGGTTTATTAGTGCTTCTGTTATATGTGACAAGATACTTTTTTCTTGCTGCTTTCAAAATTCTCTTTTTATTATTGACTTTTGACAATTTGATCATAATATGTCTTTGTGTAGACTTCTTCAAGTTCTATATATTTGTGGTCTTTTAAACTTTACAAATATGGATGTTCATTCCCTTTCCCCAAATTGTGACTTTTCTCAGCCAATATTTCTTTAAAGAAGCATGATGCCCCTTTCTCTTTCTCTTCTCCTTCTAAGACTTCCATAATATCTATATCTTGGTTTAGTATCCCATAAATCATAGGCTCCCTTCACACTATTTTTTGTTTGTTTTTGTTCTGTTTTCTTTTTCCTTCTCTGACTGGGTAATTTCAAATGGCCTATATTTGAGTTTGCTGATTCTTTTGTCTGTTTGATCAAGTCTGCTATAGAGGCTCTCTTTTCATTTTTCGCTTTGGTCATGTGTTCTTCAGTTCCAGAATATCTTTTTGGTTATTTTGTTGTTGTTGTTTCTATCTCTTGGTTGAAATTGCTTTGTCCATGTATTTTTTTCCTGATTTCATTTGGTTACCTATCTGTGTTCTCTTGTAGCTCTCTCAGCTTCTTTAAGATTATTTTGAATTCTTATTAGGCAACTTATAGATCTCCATGTTTATAGGGTCAGTTATGAAGGCTTTATTTTTTTTCCTTTGGTGGTGTCTTGTTTCTCCAATTCTTTGATCCTTGTAGTCTTTTTAAAAAATTTTTTAAAAGATTTTATTTATTTATTTGAGAGAGAGAGAGAGAGCACAAGCAAGGGAAGGGGCAGAGAGAGAAAGAGAGAGACAAGCAGACTCCCTGCTGAGTGAAGAGCCTAATGTAGGCCTCAATCCCAGGATCCTGAGATCATGACCTGAATCAAATTCAGAGGCTTACCAACTGAGCCACCCAGGCACCCCCTCTTTTTTTTAAAGATTTTTATTTATTTGTTTGAGAGAGAACAAGAGAGAGAGAGCACAGAGAGAGAGGGAGAAGCAGACTCCCTGCTGAGCAGAGAATCTGATGTGGGGGTTGATCCCAAGACCCTGAGATCATGACCTGACACTTAGCTGAATGAGCCATCCATTCAGCTGATCCTTGTAGTCTTGCTCTGGTGTCTATACATTTGAAAATGCAGTAACCTCTTCCAATATTTAGAGACTGACTTCAGCACGGAAAGCCCTTCACAAGTCAGGCCAGCTAGAGATTGTATGGACACTGGTTGGGGTCTGTGAGAAGGCAGGGGATCTTGGGTTTTCTGGGTGACCTTGAGCCTGGATCTGCCTGGGAAGGCCTGCAGCCTGTGTAAGCATGAGCCAGCCTGACAGTGGGGTACACTAGAGTAACCCCAGAGCGTGGGTTCATAGGGGCCAGCCTGAAACCTCTTTCCATGGGTGTGGGCCTGTAGCCAAGGTCAACTGGAGCAAGCAGTGTTTATTGAAACAGGTCTGATATTGTGAAGTCAGACAACCATTTCACTGTCCTTCACCCATAGGAGAGCTCCTAGACAAAGGGAACCTCTCAGTGCTGCACTGTAGAGGCTTGGGGAGCATGTGCTATAAGTAAAGTCAAACTCTTTCCTACCCTCTTCAATGCATCTTTTCTCATTTCAGTGTTCCACACATGGGTGTTGTGATCTCTTATCTGGACTTCTGAGCTCTTATGAAGGTATTTTGTTCCATGACTGCATGTCAGATTGGTGTTTCTCTATGGCAACATGCCGGATCCTCCTTTTCTGCCCTCTTGCTGATGTCACTCCCACCAAATTTATCAAGCACCTCTTCTATGCCAGTCATTGGTGAAGCAAGTTACTCCATTAATGGATTGAAGCTTACATATTAAAGGTGGCATGAGCGAAGAGAGGGAAAGAAAGGTCATAGTATGCTGATTAATTCATTAGTCAATATGGTATCTCATGACTTGAAAGGTAGTGGAAAGCACTACAAAAATAAATGGGGAATATATTGAGAGAGCCCGCAGTGGAGGTAGCTTTAGCTAGAGTAGGGAAGGGCTCCTGCAATGTGGCTCAACTTCCACTAAGTTCTGGAATAGAAATGGTATAAAAAGACTGAGAAGCAGAAGCCCAAGCAAAAGGATGTTCTGGTGAAAAAACAATCACAACTCTTTAAAGGATAGAAGGCTGAAAAACTTGACTGAAACACAGTGAACAAATAGACAATTTAGAAGGGATCCTATTGAAAATTGAATTATAACAATAATTACAATAAATTGAGAGATAGTGAATGCAGAGGAATATAAGAGTTTGAATTAGAGATAATATAAAAGATGCGGAAGGCAAGACTATCAAATTTTAGGATAATTAACCCTAATTTTTTTTTAAACCTCATAAAATATAGAAGAAAAATAAAAGGGAAGTTATAATAGAAGAGAATATTCTGGAAAAAAGTGGAAAGTTGTCTCTGTAATTCAAGAATATTATTCAACACAGACAGAATGTGATTAAGAATTATGAACAAGAAAAATATACTCTAACTTACTAAATTATAAATATCAAAGTAACAGGCAAATAATGTGGGGAATAAGACAATCATAATAATAAGACAAGACATACTGAGAGAAAAATTCAGGTTGATATTAGAATTCTTCACAAAGATCCAATCTCAATTCAATGTAAAATTGTACAATATCCATTAAATTTGGAAGCAAAGAAAGATGATCCAAGATAATAATTTCCAGCAAAGTTGTCCTTTGCATACACACTGGCAATTGGCCTGTGTACTCAAGCAGTTAAAAAATTAGAGATAATCTCATACATATATGACTGTTTCTGAGTAAAAAGTACTTTGTGAGGAAATCCAAGAAAATCAGGACTGAAGAAGTTGTGGTAAATCAGTAGAAGGTTAGCATTTAATTTATATTGAAACTAAGGCCAGGTGGTGCCTGGCTGGCTCAGTCAGAAAAGCATGTGACTCTCTTGATCTTGAGGTCATGAGTTCGAACCCCATGTTGAGTGTAGAGATTACTTTAAAATATATATGTATATATATATATAAACTTTAAAAAAATTAAAAAATAAAATAAAATTTCTATAAAAAATTCTATTAAAAAAGAAACTAGAGCTAAACAACCAAGAAATTATGTTTACAAAACATAATGTATGCATTATAAATCTTGGCAATGAAGGAATAATGATTTAATAAAACCTTTGAAATAATAGTAAAGGTAATGGGGATAATAATGGCAATATTCTTAATATTTCAAAGACAGTTAATAGACAATCTCTAAAATTAAACCACATCGTTAAAATTATGATGTTTTGGGGCACCTCGGTGGCTCAGTCATAAGCATCTGCCTTCTGCTCAGGTCATGATCCCAGGGTCCTGGGATCAAGCCCTGCATCGGGCTCCCTGCTCAGCGGGAAGCCTGCTTCTCCCTCTGCCACTCCCCCTTCTTGTGTTCTTGCTCTCACTATCTCTCTCTCTCTGTCAAATAAATAAATAAATAAATATGATGTTTTACAAATTTATATTTTTCTCAACTTTTCAGCATCAACAACAAATTTCTTTTGGGTGACAAAGATTTATCTTGAATTTGGCGATCATTTTAGTTTCAAGACAGCAGTATTTTTTGTTCTTCTTAATTGGAGTAAAGCTAAATGTTGTACACATTGCCAAAATTGTCTTTCTCTGTCTTTCTGTCTATTCTTCTGCATAGACATAGGCCTGAATAATAGTCTCCTCATAATATTGATTGTTATTTCTGGTCATAGGATTTGGGTTAATAGGATACTTTCATTTTAACATCATTTCAAATGATACTAAATACATATAATTTAAAAAGTTCTTAGGCCCAATTTCATGTTCTCATTGTGAATCCAACTATCAATTTCTTTATTTTTTTTTGTCCTTGCTCCTGACTGTATTGCACTGATTAGGACAGCCAGAAAGGTCAGCAGCCAATTTCTCAAGGTTCATTCCTCCTAGAGTCAGAATGCCAGTAATCACTCAAAGGCTAGCCAGGAGTAGCAGTAAGTCTTTTTAGGTAATATCACTGCACATCCATCAGAATTATTGATGTGCTGGTGTCCCAGGAGATCTCGTTTCTTTCCAGTGATAACAAGGACTCTGGATGTGTCAATTAGATCCTGCTATTGTAACTATTGCCCCTGTTATCATAGCAGAGTTGAGGTTGCAGGTTTACCACAATAAACATGTTATAATTAGTCCTACTAACAGCATTTTATGAAGAAAATCATGTTGTTAACTAGAATTCATATCTTGTGTGGGTACTAAGGTATGTCTTTCCTATCCAGCCTGGCATTTCTTTGATGATACTTGATAAATGAACATTTACTAGTTTTGTGTCCTTGGAGTCAAAGAAGCAATGGCATAGATTGCAGATGTGTGGTGAGTGATGTAATTTACGTTTTGGATTAGTACAGTGTCTTAGGGTAAGGGGCAAGAAGGTTTGTCACACATGATCTGCAAAACCCCAACCAAATGGCTTAGAGACATGGTGGGATGAGGAAGCATGTTGGACCTCTTAAGTTAAGGGGTTCTTGAGATGCCTGGGTGGCTCAGTTGGTTAAGCATCTGCCTTTGGTTCAGGTCATGATCCCGGGGTCCTGGGATGTAGTCCCGCATCGGGCTCCCTGCTCAGTGGGGAGCCTGCTTCTCCCTCTGCCTGCAGCTCCCCCTGCTTGTGCTCTCTCTCTTTGACAAATAAATAAAATCTTAAAAAAAATATTAGGGAGTTCTTCATTGTAAATGCTAGGTCTTTCACTTATTTTGTAATCTTAGATAAGCTACTCAATATTTTTGAAACTCAATCTTAACATTTTAAAAAAAAGTAAATAAATAAAAATGCAGAACCATGACAGGTTCTTTCATGCATTAATTTTTGTTTGGATTGTGCTTTTAAAAGATTAGATTCCTGTTTCATTAAGACCATTAATACTGTAGCTCTAAGTATTTTAATTAAAGGTGGAGTATATAATAATCCTACTTCATGTTGAATTTTAATGTCTACCTGGAAATGGTCAATTTTGGGTCATTTTTGTTATCAGAAAATGAATGAGAAGTTAAGAGCTTGAACAACTTTGGGGTCTAATCCATCTATAATCTAGTTTTAAAAATAAAAACACAATAATAATTTATTAAAACAGACACTTTTCTGATGATCAGTGCATAAAGATATATTATCAGCATAAAGTATAATTTTAAGCCACTAAATATACATTAAAATTTTATTAAAATAAGTGCTCCCTGTCTACCTACAAATAAAAGTGCTAAGATTACCGATTTCAAAATTCCAATATAACAATGATTATGAAATATGTGGAGATAAAGGGTGGCATAGGTGCCCATATGGTGAACAAGGAAGAAATGCCAGGTAAAAAGAGAGAAAGCACATTTCCAAATCTTTTCATTTGGACTTAACACAGCAGCTGTGGCAGAGGTTCAAAGACCATACCACAACCAGGAATTCTGACTCTTTCCCTTTGTCTCACTTCACCCATGAGCTCCAAATTGGTGGCTAGAAATAGGCACCAATACTTAATCTGCAATTTCTACTGTCACAGGATGCAGAACAGCTGACTCAGAGATTGATTTTTCCCAAGTCTGGTCCTTCAGACTCCAAGCTCGAGACAAAGTTTTCTGCATTGGGGGTTGCTCGTTCAGTCGAGGAGCATCCTGAGATGTGGCAGTTTGCAGTACACCTGAAACTACTCCAGCATTTACTCACAGCAACGTGCAAACTCCGTTTCATCCTAGAGCAGAACTTCGCTGAAACATTTCACAGAGTATCTGTCCTTTAGCACGGGTACCTGAATACCAGTAGCATTTCAGTCCTTCAGTGATCCTAGTGCACCATTAACAGGAGCACTCTATGATCTATATTTTTAAATAAAATAATCCATCAAATAATCTTTCAGGGGCACCTGGGTGGCTCAGTCGGTTAAGTGTCTGCCTTCAGCTCAGGTCATGATCCAGGGTCCTGGGATCGAGCCCCGCATTTGGCTCCCTGCTCAGGGGGAAGCCTGCTTCAACCACTCTCTGCCTGCTTGTGCGTTCTCTCTCTCTGTCAAATAAATAAATAAAATCTTAAAAAAATTAATCTTTCAGCCTTGTGAAAAATCCTCATGATATTGAGTAAAATTATGGAGATTGAGTAAAATTACGGAGACTGAGTCAGGACATGGGAAAAGCTGAGGTTTTGTGTTGCACAAGCTTCAGAATCCTAAAATCCCTGCATTCTAAGATTACAGACCAGGATCTCTGACAAGAATGACATAAGCAGGGAGCAAGTCAAACCCAAACAGAAAAGCGTATTACACCCCTTAGGAATGACCATGGCTCCAGTAACAGAATGTTCTATATTACAGCAATCAACATGGTAAAGTGGAAGACTGAAAAAAACAGGATGTTGGAGTTCTGGTAGTAATGCTCTACTCATTACTGGCAATATATCTTTGGCCCTAATTTCATAGTCCTCAATTTCCCTATTGCTCGGATGAGGGAATTGGACTAGATTTTTCAGCTAGGGAAGATTATAATTTTTAGGTGGGGTCAAAATTAAATTTTTGCTCAATTGTTTCTCTTAGCTAATTAAAATTTCTCTTATTTTTTAACCATTATTCCTTAGTAATAAAAAAAAAAATTGGACAATCAATCTGTTAGCTTTTCATTAGATGAGGACACTTAAATCAGATATGTAAAATGGTGGTGATTCCAAAAGAATGCCAACATGGCCAAAAGAATTGCACAGAGAAGACTGCATACCCTAAAGTAAGCCATTTAGTTGCTTAGGCCAAAAATTTGCCATCCTCCTTGACTCCTCTCTTTTTTCTTACGTGCAAAGAGTATCTTGTTTGCGATACCTTTACAACACACCCAGGCTCCAACCACATCTAACTGCTCTCACTATTCCACCTCAGTCCACGTCTTGTCTGGATTATTATTATTATTGACTTTCTGCTTCCACCTGAGCTCCCCCAGAGGCCAATATCAACACGATAGCCAGAGCCTTCCTTTTTGAACAAAAGGTGTTACTTCTCTGATCAAAATCCCCCAGTGATTTCCAGTCCTCCTCTGAGTAAAAACTAAAATCCTTACATTGACCCAACAGTCACTCATTATTTAACCCCATTCTTCTGCTTCACTGAACCCAACTCCTACCCCTCCCTCTTTCATGCACTCTGCTTCAGCTGCACTGGACTGAGGTTCCTGAACACTTCAAGCATCCTTTAACTTCTAGAAATTTCCACTGGATGTTTTCCCTGCCACGATCATTCTTCTAGCTATCATTGTGATTTGTTGCTCACCCACTTTAAGTCTTTCTGTGTTCAGATGCCACTTTATGGGCATACATGTGGTGGTGGTGGCCAGGAAGGAGTGGGCTGCTTTCTATAACTACCTCACAAGAAATATTAACTTACTACCATCCCAGTCAATATCTATCCTCATTACTGTTTTGTCTTTTTCGTTATAGCATATATTGTCATCATTATATATTATTTTCATAATATATTTTATCTATCTTTCCTCTCTAGTATGAAAGAACAATAATCTTCCATTGGTTTTATTGACAGGCATATTTTCAGTGCTTATAAAGTACCTAGCTTGGAAGAAATGCAATATGTGATTTATAATAAATATATATTTGGAATCTCCTGAGTGATAAGAGCAATGGAAGCATCTTTTGTTATAATATTTGGTCTCTTGGCCTCAGTTCCTGAAATCACTTCAAGCCATAGAGGGCAAACAGGTGTCTTGTTATTCATAATGAGCCCCTTTCCACCACAACTGGGTTTATGGACGTAAGGTGACTTTTGGAAAGCACTTATGAATGGGGCTGGTTGCCAGGGGAACCAACCATGAAGAGGGGGTTGGAACTTTTAGTTTCACCTCATAATTTCCAGGGAGGAGAAAGAGACTGGAGTCTCAATCAATCACCAATGACAAATGGGTCAATCAGTCATGTCTATGTAATGAAGCCTCTATAAAACCCAAAACGACAGGGTTTGGAGAGCTCCTGAGTTGGTGAACATGTGGAGAATTAGGGAGAGTGTGGAAGCTCCTTGCCCTTTCTCCAAACCTTTCCCTATATATCTCTTCCATCTGGCTGTTCCTAACATATCTTTTTATAATGAACTGGTAATCTAAGAAGCAAAACACTTCTGAGTTCTATGAGCTGTTCTAGAAAATTAATCAAACTAGAGGACAGGGTGTGCTGGTTGGTCAGAAGCACAAGTGACAACCTGGGCTTTGACTTGCTTCTGAAATTAGAGGGGGGTGCAATATTGTCGGGCTAAGCCCTTAACCTGTGGAATCTGATAGTGTCAGAATCAAGTTAAATTGTAGGATACCCAGCAGATGTCTGAGAACAGCTTGGTGGTATGGGGAACCCCCCTCCACACATAATGGAATTGGTGATCTGAATCTTTACCCATAAGCCCCCCTTTTACTGCACATTATCAACTTTGTATCCTGGCTTCCTGTTATACTCTCTTTGCAAGACCTGCTATAGAAGGAAGGGTAAGGTCCACAGCCTGGAAAGCCCAATAAAAATTGCCAAAGCTTTCAGTCTTCCACATTCAGACTTCATTTCCTCATTTCAGATTTCCTTATTCTCCCTAACTTCTGAAGCACTCCACTCCTACCTCCCAAACCAATATACACACCATGGATTTGCATCCACTGAAACATTCCTACCTCTAAAATTTTACATTTAAACGATACTAACTACCACTTTCTGTTTCCACCTAACATTTCAATTATACCAATCCCGTATCTTCTTCCACCTCATTGGTATTGTCTGCTCATTGATTCCTTCATTCTCACTAATAACCATGTTATATTCAATTCTTCTCCTCTACAGATTAGATTCTTTGGTCAATTATTTCAACCGTTTCTTTACAAATCCTTAAACTCCTTTATTTCACTGTCTTTCCTTGGAATGTACACGGCAACCCTGGTGGGATCGAATAACCACCTGTCTTCCCAACCAGGAGTGAGCACTTAAGAACTTTTGGAGACAATAACAGAATTAGGAAAGGAGTTCCCTTTATCTACAAATGCTGCTTCCAAACTTTACTTGTTAATACTTACTTACTTTTTAATTTGAGAGTTCAATCATCACTTGCTCCGGAAAGCTCTTACTGATACCCAACTGGGTTAGTTTCCCTTGTCATAGATTCTCATGGCATCTTTGATTTTTCTTTGTATAACTTACCACCTTATGATTACTTGTGCAATGTTTAACTTTCCTATAAAAATTAAGCCTCCACGAAGAGTGGTTATTTCATGCACCTATTTCACAGTTGCATCTTCAGCCCAATCAATCCAGCTTCTTCAACATAGTATGTTTTCAAAAATATTTCTCAAAATCAAAGACAACTTCTCATTATAACAGAAATAGAAAGGACAAACAAGGGCTTCTCTTTCCTCAACCTCATTCTTCACTTACCCATCAAAGTTCATTGTTATTAACTTCCTCAGTCAGGATAGCCTACAGGCATTGACCCTACTGTGCTATTAACACAAATCTGTAATGAACTAAAAGTACAAGCCCCTCTTCCTATTTCAACCCATTCCTGACTTCAGACTCAATTCAAGACTTCCTCCTCCAAGAAGAGGAAGAACAATATGGGAGGAATTTCACTGGCTTTGAAGGCAGATGAACTATGCTTCTAAACTTATTTCTTCAACTTAAGGGCTATGATCTTCAGAAATTTTTTAATATTTTGAACTCACAATCCTCAACCTTATCATGTATATAAATATAAAATCTGCCTTAAGGGGCGCCTGGGTGGCTCAGTCTTAAGCATCTGCCTTTGGCTCAGGTCATGATCCCAGGGTCCTGGGATGGAGCCACACATCAGGCTCCCTGCTCAGCGGGAAGCCTACTTCTCCCTCTCCCACTCCTCCTGCTTGTTTTCCCTCTCTCACTGTCTCTCTCTGTCAAATAAAATAAATAAAATCTTTAAAAAAAAAATCTGCCTTAAGGTATTTTTGTGACAGTTTTTAAACAAAATACGTGCTGGAACTGCCTGACAAGATGGGGACATACACTCAATATCTGTTAAATTCCATTAGTGGAACAGGGAATTTTCCTCTCCTCTCCCAACTTATTTGTCTCAACTCACAGCTAAGGGAATAGCTGCCAGTAAATGATGTTCATTAATAGCCGCTCTGTTTTGGAGAAACAGCTAATTTGATTGGTCATATGCTAAACATTTTCTGGGCTAAAGTTAATTAAGGGCTTATCATTTATTTGTTTATGTTTATTGCATTAAAGGAGGGAGCAGCTCTTCTCTTCGTCCTTCCCTTTCAGTTTTCTGGAATAAGTGCATCCTGGGCAAGTCTGTGTTCCAAAGCCAGCAATGTTGGAAGGCTTTCTGATCCCAACTGAATTAAAGTAGGACTTAGCTTCTCTTAAGGCTTTCAGGCCACAACTAGTGTTCTAGCTGTGGGTTGATTTTTTTATTGGGTTTAGCTTTGTTCAGATGAAGCTTTATAATAAGTTCATTATCATTAATACTCTTAACAAATCTTTCTTGAGAGCTTCTGACATCATTTCAATAACTTTTGTAGCTCATTTTGGAGTTAGAAAGACTTGGGTTCAAAACCTAATTATTTTAACTTTCATTTCAGAGAGTTTTTAAAAAACCTCATTGAATAGCAGGTATCCCATCTATTAAATGAAGAACATTACACCCACATCTATGAAGTGGGAGGAAAACCCCATTAAACATTTACTAGTAATTATAGAAGAATATAATAAAGAAAATGATGGAAAGGTAATATTTAAAGAGGTAATAGATGAACATTCTTAAGAATTTTGAGTCATGCTTCTTGATTGTGAGGACTCTTTAAGAACCAAGGAAACCTTTGAAAAATTAGAAAATTTAGATCCACCTATATTTTAGGAAACTATAAAGTATCAAGAGGAAGAACAAATCTGAAAAAGTTACCAGAAAAGTAGGCAAATTAATGACCAAGTAGTTTTAATTAGCTGATAGACTTCTTATTAATAATTGGAGAAATAATGCAGTTTGTTAATATCTATCAACTACAAAGAGAAAGTGTTATAAACCTAAAATTGTATACATGGTTCCACTACCAATAAAGAGAGAAAACAAAATAGAACATTTGCAGATAAAGTAATTTTATCATGGGTAAATCCTGAACAGAGGGGTCAAAAATCGTGAAAAACATGGGTTATCTGAAGAGTGATAGACACAGAAACTTTAAATGATGTGAGTAATTTTCATTTTGTATTAACTGTAAAAGGTAATGAATTATTTTGCATAATAAAGGGTAAAGCTATAAAATAAAATAAAAGTAATATGGAGAAATACTCAGTGCACACTTAAATTATTCTGTCTTCTTGATATGTTCAAGGTCTATTTTTTACATTTAAAAATTAAAGACAAACATACATACACAACTAGAAATAGCTTTCTAAAGTAGAAGAAAACTAAAAATTAGAGAAAACTTGTTCACACATAGAAGTATGAAAAGCAGAAAAAAAGAATGTGACTAAAACAATGGAAATTAAAAATACAAAAATGGAATGTAAAACAAAGTCTAAGTCAATAACCAGAATAAGTGTTGAGCATTTAATCTTATATGTGAAAAAATATAAGTTATCACAGTAGCATAGAAACAGAGCCAGATAGCCACATGGTGCTTATAAGGGATATATCTAAAACAAAACCTCACAGAAAGGTATGAAATATACAAAGACATATATAGGGTAAAAACTAACCAAATTGTAATAAAGTGGTGTATAGGTAATTAATGTCAGACAAAAAGGATTTTAGGCAAAAACATATAGGACACTATATAATAATGAAGGAATTAATAAATCAAAATGATAGAAAAGCTATATATGCGGCTAATAAATTAGCAATGTAATACACAAAGAATTGTTATTAAATGTAACAAATCTATAATTACAGAGTTTGAAGGAGCTCTAGCACCTAACAAACATTGGACATGTAGACAAAAATATAGTACATTTAAGAATGTTTTAAAACATAATTAATAACTATGTTTTCAACCAAGGTTAATTATATATGTATATGTATACTCATGTGTATATATATATTTATAAATGCATATATATGCATGCAATGTACATATGTATTATCCATATGCAAATCCAATTAGCAATAATTGTGCCTCGGATCCTTCTTTTCATGATCAAATGTGAGTTCAAGAAATAAAATTGCCAAGGTATAATGTAACAATGGAACAAATTTCCAAGAGTTCATATTATAAAGCTATATGCACAGGATGAATGCAATTGTACAAAATTCATCCACTAATATGATACATTTTACAAGTACAATAAAAATCTGTATGTAATAAAAGGCATACAAAAACATGTTATTCATAATTGACTCATAATTATGAATATTGTACAATGTAATCTACAAATCATACACACTTAAATGACAGCAAATTACCACACATATGATATATCTTAAGGGCTTCAGCAAAAGTAGTATTTAAAAGAAAGTTATTATTTTTAAATATATGTATTAATAAAAATTATTTAAAAGGAAAAATATAACAAACCTAAGAAATATGCAGAGGGCAGAATATAAAACTAATTGCAAATCAATAAAATAGAAAAATAAATAAAGAATAGAAAGGGTGAACAAAGCCAGAAAAGCTCATTCATTGAGGCAAGTCCTATCTCCCCTGCCACCTTGCCCCAACAAATCAACAAATCTGTAAAGAAAAAAGAGAAAGATCACAAATAAATACTTTGAACTAATTCAAGAGATTTAACTTGTAGTTATATAAGTGGAAGTTATATAGTTTTGTAGCCAAACGTAAAGATTTTTTAAATATGAAAAATTTTAAACTGTAATACATTTTGAAGATATTTATTATTAAAAAGGACTCAAAGGGAGATTAAAATTCTGAATGAATAGAAAGTCATGGTATTGTAGAAAACAAAAAGTAAAAAGGCAGGTGTTAAATTTGTAATCAAAATTATCCCTTCTAAAAGGCCACTAGATGGCTTTATATACAAGTTTGAGCAAATCTTCAAAGAACAAATAAACCTTTTGTTATGCAAACTCAAAGATACTGAAACAAGATTCTAATTAGAAAATTTATTTGGCTAGTACAAACTGGATACTTTATTGGGAAAGGTACAATTCCAAAAATATGAATTCATCTCACCTATAAAATATGTGCAATAGTAAAGCAAATTCAGAGATGTATTCAGGCAAAGAAGATGTTTCAACATTAGAAAATCTATTAATACGAAACACCACTTTGATAGGAGAAAGGGCAATAAACCTCAACATCTATCTATCATCTATCTATCTATTTATCATGTATCTATCTATTTATCTATCTATTTATCTATCTATCTATCATCTATCTGTTGAATATTACCTATATGTAATGTATGCTATATTGTATAATAACTACATGTAATTATATAATATAATTACTGTATAACATTCAGCACTCTATGATAAATTTTTCCTCTATGAAATTGTAAATAAATCTCATGGCTAATAGCAAAGGATGGTAGAAATATTCTTGTTAAAGTCAAGAACAAGATAAGACTGTTTCATATCACTACCCACATAATCAGCTAGAAAATGAAACGAAAGGCTTAAAGTGTTTAAATATAAAGAGAAAATGAAAAAGTGTCATAATTTATAGAAGATTATCTCTGTAAAAATAATCCAAAAGTTCTGGTGACTATTAGGACAGAGTTCAATGTGGAAGTTGGATAAAACATTAACAGGTAAAATATGTTATTATCTTATTTATGTTTCCCTTTTCCTATTAATATTTTATAAAATACTTCAGAATGTCAAGAAGAAAAAATGAGTATATTTTACCCATCATGTGTTATAAAACTTTAATAATATATATATATTTTTAATTTTATTATGTTATGTTAGTCACTATACAATACATCATTAGTTTTTGATGTAGTGATCCACGATTCACTGTTTCCATATAACACCCACTGCTCCATGCAGTATGTGCCCTCCTTAATACCCATCACTGGGCTATATATTTTTATTGCTTTGTGGTATTTCATTGTAAGGGCATATTGTAATATATTCATATTTTCTTATGTTGGACATTTTATTTGGCTTCAATAATTCTGTGATTAAAAATATTGCTTCTATGTACATTCATATAAAGGCCCCATCCTACATTTGTGAAATATTTACTAGAGTTTATACATTGAGTAGAATTGATGAGTCATAGGCTATGTGCATCTTAATCTTTAAATATATCGCCAAATTCTTCTCTAAAATATGGATAAAAATGTACACTCCCAAAAGCAGAGTAAAACAATAATCCTTATCATTGGAATTGACAGAGGTTTTAAAACATTTTCTGAATTTGAAGACTACTATGGTATTACTTTTGCTTCCTTGACTAGTAGGAAGGTTAAATATCTTTTCACATACTTATTGGTCACTTGGGTTTTTTCTCCTAAGATTTACTTCTTAATAATGTGTGTGTGTGTGTGTGTGTGTGTGTGTGTGTGTGTGTCTGTGTATTGAGGGTTATGTTGCTAACCACGCATTTCAAATTCTTTCTGGTATGCAAAGGCTGGGAAGTCAAAATCAACAATTTCAAAATTCCCTTGACCTGACAGTTTTCCCTTCTCTTGCATGGTCTGACAGATGTATTCATTCTACACTTTGGTGTGGAAATGAGTCATGTTGGGGAGAGGCAGAGTGGGTTGCATCAGGTTGTTTATGTTGATTTTGATAAGGTGCTGAGGTTCTGAGGTCAGACACTAAAGATTTCTATTTTTCTTCATAAATTGCTTGCATACTTTATTATGTATCTCTCAGTGTAATCTAGTTATTTTTCTATTGATTTTAACTATCAATTTCTCAAACTATTTATCCATCTATGGATAGTTCCATGTAGCTGTTCAGATGACAAAGGTCATTTGAACTCCACAATTTATAGGTATGTATCTGTATACAGCTATTTTAAGCAATTTTAAATGTTACATTTTTGCTACATTTTCTAACACCTGTTGCTTGTATACTAGTATTTCTTAATATTTTAGTAATCAATTTCACTGTAAAATAAACCACCACAAAATTCAGTCACATATAAAAATAATCATTTATTCTAATGCTCATGGATCTGCAGTTTAGCTAAGGTGACTTCACCTCAGGTTGTACATCTGTGTGTCAGCTGGGGCAAGAGTGCTCTCTGTGTGCTGCAGGGGAGGGATCAATAATTTTTCCTCTACCCTTGTAGGTTCTTGGCTGAGACCTCTCTGTAATAAAAAGAAGATTAATAGGAGAAAAACAGAAAAGTTCAATAACATGTATTATACCTCCTGTATACATAGGAGATACCCAGGAAAACTGAGTAATTCCCCAAAGTGGCCCAAGCCACTACCTTAAATTAAGTACCATCTATAACTAAAGACAAATGAACATGTTGGGGGAAAGGGAAGGCCAGTTATGGGAGATTACTAGACAAAACACAGTAATCAAGTATAAGGTTGCTATAGAGATTTAAGTCTTTACCTTTTCCATTGATAAGAATTTCTGTATGAGCACTGGGTATTATATAAGACTGATGAATCACAGTTCAGTGATTCTCTGAAACTAATAATACACTATATGTTAATTAATTGAATTTAAATAAAAAATAAAATAAAATGCACATTAAAAATAAGTAAAAAATAATTTAAAAAATAAAAAATAAAAATATGTTTATTTCCCCTCCCCAAAAAAAGAGTTTCTAGGAATTTAGACATCCTTCTCTTCCTGGTACAGAGGAGACACTCTTACAAATGGAGATTTCCCTTATAAATGTAAAATGTCTCTTACAAAAGGGTCACTTCTACTTAGGTTTCAGAGTTTTTCTTTTGTCTGCTGCTTCTTAAAAATAAGCTAAAAGATTCCGTATGCCAAAGAGACATGTTTTGGGATAACCTATTCTGCTCCCTTCCAAGTTCATTCTGAAGACCAAAGAGAAAACCAACAACACAACTTGCCACTGGTTATTGCCCCATATATTCATTCAAATTTGCAGCAAATTTCTTTGACAGAATGGTCTAGAACTGGGGTTGGCAATCATTAAAAACAAAGAGCACTGGGAGGGGGGGCGGAGCAAGATGGCGGAGGAGTAGGAGACCTGGATTTCGTCTCCTCTCAGGAATTCAGCTGGATAGGGATCAAACCATTCTGAACACCTACAAACTCAACAGGAGATCGAAGAAAAGAATAGCAACAACTCTCTGAACAGAAAAGCGACCACTTTCTGGAAGGTAGGACGTGCGGAGGAGTGAATCCGAGGCGTTATTCGGGAGGATAGACGGCGGGGGAGGGGCCTCTGTCGGCCGCTTCTGGCAAGTGATAGAGCCACGGAGCACAAAATCGGAACTTTTAGAAGTCTGCTCCGCTGAGGGACATCACTCTGGTGGCGAAGCGGGGGGG